>NC_091462.1:70589754-70924039 GCF_027789765.1 Dendropsophus ebraccatus | reverse complement strand
ATATTGCTCATGTAATACTCCTTTTTTCTTTCATGATCATTTTTTTGCATTTTCAACATAAAGTGACATGCAATTCTAGGTACCGGCTGAAAATAGTGTTCATTTCATGTTTTTAATCTTTTAATGTATTCGTTTCAATGATAAATAAAGCAGCTAAACATCATCATCTAGAACAGTTTGTAATAACTATCACAGGATTTCATGCTGACAGTGTAATCCTCATAATATGTATACACTTTGGTGTGGAGTCTTGTGAAAATATAGAAGGGGAGCTGGAATAAAATAAATGTTTTGAGCTTATAATGTAGGGAACGGGAGGTCATAACATAAAGGCTCTGACTTATGAGATAGAAAGAGAATAAATTTTGCAGACGGAGTCAGTATGAGTGATAATATCAGGGATTGACAGTGACCGCAACAACAAAAAAAGAAAGGGAAGAGAAAATGTCTCTGTGACTGGAATTGGAAAGAAGTAAAGGAAAGATAATCACACGCTAGATCTGTTCTTCTAGTGTTAAATCGTCTGCCATATCCAAAATGCACCCTTCAAATGCGGAGTCATTTTAATTCACAACCACAATGTGAACCTATGGGCTAATGAATCCTAAAATAAAGAGGCAGATGCTGCATCGTCTAACATTAGAGTGAGAAGGGTGAGCAGTGTTGCATATATAATCTTTCAGCAGAATATAGTATCTCAGACATGCAGCAAGCCAATGGACATTAATCAAAGTCAAATAACATTGGTCACATAAAGCCATCCTTAAAAACATAGAGCGAAAAGAGCAACAGTAAGGATTGTACACCAAATACCATACGTTTCGATTAGTTATTTAATGTTTAAGCTGTCAGTCAAAGGTACCAACATTTCAGAATAATACGGTTGTTGTCAGCAAAAAAAATAAAATAAAAAAATCAGAAACAAAACACAGAAATGGAGTTTTGCGTATGGAAGAAGAATAGGTGTGGAGAGAAAAAAGCAGAGTTAAATTACCCCATTTGTCTAACCAGGTTGTCCTGAACAAGGTGTAACTCAGATAGTACAAGAGTCATTTGCAACTTTTCCAGAAGGAATTCAACTGTTGCCAGTTATAAAATGGCAGTTATAAAAAAATACAATTTCTATGAATTTAAAAGGAAACTGTCAGCAGGATTACACTGCCATGTCTGAGAGCAATATAAAGTAGTGACAGACACCCTGTTTATAGCAGGAGTAGCTTTCAGGTGCACCGTGAGCCAAGCATTGTGTGACCCTGGAGACCTAAGGGGTGATCAAAGGGTGTAAAATTTAGACTGGTGCAAAAAGGAATGAGGAACTGTGATTTGTTGCTGTGGGCAGTTTGTGAGTCTAAATTTTACAATCTTTGATAAATCTGGGTCCTAGTACTTATGCTGGCTATCCCTGCCCTCCCACCAGCGACTGACAGATTTCACCTTAGTACTGCGCTGTAGCAGATGGGCGAGGAAAGTCTACCACTTGTGACTACTAAGGGCTCCGGACCATACATTGAGAGGACTCCAGCACTGCATCTGATAGACTGTGATTTTATTGGTATGCTGCATAAGTGAAACAACTCTATAAATAAGGTCACTGTCAGCTCTTTATGCTTTCTTCTGATGTGTACCAAACCAAAACAATGATCCACAAGGGATCACAAAAAATGCAGGTCAATCATAAATAAATATAATTATAATCTTTATTCAAATATTTCTTATTACTTATAATGACATAAATATGAAAGGACTGAAACAGAACCAAATGCATAAATTGGTGAGGGGACATGAAAAGATGTTTTATGAAATCATATATTGCACATGCATGAAGATAGATAAGGGCTAAAGTGACTGTGGCAATACAGGCAATCTCCACTGTATAGTAAACAATGTAAACAGTATTGTAAATAGCAACAAAAAATTAGATGTACACAGGCAAAATCCTATTCCAAGTCACAGTTGCTCAGTGAGCAACATATACAGGTGAAGTCACCAAAAGTATATAATATATATGGACGCTAGGAGGATGCGTGCATTGCAACAGGTCCCACTCACCTACTCACCCTACGCACGTTTCGCGTGGCGGTCATGTGACCGGATTATGCTGGCATCACTTCCGGTTACGTATGATATATGAGTTATTCCACCTGCGTTGGGGTGCTCTGATTGGCCACATCCAGAATAAAAGAATGAGGTTTCCCCTCACTACTCATATCCCTTGACAAAGCGAGCCACGCGAAACGTGAGTAGGGTGAGTAGGTGAGTGGGACTTGTTGCAATGCACGCATCCTTCTAGCGTCCATATATATTATATACTTTTGGTGACTTCACCTGTATATGTTGCTCACTGAGCAACTGTGATTTGGATTAGGATTTTGCCTGTGTACATCTAATTTTTTGTTGCTATTTACAATACTGTTTACATTGTTTACTATACAGTGGAGGTTGCCTGTATTGCCACAGTCACAATTTCATAAAACATCTTTTCATGTCCCCTCCCCAATTTATGTATTTGATTCTGTTTCAGTCCCTTCATATTTATGTCATTTTAAATAAGAAATATTTGAATAAAGATTATAATTATATTTATTTATGATTGTCCTGCATTTTTTGCGATCCCTTGTGGATCCTTGTTTTGGTTTGGTATATATTCTTTTGTGCGTTTAGGACTTGATTATTTGGGCATTCTGTTTAGGTTATTTCCTCTGATGTGGCATAAATCTGGTGACAGGTTCCCTTTAAATGGACAACCAGCAGATAAAATAGCATTGAGTCAAAGAACAGTCAGTATATATTTTTTCTGAATCTGTATTGCAAGAGCCCCTGTTGATTTGCAGGCATGCTGTATATTATACCCCGACTCACTGCAGTTCTGCATAGGAAAAATTACAGCACCATAAACATGTATGATACATTTATATCCAAAATACAGACAATTATATAGTATGGTAAAAAAAAAAAAGCCAAGTCTAACCAAGGGAGGAGAGAAGATGCAGTATGCATGAAGTAGAAGAATATGGTCAACTTTGACCTGTTCTTTGAAATAAGGTTTATTAGGTAAAAGTTCATGATAAGGGTGGGCATGTTATTATGTGGTGTGAGCAATAAAATATGAGAAAACGTCCATAAAACAGCTGAGGAGCAAAACAACTTACCAAAGGTTAGCATATAAGGTTGGCATATAATCCCTAAGGGCATATAAGGTTGGTATATAAGACATACAAGGTCGGCATATAATCTCTTAGGGGCCTTGTTAGGAATGTGACTTTGCGCTCCTCAGTCTGTGCCAGGCGGCCGAGGAAGCGCTGAATTTTTGTTTGTGTTTGCATAGGAATTGTGTCTGAACTGTGTTTTACTTCAGCCACACCTGCCTTGCCTGTGAGACTTCTGGCAGTGCAGGGGTTACTGCACTGCTAGGTCTGTTCAGCTGAGCTTGGTGCTGGAATCAGGGCTGCTCCAATCAGCTGCTGGACCTAAGCTCTTACCCTGGATAAAAAGCAGTCAGATCCTCAGTTCCCCGCTGGCTATTAGTTGTCACTAGTCCCAGCTCCCCTACTCCTTTCCCAGCGTTCCCTGTCCTAATCCCCTTGCTATTGCTCTGCCCGTGTTCTGACCTCTTGCTTGACATTTGACTATCCGCTCTCCTTCTGATTTTGTACTGCGTTGTCTGTTTGGTTTTGACCCTGCTAGTTGACTATCCTCTATTGTGTTTTGTTTGTCTGTCTACGTTTTGTGTATTCACCTACGCAGTGTAGGGACCGACTCCGTGGTTGTCCGCGACCGTTTAGGGTCGACCGAGGCAAGTAGGCAGGTGACAGTGGGTGGGTTCAGGTCTAGGGTCACTGTCTCTTGTCTTGTCTACGCCTGCCAGTCCTGACAGAATAGCCAGCCATATAAAAAAAAAAAAAAAAAAAAAATAATAATTTTTTTTTTGCAGTCACCTTGCATCATGGACGCCATGGAGGCTCTGGTTAACCAGATGCAAGGTCTGAACATGCTGGTTCAGAACCTTGTTGAGCGCGTCCAGGAGCAAGAGACTGCACCACGACAGGTGACCATGACCACCCCTCTACCTCTGGAACCTCCTGTGCAGCTCCCTGAAAAGTTTAAGGGAGACAGGAGGAGTTTCCGAACATTTAGAGAGGGATGCATGTTGTTTTTTCGTTTGCGCCCCTGCTCCTCTGGGGGCGAGGACCAAAGGGTGGGCATTATTATGTCCCTCTTGCAGGGTCCTCCTCAGGAGTGGGCTTTTTCATTGTCCCCTGGATCCATGGAGTTGACCTCCGTGAATCAATTTTTTGCTGCCCTAGGGCTATTATATGATGACCCAGACCAGGCGGCAGTAGCAGAGCATCAGCTTACTTCTCTGAGACAGGGTAAGAGACCTGTAGAAGAATATTGTGCTGAGTTTCGGCAGTGGTGTGTACCATCCGGCTGGAACGATCCAGCTCTGCGTTGCCAGTTCCGGATGGGGTTGTCGGATCAGCTTAAAGATCTATTGGTAGTGTACCCTACCCCTGATACTTTAGAGGGGACCATGACATTAGCCATACGGGTGGACAGACGACTCAGAGACAGACGCAGAGAGAAAGACACCCCTGAATCTTCTAAAACCCTGTCCTCTGCTGTTTCTACTCCTAAGTTAAGTCCTTCTGTTCCCCGATTGCAAGATGAACCCATGCAACTCGGGGTTGCGGATGCCAAGATTAGACGGGCTTACCGCCTACAACATAATCTCTGCTTGTACTGTGGAAAGGCCGGACACCGGGTGAGGGAATGTACCTCCAAACCAGAACCACCTCCGGAAAAACTCCAGCGCCTGAGTGACGATCGAGGGGGTCACTCAGGTGCCCAGGTACCTCTTGAAAAGAAAAACAAATTAATGTTGCCTATTTCTTTGTTTTTGGGAGACAAATCTGTTTCTGGTTACGCTCATGTGGATTCGGGGGCCTCGGCCAACTTCATTAATTCTGCATTCTGGTCAGCTCTGGGAATATGCCCGCTTCAGCTTAGATGTCCGTTGACTATTACTGGTGCTGATTTTACACCCCTGGCCCAGGGTAAAGTCAGGTACATTACTCCTTCTATGGAGGTGCAGGTTGGGTCAGTACACAAGGAGATTCTTGATTTTCTGGTCATGGATAACTTGTCTTCTGACATAATTTTGGGTTTGCCCTGGTTGGAACAACATAATCCTGTATTTGATTGGTCCACTAAGGAGTTGATTAAATGGGGTTCTAAGTGTTCTTCTCACTGTATTGCATTAAATGTCACAGACTGCTCTACTATGGAGGGAGAGATTCCTGAGTTTGTAGCTGACTTTGCCGATGTGTTTGATGAAAAATCTGTGGAAGTTCTGCCACCGCCCCGTCCGTACGATTGTGCTATTGATTTGATTCCAGGGTCCAAATATCCTAAGGGGAGAATTTTTAATTTGTCCAGACCCGAGAGGGAGGCCATGCGAGAATACATCCAGGATAGTCTTCGCAAAGGTCATATTCGTCCCTCTTGCTCTCCATTAGGTGCTGGTTTCTTTTTTGTGGGGAAGAAAGATGGTGGACTTAGACCCTGCATAGATTACCGTGAACTTAATAAGATCACCATTAAGAATCAGCACCCCCTTCCTCTTATTCCGGATCTGTTTAATCAGATTGTGGGTGCTCAGTGGTTCTCCAAGATTGATCTTCGTGGGGCCTACAATCTGATTCGAATAAGAGAAGGGGATGAATGGAAAACTGCCTTCAATACCCCTGAAGGGCATTTTGAATACCTAGTCATGCCCTTTGGGTTAAGTAACGCGCCGGCAGTTTTTCAGCACTTTGTAAATGATGTCTTTCATAAATATCTTGGTCAGTTTCTGGTAGTATACCTGGACGACATCTTAATTTTTTCACCAGATTGGTCCTCTCATGTTTGTCATGTCCGTAAGGTATTGGAGTTACTCCGACAGAATCACCTCTACGCTAAATTGTCCAAGTGCCAGTTCGGGATCCAGAAAGTCTGTTTTCTTGGTTATATTATCACCCCTAACTCTTTTTGTATGGACCCCCTTAAAGTGACCGCTATTGAGAAATGGGAACGCCCAACTAACCTCAAGGCCCTGCAACGGTTTTTGGGGTTTGCCAATTACTATAGAAAATTTATTAAGGGGTTCTCTGTCATTGCTAAACCATTAACTGATTTGACCAGAAAAGGGGCAGATCTGGTGAACTGGAGCCCCGAAGCCGTACAGGCATTTGGACAGTTGAAGAGGTGTTTCTCTGAAGCTCCAATCCTTATTCAGCCTGATCCTGAGCAACCATTTATCATTGAGGTGGATGCTTCGGAGGTAGGGGTTGGAGCAGTTCTCTCACAGGGTCCTGTGACACTGACTAACTTAAGCCCTGTAGCCTACTTTTCAAGAAAATTCTCTAAAACAGAGTGTAATTATGATATCGGCAACAGAGAACTACTGGCCATTAAGTGGGCCTTTGATGAATGGAGACATTTTCTTGAAGGGGCTAAGCATAAGATTAAGGTTTTAACTGACCATAAGAACCTATTATACCTGGACAAGGCTAAACGCCTTACCCCCCGGCAAGCCAGGTGGGCATTATTCTTTACCCGGTTTAATTTTGAGATTACCTTTCGTCCTGGTTCTAAAAATGTCCGAGCTGATGCCCTGTCTCGCAGCTTTGATGTCAGCAGTGCCCCCAGGGAAGAACCTGAGACTATTTTAACACCAGGAGTGGTCATTGCCACTCTCCAACCTGAACTTGCAGCTCAGGTGGTAAACTCACAGTCCCTAGCACCCAGGAATACTCCAGATGGGAAACTCTTTGTACCTCCTAATCTTAGACTCAGGGTTCTTGAAGAGACCCATTGTTCTGTATTAGCAGGTCACCCGGGCATTGCTGGCACAAAGTATTTGCTCTCACGTTGTTATTGGTGGCCTACTTGGGCCAGAGATGTTAAACTGTTTGTTGAGGCCTGTGAGGTCTGTGCCAGGTCCAAGGTCCCTCGCAGATTACCCGAAGGTCTTTTACATCCTCTACCTTTACCTGAGAGACCTTGGACTCACCTGTCAATGGACTTCATCACTGACTTGCCGCCATCAAAAGGAAAGACTGTCATCTGGGTTGTTGTTGATAGATTCTCCAAAATGTGCCATCTCATTCCCCTTAAGAAACTTCCTAATTCACATGCTTTAGCATCTTTGTTTATCAATCATATTCTACGGCTACATGGGGTGCCAGAGAACATTGTATCTGATAGAGGGGTGCAGTTTGTGTCTAAGTTCTGGAGGGAGTTCTGTGGTCGATTGGGCACTTTATTATCATTTTCATCTGCCTTTCACCCTCAGAGCAATGGGCAAACTGAAAGAGTGAACCAGTCATTAGAACAATTTCTCAGATGCTTTGTTTCTGGTGCCCAGGACAAATAGAAGGAGTATTTGTCCTTGGCAGAATTTGCCCTCAATAATAGGGAAAATCAATCTATCAAAATGTCGCCGTTTTTCTGTAATTATGGTTTTCATCCAAGGTATTCATCTGCGCATGCTTCTGAATCTGTTAACCCGTCCGCTGAAAAGACCTATAGTAGACTGTGCACAGTCTGGGCTCGAGCTCTTGAGAGCTTGGTTAAAGCCCAAGAATCTTCTAAAAGACAAGCCAACAAAAGACGCATATCTGGCCCAGAGTATTGTGTGGGTGACAAAGTGTGGCTTTCCACCAAAAACTTGAAGCTTAGGGTTCCGTCCGGAAAGCTAGCACCTAAATATATTGGTCCATATGCCATTACTGAAATCATTAACCCTGTTTCTTTCAGGTTACAACTGCCAAGAACCATGCGCATTCATAATGTGTTTCACAAATCTTTATTAAAGATGTATGTTACTCCAGTGTTGCCATCTACTCCCCCTGCCCCTCTGGTCGTTCAGGGGGATCTTGAGTTTGAAGTGGAAAAGATTCTGGACTCTCGTCGGGTGCAGAACTCTGTCCAATACCTCATCCATTGGAAGGGGTTCGGCCCAGAAGAGCGAACTTGGGTGGCGAGCAAAGATATTCATGCTCCTCGTCTCATACGCCAGTTCCATGCTCGCAATCCCTCTAAGCCGAGTCCTTTGAAAGAGGGTCCGGAGGCCCCTCATAAGAGGGGGGGTACTGTTAGGAATGTGACTTTGCGCTCCTCGGTCTGTGCCAGGCGGCCGAGGAAGCGCTGAATTTTTGTTTGTGTTTGCATAGGAATTGTGTCTGAACTGTGTTTTTACTTCAGCCACACCTGCCTTGCCTGTGAGACTTCTGGCAGTGCAGGGGTTACTGCACTGCTAGGTCTGTTCAGCTGAGCTTGGTGCTGGAATCAGGGCTGCTCCAATCAGCTGCTGGACCTAAGCTCTTACCCTGGATAAAAAGCAGTCAGATCCTCAGTTCCCCGCTGGCTATTAGTTGTCACTAGTCCCAGCTCCCCTACTCCTTTCCCAGCGTTCCCTGTCCTAATCCCCTTGCTATTGCTCTGCCCGTGTTCTGACCTCTTGCTTGACATTTGACTATCCGCTCTCCTTCTGATTTTGTACTGCGTTGTCTGTTTGGTTTTGACCCTGCTAGTTGACTATCCTCTATTGTGTTTTGTTTGTCTGTCTACGTTTTGTGTATTCACCTACGCAGTGTAGGGACCGACTCCGTGGTTGTCCGCGACCGTTTAGGGTCGACCGAGGCAAGTAGGCAGGTGACAGTGGGTGGGTTCAGGTCTAGGGTCACTGTCTCTTGTCTTGTCTACGCCTGCCAGTCCTGACAGGCCTATTACAAGGAACGATAATTACACGTATCGTTCTCTCTATTACACAGAGTGATTATCGGCTGAATCGGGCTTATTCGGCCGATTATCGCTCCATGTAATAGAGAGACCGATCAGCTGATAAAACGATCATTGGCTGATTATTTCTTTAGCTCCAGACCTAAAATAATTGGGCTTCAGGAGCGCACTACTGCATGCAATAGAGATGCGCGCCCGACATCTAATGATTGAAGTATAAAATCTGCAGCTCTGCCTTCTGTTCCTGTGTTTGCACTGACAGCCCCTGACTGCTCAGCCAATCACTGGTCATGACCTGTCAATGCAGAGACTAGAACAGAAGGCCAAGCTGCAGGCGACTGGGAAGGCCTCCAAGGAGAAACTACATGTCAGTCAGTGTGTGTGCAGATTCTAAATGATGTTCGGGCAGCCCTTGCTGCCCAATAGTCGACCTGTGTAATAGCTCAGTAAATGAGTGCAAATCTAGCAGATCGGCTCTCGTTTACAGTTTATGATTAGGCTGTCTAATAGGACCCTTAGAGTCATTTGCCTCCCAACATTTTATTTACTCTCTAATGTCCATAAAGATCCCCTCAATCCTCCAGGGTGTTCCATAGTGTCTGGAATTAATGAGCTTTGTGGAAGTTCATTGATTATTATTTAAAACCACTGGTGAAAAGTCTACCATCTTATATAAAGGACACAATAGACGCCCTGGCTTGACAAAATCTTTATCCCATCCACCATTAAAACGATACCAACTGGGCAGTTCTTAAGAATAGAGTTGATCGAACCTCGGGAAATCCTAGGTTCGATCGAACTTAAACATTCACGAACCTGCTGCATTTGATTGCTGAAGCCTTCCCGATCCGTGGAGAAGGAGGAGACTGCCTGGGTACCGCCTGGAATTCCGGGATTCAGCCTATTACCTAGGCTGAATCCCAGAATTCCAGGCGATACCCGGGCACTCTCCTTCTTCCCCACATACTGGAAAGGCATCAGCAATCTAATTCGCCAGGTTCGTGAATGTTCAAATTCGATTGAACCTAGGATTTCCCGAGGTTTGATCAACCCTATGACCAACCCTAAGAATTAGACGTATCTGCCCATCAGATGATAGATTCCAAACCCAATTAAAAGATCTTAAAACCTTGAAAAAGGTTACTGCAGAAGGAACATTGAAAGAGGGTACTGCAGAAGGAACATTGAAAGTGGGTACCGCCGAAGGAACATTGAAAGAGGTTACTGCAAAAGGAACATTGAAGTTAAAGATACTATAAACATAGAGTTAAAGATACTATAAAAGGTTTATTTCAACATTTAACTGCAAGTGGGATGGGATCCAGGTCATACAGAAACATTGGTCAGTCTTACAGACCCGCAGCTTGCAGAGATAAAAACAGAGGCTTGTAAGAAGCATTATGTGGCAAACTTAAGCAATGTGTTCAATTCAAGTGGGCCCAGGGTCATCTATTCTACATGTAGGAGTTGCATAGTGTGCCTCAATATGGAACTACAACAATTTCCACAGCAGACGGCTCAAGAGAATTTGCCATTCATACATTTCCTGCAGTAGCACACATGTTATTTACTATGCAACATGTTCCTGTAGTAAGTTCTATGTAGGCCTTACCTCAAGGGAGATGAGGGTGAGAGTGAAAGAACATGTGAAGGGGATCATAGCAGCAAAGGAAATACAGGATATGGACCAATTGAAAACTATTCCTCTGCACTTTAAATTGTATCACAGGAGTGATCCCAAATCATTCATGATTAGAGGCATGGAGAGGGTCCATGGGAGTATGAGAGGTGGCAGTTATGGGGGTCTCTCATAAATAGAGCCAAAGGCAACAGTTGGATTATGCAGACATCACACAAAATGCTTGTTTGGGTGTACACCAAACCGGCAAACAGCCTGGATAGGGTCTCATAGTGGCTTATGTTATATATATGACTTGTTTAACACGATCTTTGGCGTTTAGGACATACAGTAGATTGTTACTCAGGAGGTTAGACACTGGTGTAAAATGCCTATTTATGTAAGTCATATATTACCCTCTGTCTACCTAAATGAGCAGGATAAATTGCAGATGGAGTAGCAGCTCCTTAGTATTGGTACAATACATTATTTGTCCAGATATCAGTTACAGTATGATTATAATGGGGGAAAGGCTTTAATTTTTGATCACTAGAATTTTCACTATTTTATGCATTATTTATTCCCATGACGGCTGTTTTGCTGGGGTATCCTTTCGTATTGTGTACATCTCTTTTGCACTTTTAGGGTGCCTTCAGACATGACGGAACCGCAGCAGATTTCTCGCATATATACGTTCCTACTGCACATACCCAGTGCAGTAGGAATGTATATATACACGTTCCTGCACTGATGGGGCTTCTGAAGTGTGCGGGACCGCTGCAGTGAGAGTGCTGCGTCTCATTAACCCCTCAAACGTAGCGATCTATAGTGATCGTGGCATTTAAACTACTCAGTGACAGAACATGCTTTTGTCACTGAGTGATCGGGACCCCCGCAGCCATACCGACAGGCGTGGGGTAAGTCACTTACCTCCGTTCTGTTGGATCGGTGATTCATGTATAGAGTCTTCTATCAGGCAGGTTCTATATATAGATCGCCAATAACACTGATCGATGTTATGCTATGGCATAGCATAGATCAGTACATGCAATCTATTGATTGCTTGTTTAACAGTGATAAAAAGTGTAAAAAAAAAAGTGTAATAAAAAACCCTTATAAACCCCCTCCCAATAAAAACTTAAAAGACTCTCTTGCCCATTATAAAAATAAAAATATTAAAAAATAAATAAACATATTACATATCGTGCAGAATTGTCGAATTATTGTTCCCGCACGGTGAACGGTGTAAACTGGAGAAAAAAACACCAGGATTGCTGATTTTAATAAATTATGTATCAGAAAAAAATTAATAAAAAGCGATCAAAGTTTTTCTGTTACACCAATATGATATTAATAAAAACTAGAGATCATGGCGCAAAAAAATGACACCCTATGCAGCCCTGTAGGTGGAAAAATAAAAGTGACCCAGATTTTTGTGCATAAAAGGGCTCTGTCTTGAAAGGGTTAAATGTAATTTTTTAATTTTATGAATAAATATGTTATTTTACATGGAAGGTATAGGCCCATGTGTTTTTTTGTATAATAATATGTACTCCTGTATCAGTACAGGAAGTTGCACATTAATGCACCTTAATTGGCCACTCAACTTGACATGGCACAGTTGCAGTGGCGTAGCTACAATGAAGGCAGGGAAGGCGACTGCTATGGGGCCCCTGCAGAAAGGGGGCCTGAGGAAGCCTGCCCTGCCTTCATGGTAGGTACTGACATCCGACCACTGTACCCCGCTCCCCCAGGGGTCCAGTGGAAGAGGGACCCGCCACTGCACTGTTCAGCTCCCTCACTGTAGTGCCGGGTGAGCGGGCTGAACAGAGGAGCAGGACCTGCCAGACGGCACAGGAGAGGGATTAAGGACCTTTGGGTCCCATGACCCAAAGGTCCTCAATACCTATGTGAAGATCAGCCCGGACTACAGGAGGAGGAGGAGGAGGAGGAGGAGGAGGAGGGGGAAGCCTGGAGCTGTAAGTGCTGTGTATTTGTGTCAGTGTATGTATGTATGTATCTGTGGGTATATGTATGTGTTTCAGTGTGTGTGTGTATATATGTATCTGTGTATATATTTCTATGTCAGTATGTGTATGTATCTGTGGCTATATGTGTGTGTGTCAGTAGTGTCTGTAACACTGGTGTATATATGTGTGTCAGTAGTGTCTGTAACAATGGTGTATATATGTGTGTTAGTAGTGTCTGTAACACTGGTGTATATATGTGTGTCAGTAGTGTCTGTAGCACTGGTGTATATGTGTGTGTGTGTGTATGTCAGCAATGTCTGGAAAACACTGGTGTATATGTGTGTGTTTGCGTATGTCAGTAGTTTCTCAAGTGATTGACAGGTTTGCTCCCAAAGATGTTCTGCAGCAGCTTCTATTAATGCCGGGCTCTAAAAAAAGAACCCACCACTAATATCTGCTGCATTTTCTTTTATTTCTCTTTGAGTATTTCTTATTACACTGAGATGATTTCCCTGTGTACAGTCTACTCATGGTGTATACATCTGTACTAGTGTAATCACATTCTAGTGTAAATGTGTGTATGTCAGTGGCGTATCTGTATATATGTTAATGGTGCCTCTGTGTGTGTATGTGTGCGTCATTGTCTGTGTTTGGCGGGGGGGGGGGGGATCAGGATTCATGGGGCCCCATACAGTTTTTTGCTATGGGGCCCCATGAATCCTAGCTACGCCCCTGCACAGTTGACATTATATATGTTTATTTTGAGGTTTTTTGTAAGGTACAGTTGCTATGCAGCACATATTTCACATTTTTACTGTACTATTTGTAAATGCAGGGGCTGTGATTATTGTGATGTCTTGCTCTACGAAGCAGTAACATGACAAATAATAATGGATGTCACTATATAAGATGGCGGCCAAGATCGACAATCCTATTCAACTGCTGCACTGCAATATAACTGCTGCACATTTTGACCAGAGGCAACTAAAGTCATCATGCAGCTTCAGCCTTAATGCAATGTTCACGCAACGTCAAAATTAAAGAAAAGGCGCCTGATTTTGATATTTAAAAAAAGATAGTTTTTTGACTCAATTTAACTGACTGCAATGGCAATGCATTGAAGTCAATTGGAAGACGGATGTCCAATGCACGCAACGCAGTAGCGAAATTTGGTGGGGGCAAGGGGGGCGGAAGGGAGCCATCTATTGGGGGGGATACAGGGGGGGAGCCATCTATAAGGGGGGAATACTGGGGAGGGGAGCCATCTATAAGGGGGGAATACAGGGGAGGGGAGCCATCTATAAGGGGGGGGATACAGCGGGGGAGCCATCTACAAGGGCGGGAATACAGGGGAGGGAAGCCATCTATAAGGGGGAATACAGGGGAGGGAAGCCATCTATAAGGGGGGAATACAGGGGAGGGAAGCCATCTATAAGGGGGGGGGATACAGGGGGGGAGCCATCTATAAGGGGGAATACAGGAGAGGGGAGCCATCTATAAGGGGGGAATAAAGGGGGACATACAGGGGGAGCCATCTATAAGGGGGAATACAGGGGAGGGGAGCCATCTATAAGGGGGAATACAGGGGAGGGGAGCCATCTATCTGGGGGGGATACAGGGGAGGGGAGCCATCTATAAGGGGGGAATACAGGGGGAGCCATCTATAAGGGGGTAATACAGGGGGGGGGCATCTATAAGGGGGCAATACAGGGGGGAGCCATCTATAAGAGTCAGCCTACCCACTAAACAAGGGTGTAAAGCGGCCAATACAGATGTGCAGTGTGTAGAGAGATGAGGATGATGACAGAGTGTGGAGACTAATATGTCTGTCTGGCAGATTCTGTGGATTTGTGGCTCGGAGAAGTCCTCATAATGGCCCAGGACAGATGGAGAAGATGAAAAGGGAAGAACTCCGTTCAGAGAAGACGTCCCCTGTGAGTCACTAAATATATCTGCACTGTAATGTATATGGTGTATAGAACCTGTGTAGAGCTAGGGCTACCGCTAAATGACTGGAAGAGGTGTTATTTTTCTGTGTACAGTGGATTATTCAGTAGCAGTGGTGGGGTTAGTCAGTATGTGCTGGTATTAGTCAGTATCTGGTGGTATTAGTCAGTATGTGGTGGTGTTAGTCAGTAAGTAGTGGTGTTATTTGTTACTTGTAATCTGGTACTGTGTTTTATTGGATTTAGTATAGAGGATTTAGTCAGTAACAATATGGTGGTGATGGTAGTGGTTGTGGCGATAATATTTTTCCCTTGTATACTGGTATTATTGGTAATACCATATATATATACCAGTAGCATGCACTTGGTCGAGGAAGGGGGGCTCCAGGTTGACAGTCTGCAGCCCTCAAGGTATGCTGGGAGTTGTAGTACAGTAGTACAATCCTCCGATACCTGCCGCTGTAGACAGATGTATTGCTGGAACTTCAGGGCTGATGGTTGTCACCCACAGGTTGCAGCCACCAGGAGAATCAAACTGAGGACAAGAGTGGTGCTGTCTGTGGAAGAAGGCAGCTATATTTTTCTAATCTTAAGCACTTTTACTTTTTTGTGGCTCTATATTCCAGATGCAGAAGCCTCTTACACTGCTCTTTATCCTTATTCACTATAAAAAATGTAGAAGAATATACCCTTTATTATTCAAAAAAATCCTTGTCACCTGCTGGGGTTCCCTATGGGTAACATTGGTTGGGGGCCCACTCAGCCTCACTCGCCCCCCCTAGGCTGAACCCCTAGCTACGCCGCTGACGCAACACATGGAATAATGGACGTTTTTACCATGGATGTCAAAATAATGAACATGATTATTATTTTTGGACGTCTTTTGCAAACACAGTTTTTCTTTTCCAACCGTTCTTTCTCCATTTTTACTATTAAATTTAATGGACTTTATAATTAAGATACACTCAAAGGGCAATTAGTAATCCCAAACTAGAATAATGTACACCAGTCATTGCACTGGGAAGGGAAGGCCAGGGAAGGCCAGGCTGCTAAATAACGTTCGTTAATTTAGACTCAAAATAACGGACGTAATTTTAAACGGAGCTGAAAAAACGTGTGAACATAGCCTATATCTGTACAAATCAGCACATTAGATGCAGATAATGTGTTTTCATTGCATAGTTCCGGCCGCAAGCTTCATTGTGTGCTGTGTGAAGTTCTGATGCGGGCGCGCGCTGATGCGCCCGCATCAGAACACTGCGGGTCACAGAACGGACGGCTATATACGACGTGTGAACATAGCCTAAGCCTAGTTAGATAGATGATATGGAAAAACAATATAAGGCTATGTTCACACTACGTAAAAATACGTCCGTTGTTGCCGATGGCAACAACGGCTGTACTTTTGGCGCGTTGGAACAATTCCTTACTTTCAATGGGATCCTGGCCGGTGCATATACACATCGTATGCACTCCGGCCGGGATCCCGTACGGGGCCGGAAATAACTGACATGTCAGTTTTCTGCGGCCGTAGGAAACCCTGTCAGTTCACACTATGAAGCGAGCGGCTCCGTCCGCTTGCTTCATAGTGTGCAGTGGGAAGCTCTGATGCGGGCGCGCTTAAGTACCGGCCGCAATGATCCGGGCAGAGACCGGCCGTATCTTTATAAGGGACTCTTTTAACTTTTTTTCTCCATATAATGCATTACACGTCCCAGCAGTATCCTAGAGTAATCAGACTCAAACCACATATGCTGTGGTGGTGCTCAGCCATCCAAAAGCCAGTTCATACAATAATCTCATAAGTAAGATAGAAGCATTCTATCGGCACTCATACATAAAATATTTTTCTTTATTCAAATTGCAACAGACATGATACCCCTGCGTACCAAGTATGCAGGAGGTGGCTTGTCTACCCTATTTCTAATGTGATGTCTGTATGAATTTGAATAAAGAAAAATATTTGTATGGTGAGTGCCAGTAGAATGCTTTTTTCTATCTTATGAGTGTCGTCCCCATATGTTTAGCATGTGAGCCTAGAAAGCTTCTAATACGTAAGCTAAATGTTTCATAGAGATCCATAAGTAAGTCAGAGACCAAAAGAGTCCTCCTAACCTTTCTATGGCATATGGTATACATCAATATTTCACATCATAGTCAACAACTCGGGTTCAATCGAGGTGGGTGCAGCTCACTCAAAATATTGAATTAGCACACCAAATGTCAGCCACAAAGTGAGTAGGTTTGTATTGTTCACACCCGAAAATGTTAAAGTAGAAGTCCGGCAAAATTTTTTAGTGAGGTATTGTATTGCCTCCTAAAAGTTATACAAATATAGCACATAAAGTGCTTTTTACCCTTCACTTACTACTGCATCAGGCTTCACTTCCTGGATAAAATGGTGATGTCACGACCCGACTCCCAGAGCTGTGCGGGCTGTGGCTGCTGGAGAGGATGATGGCAGAGGGACACTGAGGGACACAGGGCACTGGGGGGACACTGAGCATCCCCTGCCATCATCCTCTCCAGCAGCCACAGCCTGCACAGCTCTGGGAGTTGGGTCGTGACATCACCATTTTATCCAGGAAGTGAAGCCTGATGCAGTAGTAAGTGCAATAAAAAAAAGGACTTTATGTGCATTTCCCATAATAAGTGTATATTGGTGATTTGTATAACTTTGGGGGGCAATACAATACATTAATAAAAATTCACCAGACTTCTCCTTTAAGCTGTTTTAATTCTATTGCAGCATTTTAGGTACTAAATACCCTTCCTCAGGCAAGGGAAAAGAGTTATCCACTATATCGGGGACATAGAGGGGTACTATGACTGGACATAGGGGTCGTGGAGTGGATGGAAGCTTGCTGTACATGACTTTTATGGATGGTTGCAGTACCATAAATGAAGTTGGTAGTTTTACTTACAATCATAAATTCTGTTGGTACTGCCATATAAATCATTTCAGGTCTGGTAAACTGTGATCTCTGTGACTGTACATTTTTATTTTATGTTCATTTCTATTATAATATACACCATCACATTCTAAAAGTCTGGAAGGAAATTACGGGCATTGTATTCTTTAATGTTGTTACTTCTGATGATGTATTGATCTCCAAGTCCCCTGGCCATTACTATTCTTGACAAATTATATGTGCTGTCTGCTTTGTCATTATGAGCTAATAATCCCCAAAGTATTTAGATCTTTATTCTAAATATGAGCTGAAGGTTTCTCTCCTCACATCACACACTGAGAACATGCAATCCCTCTTTCTTATCCGGAGCACATTACAGTAATGATTGTATCAGGAAGGGGTCAGTGCTTTAAGAATTTATTTACAGTGTTTATCCTTTTGATCTCTGTTCCTAACTAAGCCTGATCTCTCATCTGAGGACCAGAAGCCAGGACAATAGAGCTGTAGATCACTTCATGTGGGCTGAGGCACCTCGCTCCTTCTTTAAAGAGACTCCATTAGGAACGATCGATTGGCTCAGACGATAGGAGCATCAGAGAATCAGTTTCACTTTCTAGACAGAGCTGCTAAATCTCCAAAGAAATAGCCATTAGCTGTAACTATCATCCCATAAGCACCCCACCAGCACATCAAAGGCACATGAGGCTACATTCAGCAGCTGTGATTCATTTTCCTAGAACAACAATGAGGTCTTGTTACATCCATCAATATCTGATGCATAGTTCAACTATATCACATTTTGACTGTTTAATATTCTGTGTGTAAAATCTATCTATCCATCCTATATCTATCTATCTATCTATCTATCTATCTATCTATCTATCTATCTATCTATCTATCTATCTAATCTATCTATCCATACAACCATTCCATATCTATCTATCTGTATATCCATACCAGTAGTGGATTACAATAGGGGCGTTTTGGGCGGCAGCCCGGGGCCCTGAGCTCCTGGGGGGCCCATGACCACCCAAAAAGACTTATACTTTCAATGGTGTACTGTCTCCTGGCTTCACTTCTGCCATGATTTGCAAAAAATCCCTGTTTTTTTATGGCAATTTTGCACAAATCAGGTCATCATGACATTATCTATCCTGTACTATGAACGCCAGGCTAGTGCTTCCATAGTTACAGGGGGGTGGGGGGGCCCAGGCTTGGTGAACAGCCCGGGGCCTATGGTAAAGTTAATCCGCCCCTGATCCATACAACCATTCCATATCTATCTATCTATCTATCTATCTATCTATCTATCTATCTATCCATACAACCATTCCATATCTATCTATCTGTATATCCATACAACCATTCCATATCTATCTACAGTATCTATCTATCTATCTATCTATCTATCTATACAACCATTCCATATCTATCTATCTGTATATCCATACAACCATTCCATATCTATCTATCTATAATCTATCTGTATATCCATACAACCATTCCATATCTATCTATCTATCTATCTATCTATCTATCTATCTATCTATCCTCTATCTATCTATCTATCTATCTATCTATCTATCTATCTATCTATCTATCCTATATCTCTCTATGTCTGCATGTCTGTCTATCTATCTATCTAAATTTCACAGTGGAGCGCACTCAATGAAAGTGTTGTTCAGGGTGCCAGCAGCTGGAGACCGAATCCACGTCTCCCCACTAGATAAACCCAGACTTCCGCAGCACGTCCTTTGGTGTGAAAAAACTTTTTTTTTTTTTTCCACTGTTTTCGCATACAGTAAACCACAGATTTGAATCTATCTGTCTGTCAATACAGATGCAAGCTGGAGTGGGATCTTGGTGAAATTTTGTGTCTGCCTATTCCTCCATTCACGGCTAGCTAGGATTTTTCATATTTTAGAAATCAGTGTGTAAACTAAAGTGTTGTTTAGGGCACATTCAGATGGATGCAACACAATGACATGTTTTATCCATAGACTTCCATTGTAATAAATATATATCACATAGCACATGTTGTTCACTGGATGCCTGTGTATGGAATAGAGCTGCCTGCTATACTATTCCATATAGCAAGTGAACAAACATACTGCCCAAACAGAGGGTAAAGTTACCATGCTGGTGTCAGTTGGGTAGTAGGGAAATCTAGATACACCAGGAGCGTGCCTAGTGTATATAAATACATCACAAAGTTATTTATACAATTTGCATACATTTTTATTGGAAGTCTTTTGCCCTAATTTTGTATAGCTGTATACACATCTGTTTATCAAGATTGTAAATGGCAGCAATTGTAAAGCTTGTAGCCGCTAGACACATAGCATTATTTTGACAAATGACAGAGTATCGACACTGACAAAGATGCATATGTGGTGCTGCTATCAGAGTACATTGGATCATGTAGCAGTAGGAGGAAATGTGTTTTTAGTGTAGTATTTGCATCATATAGCGCATTGACCTGAAGAAACTGCATGTCATTCCTCTATACTGTCCTACAAGTAGGACGCTTGTTATGTACTTATGCCCTTTATCTATTGTAAAATGATTAACACATAAGCCCTACTGTGCATTCACTGCTGGGAATATCACTGGGACATGACAATCATTGATCCCATGTCTGAATGCGTCATCTGTTTAGTCATATGTTCAGCTTCCAGCACATCACGTTGTGCATATATTAACTCATATTTTTTAGTAGAATGTCAACAGAAATAAATTTGTCATTTTCTTACTGTCATAACATAGTGATCAAGTATAATGCTGTTATATGCCAACTGGACAAACATTATGAAATCTCACTTATAAGAATGTAGTGTAAAATTATAACACCCACAGTATGCTGCCATCTATTACATATCTATCTATCTATCTATCTATCTATCTATCTATCTATCTATCGACCTTACTGCAGTTATAGATTATGTACTGATCTTTTTTACACTCAGAAGCTTTAAAGGAATATTCTCATCATCAAATGTTATCCCCTCTTCACAGGATAAGGGATAACTAACAGGTCCCAGTGGTCAGAGCCCCACTGATCTGCTGCTTATCCTCTAACCAGTGAAAAGAAGACAAATGTGCAGATCAGTGAGGCTTTCCAACCATGAGAGTGTTTAGTGCTCTGCAGTGTTTGAAAGTCTTAACAGGTTGAATGGAGTCTTGAGGACATTTAAAGGTTCTCAGCAATTAGACCCCACTGATTTGCTAGTCATCTCTGTGGATAGGGGATAACTTTTGATGTTGGGAAGACCTCTTAGAAGACGCTCAATGTAAAAAAGATCAATCTATGTATGGAAAAGTACAGTGGTTTAGAAAATTTGTCATCCGGCAGGGACGGGGGGAACATAATAAGCAATCACTACTCACCTCTCTTCGTGCCTCTCCAGTGCTGGCTTGCCGCTCCAGGACCTTGGGATCTTCTTGGGCTGGAACATCAGCCATACAGTCATTGGGGCGGTACACCACTGTTGTCACTGACTGAGCGTGCAATCCATCAGCCAGGTCGGTTATTTTGCCCCTAGTTGTGATGACAATTGAACTCAGTGGAAAATGCCTTCCCAGAGCCTGTGACGCAGGACTTCATTGGCACGCGGAGAGGTCATCCCGCCCCTGTGGCAAGACACATTTTTAAAATTGCTGGACTTCTCCTTTAAGGCCGTAAGACCGGTCAGCTCAGTGCTTGGTTCCCCCTGCTCCCTGCCTGTGCTATCACACACACAGACAGTCAGCTGTGGGGGATTGGGATGAGCTGCCCAACAACAATTAGATTGTGGCAGTCTGCTGCCGCTGGTCCTATGGCACAGGGCGGCGTGCCACTAACTGTCATGTTGAAGGACGACGATCAGCCAACTGTGCATGTTAGCTGATCGTTGCCTTTCAACATGTCCTATTGCAGTCTGTTTCTGGCTTTGGCTTCAAATATTTGGCAGATAATCTGTCAGATAACTTTTTTGTGTAAATGGACCCTAAGGCCGATAATCGTTTAGTGTAATGATGATGATGATGACATACTCCTTCCAGCATAATTTCTTCATAAAATCAGTCATCTTTAATCCAAGTTCTTATAATGCATACAGGGTAGTGTACTTTGACGTGCTTCATTACAACACAGCACAGCACATAATACACCATTAAATACTTAGTGGAAATTCTCAAGGTAGCCTTACATTTCTGCCATAAATTTCACAATTTTTTTTTTTGTGGTTATGGACACAGATTAAGCGCTAATCAACGTAGTTCATTTTTATTGGGCTTTTAGCTCAGAATACACTTGGAATAAGTAGCTTATTCTGGTGTATTTACCCCTTAGATGACAAAGGATATAAATGTACATCCTGGTGGTGCTAGGGAGTTCAGAGGGGGGGGGGGGGGGGCGCACAGTGACCCTGCTCTGAACCGCCGCGATCCCGGCTGTTATCTGCAGTCTGGGACCGCAGCAGTTAGTGGGCATGGTCCGATCACCGTGCCTGCTAATAAAGCATGTAGATGCAGCTGTCAAAGTTGACAGCTGCATTTAAATGCTTTTTTCCCCCTATCCATGGTGGTCTCGTGGGGGAATCGCCCTCACCACCCCAACCCCCCCTCCTGCGACGCGATCGCAGAGAAGCAGTCCCTGCTTCTTATCCGGCCGGGGGTCTGCTCCGTAATGACGCGGATCCCGGCTCAGCAATTTATTGTTCTTGGCTACAACAGCCGAGAGCAATACATCACTGATCTCATTGATCTATGCATAATGTATATACTGCATAGATCTCAATGAGCGATTAATGTAGTGATACTAAAAGTCTCCCAGAAAACTTCTAGTTAGTGTGTAAAAATCTTTTATCAATAAAAATAAATAAATAAACATGTTTGGTATTGCCGCAAGCGTAATTGCATGAACTTTTTAATTTTCTCATTTCTGATCTCGCAGGACAAACGGTGCTAGCGCAAAAAATTCCAAAGTCCAAAATTGTGCGTTTTTGGTCGCCTCAAATCCTGAAAAATGGTGTTATAAAGTGATCAAAAAGTTGCATATACGCAAACAAGGTATTGACAGATCATGGCGCAAGAGATGACACCTCACACAGACCCATAGACCAAAAAAAGCGTTATAAGAATGGTAATAGAGCAATTTTAAGGAACATTTATTTTTTTAAAAAGGTTTTAATTTTTTAAAAGCCGTCAAATAAAATAAAAGTTATACAATCTATAACATGTCAGTTTTACTCAAGGGCGAACGGTGTAAACACAACAAAAACTCAAACACCAACAGAACTTGCCACTACAAGTCATTGGAGCTTGTGGGTCACTAACTGGATCTGTTGTTTTGATGGATCTGACACAGAATCATGGCCTCTATAATAAGCAGAAGCTAAGCTAGTGTGAAGCTTTTTTTATATATATATATATTTTTTTTAAAGGAGCACATATAGATGTGTATTGAGGGGCCTGTTTTCACTACATGTTTTAAGAATCAGGACAGCAACGATTGGTGTCCTGATTTTCTGTCCTATTGTAGACAAGTAGAAAATTATCAGGTAATACGTAACAGAGCCTAAAACTGCTACAAAATTGTGGTGCAATAAATAGGAATTTCATAAGTTGTCATACAATCACCATTCCCTAACATTGTCAATCTAGCTGCTACAATACAATACCATGGAAATCAAATCACAAAGCCCTGTCTTAGCCATTTCAAATAAAACAGATGAAGAGTGATATGGTTTATATTCTGCCAGGCTCTACCCCCTTTTCTGCTGGCAGCACAGTTATATGGCTGTAATTTTAATGGCTATGCATTTTTATTTATTTAGTCTAAATAATATTGCCTCCATGGGCAGACATATTCCATTACCTATTTAGGTGCCTGCCTTTTACTTGTAACAAGTGGACCCCAAGATCCAGGTATTGCAACCCTAATAGAGTTCCTTAGTTGAGTCTATATAATGATCACCTGACATTTTTTTTAACCAAGATAGACATGTAAGATTGCTGCAGTGAGACACAGGATAGTCATTTTGATGCGCTGATGCGTTCTGAGCAAGCTGTTAAAAGGTGTTGGCAGTGGTTATAGTTAACAGGCCCCATAAAGTCCAGACAGATCACCAGTATGGAGTATCCACCAAAAGAATGAGCGGCTTCAGTTTCCTTGTCTACCATCCAGACACAGGTGGCACCTAATCTGTCGACAGTTGGATTTGAGAATGTAAGCCTTGTGGCGAGCACTTAAAAGGGTTATCCAGCGCTACAAAAACGTGGCCACTTTCCCCCTACTGTTGTCTCCAGTTTGGGTGGGGTTGAGCTTAATTGCAAACTGCACCTGAACTGGAGACAACAGTAGGGGGGAAAGTGGCCATGTTTTTGTAGCGCTGGATAACCCCTTTAAGTATTGACTTCTGGAGTGACTGCCTAGCTGCTGGTCTAATGATCTGGGGAACCATTGCATACAACGGTTGGTTACCCCGACAAATCTATGTTGTCTCTTATAGCAGGGATTCTTACTGGCAGCTATCAGCAGGATAATGCTCACCCACACACAGAAATTTTTCCAGGAAAGTCTGTACCAGATTGCAAAACTTCTTTCACCTCTCAGTTTTCTGGACTATTTATCATCCCAAAAGAACATGCATCAATTTTACGTTTATTTCTTCCATCTCAATATATTTATTGGAAATCCCTCTCCTGAAAGAAAATATATGAAACTGAGATCCCAGACCTTTCAGTTCTCACTTTTTCTCTTTGTCAATATTAATTACAACGTTTGCATTTCAGGTTATTAATATCATATTTTCATTAGAAATTTGAATGTGGAAGAAACTTTGTAATAACCTGGTTAACCTCTAGACTTTACTATTTACTGCTTTCTTTTTTAATTTCCGCACAGATAAATTAATAAGATCTCTCTTGAGCCACCCTGTGTAATGCTATGGATCTTGACATGGCTATTTGTCACATTACAGCAGTGCATATACCCCTCCTTAGACATAACCACAGAGCAAGTCATTGCTGGTAAATAATATTACATCCATCAATGTTTATTTTTTAAATTATTCAGTAGCTTAAGAAATGTCACCCCAATGTGAAATGCTAAGAAACGCTGCTGTTTGCTTGGATAATGCAGCAAACAAGCTTTGTGTGAAATGACTGTATCAGACACCACCATGTGGCAGAAAAAGATCATTCAAGGCAAACACATAGCCTAGAAATATTTTCACTTTAATGCTTTTCATGTATTCCCAATATACAGAAAAAAAACATAATAAGCCCTAATTTAAATATGTGCATAAGAATATGAAGCTTATCCATAGCTTCAGTCAGTACTTATAATACAAGACGTGAAAATGCCTTTCATATTTAAAGGGACTCAAGACCTACTTTAATATAAGTTATCAACTGAGAAAAGGTTACTGTAGACAGGGAAGGCAAAATCATAGCTCTAATGATAAACATGTATGCCCAGCTCTATAAGCATCTACATACCATTATGCCATTAATTCTAACAGTTCATCCTATAAAGTGTACTTAAAGAGATGATTTAAATGGTTGGCCTTTCGGTGTTCAGATCCCCATCAGTGGCGGAGCTACCCGGCCCGCTACGAGGGGGGGCCGCGAGGGCCCCCCCTTGCCAATGCACTGCTCACCCCTTAAATTACTCTTGTGACCGCAAGCATTGATTTGCTTGCGGTCACAAGAGCGTGCTCGTCCGGGCCTCCGGCTGATGCGCGGCTGCCAGGGGTGTCCTGTCCTATCCCCGGAAGCGCGGCGCATCAGTGAGCTGCCTGGGGCCCTGACTTCCGGCACAGGAAGCGCACGTCAGAGACGCTTCCTGTGTCAGAAGTCCCAGCCCCGGCGTACAGGGAGCTCACTGATGCGCCGCGCTGCCGGGGATAGGACGGGACACCCCCGGCAGCCGCGCATCAGCCGGGGGCAGCACCTGAAGAAGAAGAGGATCGCCGGGGGAGCGGGTTGTCAGGTGAGTTTGTGTGTTTGTTTTTTTTTAAATACTGCTTAGCATAGAGGAGAGGGGGGGGGGGGGCATTTATAATGGGGGGAAGAGAAGGGGGGCATCTATAATGGGGGAGAGGGGGGGCATCTATAATGGGGGGAGAGGGGGGGCATCTATAATGGGGGGAAGAGAAGGGGAGGCATCTATAATGGGGGGAAGAGAAGGGGGGCATCTATAATGGGGGAAAGAGAACAGGGGGGCGTCTATAATGGGGGAGAGGGGGGCATCTATAAGGGGGAAAGAGAACAGGGGGGCATCTATAATGGGGGAGAGGGGGGCATCTATAATGGGGGAGAAGGGGGCATCTATAAGAGGGGAAGAGAAGAGGGGGCATCTATAATGGGGTGAGAGGGGGGCATCTATAATGGGGGGAGAGGGGGGCATCTATAAGGGGGGGAGAAGAGGGGCCATCTTCAAGGGGGGGAGAGGGGGCCATCTATAATAGGGGGGGGAAAGGGGCATCTATAATGGGGGGAGAGGGGGGCATCTATAATGGGGGAAAGAGAACAGGGGGGCATCTATAATGGGGGGAGAGGGGGGCATCTATAATGGGGGAGAGGAGGGCATCTATAAGGGGGGAAGAGAAGAGGGGGCATCTATAATGGGGGGAGAGGGGGGCATCTATAATGGGGGTAGAGGGGGGCATCTATAATGGGGGAAAGAGAACAGGGGGCATCTATAATGGGGGAGAGGGGGGGCATCTATAATGGGGGAGAGGAGGGCATCTATAAGGGGGGAAGAGAAGAGGGGGCATCTATAATGGGGGGAGAGGGGGGCATCTATAAGGGGGGAGAAGAGGGGCCATCATCAAGGGGGGGAGGGGGGCATCTATAATGGGGGGAGAGGGGGGCATCTATAAGGGGGGGGGGGAAGAGGGGCCATCTTCAAGGGGGGGGACAGGGGGCCATCTATAAGGGGAGGGGGTATCTATAAGGGGGAGAAGAGGGGGCCATCTTCAAGGGGGAGAGTGGGGGCCATCTATAAGGGCAGAAGGGCATCCATAATGGGGGTAGAGGGGGTCATCTATAAGGGGAGGGGGGCATCTATAATGGGGGGGAGAGGGAGCATCTATAATGGGAGGGGGGGCATCTATGATGGGGGTAGAGGGGGTCATCTATAAGGGGAGGGGGTCATCTATAAGGGGAGGGGGAGAGGGGGCCATCTATAAGGGAAGGGGGTGCAACATGCAGTGGGGGCCATCTATATATACTATACCTACTAAATGAGGGTGTAAAGGGGACAGTACAGATGTGCAGTGTGTATAGAGATGAGGATGGTGTCAGTGTGAGGAGACTAAAATGTCTGTCTGGCAGATTCTGTGGATTCGTGGCTCGGAGAAATTCTCATAACGGCACAGGGCAGATGGAGAAGAAGATGAAAAGGAAAGAACTCCGATCAGAGAAGACGTCCCCTGTGAGTCACCTGATATAACTGCACTGTAATGTATACGGTGTATACAACCTGTGTGGAGCTGCTTCCACCTCTATATGACTGTATGAGGTGATAGTGATCTGTGTACAGTGGATCTTATTCAGTAGCAGCAGTGGTGTTAGTCAGTATGTTGTGGTAATATTTGTTACTTGTTATCTGGTTCTGTGTTTTATTGGTCTCAGTATACTGGTTCTGGTCAGTAACAATATGGTGGTGATGGTTGTGGTGTGGCGTTAATATTTGCCCCTTGTATACTTGTATTATTGGCAATATTGGTCTCAGTATACAGTAAAAGTATGGCGGTAATATATATGGTGATAATATTTTCACTTCCTATATGCTGGTGTTATTGGTAATATCTGTCTTGGAGTGTATATATATATATATATATATTTACATACACACACATACACCTACCAGTAGCATCACTTGGTCGTGAAAGGGGGGGGGGGGCCCAAGTTGACCTCTCGCACCAGGGCCCAGGAGACATTAGCTACGCCCCTGATCCCCATGATAGATCCAGGAGAAGCGTGCAGCTGTTTGCTTCAGTCTCTAGTTTGTTGCCCTCCAAACAGTGCACAGCCACATTTTTCTCCCAAATCCATCTAATGATCGGTAGGGATCTGAAACTCTGACCCAAACAGTTAAAAACTTTTTATGTATCTTTGTGACAGGGACACCTTAAATTATTTTTCCCCTTTATTGAAGCTTTAAGGGTACAAACCCACTTGACGTATTTGCTGCGTGAATCAGTCTTAAAAATAAGCAGGCAAAACGCAGGTTGGCTTTATATGATTGTTCTGCGTTAAAATACGCAATTGCGTATTTTTGAAGCATGAAGCTTGTTGTTAGCAAAGCATCAGTTGTTAACAACCTGTGTGAAAAACGCATGTAGCTTTATGCTTCAAAAATACGCAATTGCGTATTTTAACACAGAACAATTGTATAAAGCCAACCTGCGTTTTGCCTGCTTATTTTTAAGACTGATTCACGCAGCAAATACGTCAAGTGGGTTTGTACCCTAAAGTTTTTTTTTTTTTTAAGATCTTTACTTTTTTTCCCCAAGAGACAGTAGATTCCCCCCCCCCCCCCCCCCCACACACACATTACCTTCGGATAGCTGTTTTTAATCCAAGATCTGTCCTGGGGTCCGTTCGGCAGGTAATACAGTTATTGTCCTAAAAAACAACTTTTAAACTTGCAGCCCGTTCCAAAAGGGAGTATCTGTGCCCTAACTTTGCACCACCCCTCCGTCTTTCCTCCCCACTTTCTTCACCCTCCATGCTGAACACTGCTCAGGTGGTTAACGATTCAGCTCACGTTCAGTATTCACACAGCTGACGAATAGGAGACAATCTGCCTTGAGCATTCCTAATGATGAGGAGGGCACAGATGCTCCCGTTTGACTGCATCAACTGCATTACCTGCCAAACGGACCCCAGGACAGATCTTCGATTAAAAGCAGCTGGGGGGGGGGGGGTAGATTGTGGGCACAGAGTGGCTTTAATGTTATTTTGCTCTGAGAACGTGTTTAAGCCTGTTAAGAAGCCCTGTTTTGCTGTGACCAGATCCTTGGGTAGACTTTTCCACATATTCATTTTTCTCACAATAAAGGCTTGTTGTCCCAAGAGATTGGTTAAGCACTGACCATCCCGAAGTAGAATATCAGTGGCATTATAAGCTTTGAAAATTGTGTCTGTGGTGTGGCTGAGCCTTATGATGGCCCACAGAGTGGCGTAATTAGCAGCTGATCAATTAAAGGAGAAGTCCCACATTATTCAAAAGAGGGAGGAAAGCAGGAGGGAGTGGGACAATTATAAACAAAGTGAACTTACCCATCCACGTGCCTCCAAAGTGCTGCTCCCGGGTCGCACTGATGGCCACCAAATTACATTTTTGGCCAAAAGAATGGAGGAAAAAAGGGTCCTTCTGTGCAGGCTGTTATTCACACACACTTTATTGGTCCTTACAAAGAACGTGTTTCAAAGTCATCAGACTTCTTCAGATTAATAGGACAGCATACACACTCAAAGGATTCCCAACATGAAAAGGAGCTGGCCCAGGAAGTAGGTTGCGGCTTTTACCCCACCCCCACTCCATCAAATAGCAAAACAACAAATAACAATGTCCAGACCTTTCAGAACAATACAGCAATTGCATCCTTATCGGAAAGCATATACTGTATATTTTGTAACAAAACACTTACATTTAAACTTGCAGCTTTTATTCCCCATGTGTATCTCTCTGGAATACAGAGAGGTTGTTCAGGACCTTTGCACATGTGCATAAAGCCCAGATCAGCAATCACCTTTCATACCTGATTCTAGATTATATTGTATGTTTTTTCTCTAATTAGAGAGAGAGGTATACATACTAAAGGACTACAGGATGACATGGTCCAATTTTTCGATGTATCGTGCACTGGGGAAGCTCACTGCAGTCTGTAAAAGGGTTACAGTGTTTGTGTAGTGATTTTCAAAGGTCCTGGAAGGTCAATACCAACCTGGGATTTCTGCACATGTGCAAAGGTCCTTTACGACCTCACTGTCCTAGGAAGGTCCTGGAAGGTAATTGCTGATCTGGGCTTTCTGCACATGTGCAAAGGTCCTGAATAGTGATGAGCGAACATCTCGCGATACTCGAGGAAATCTCATCATCCGTTTCCTGTAAGTTTGGGCGCTATTTCTCAGCCAATAAACATGCAGGAGACTCTTTGGTACATCCTGCGATGACGTGGGACCCATAAATGTCGATAGCACGATTGGTTGGCCAGATCAGATGACCCTGCCATATAAAACTCGGCGCCGGCAGTGCTCGCTTCAGACGCATGCTGTGAGAGATCAGGGACAGAGCTGCTGCTGGTCAGGGAGAGTGTCAGTGTAGGATTTAGCATTCCAGTAGGCAGGGTATATACTAGCAATATAAACAAACAGCCCTTTTCAGGCCTTAAAAGCTTTTATTAAGCCCTTAACGACCGCGGGCGTATATTTACGCCCTGCGGTCGGTAAGGGCGTTCAGAGCGGGGATGTAACTCAAAGTGAGGAGCTGGTGGATGAGGACGAGGTGACTGACCCGAGCTGGGTGGATAAGCCTAGTGAAGACCGTGCTTCTGAGGAAAGGCAAGTTCACCTGCAGGACCGGTTGGAACCTGCTGTGCCTGCCCTTGTTTTTTTTTATTATTTGTATAGTGCACACAGATTCCGCAGCGCTTCACCTATCTGTATGTTTTTGGGTGTGGGAGGAAACCAGAGTACCCGGAGGAAACCGGAGTACCCGGAGGAAACCCACGCAAAAACGGAGAGAACATACAAACTTTTTGCAGATGTTGTCCTTGGTCGTATTTGAACCTAGGACTCCAGTGCTGCAAGGCTACAGTGCTAACCACTGAGCCACCATGCTGCTCTTGCCTCCATGTTGGCTACTGCTGGGCCTTTACTGGCATCCATGTTGACTACTGTTGTGCCTGCCCTTGGCTCCATGTTGGCTACTGCTGGGCCTTAACTGGCATCCATATTGACTACTGCTGGGCCTTAACTGGCATCCATGTTGACTGCTGCTGACTACTGGTGTGTCTGCCTTTGCTTCCATGTTGGCTACTGCTGGGCCTTAACTGGCATCCATGTTGACTACTGCTGCTGACTACTGGTGTGCCTGCCCTTGCCTCCATGTTGGCTACTGCTGGGCCTTAACTGGCATCCATGTAGACTACTGCTGGGCCTTTACTGGCATCCATGTTGACTACTGCTGTGCCTGCCCTTGCCTCCCTGTTGGCAACTGCTTGGCCTTAAATGGCATCCATGTTGACTACTGCTGGGCCTTTACTGGCATCCATGTTGACTATTGCTGACTACTGTGGGGCCTGCCCTTGCCTCCATGTTGGCTACTGCTGGGCCTTAACTGGCATCCATGTTGACTACTGCTTACTACTGGTGTACCAATGCCTCCATGTTGGCTACTGCTGATCCTTTCTGGCCTCCATGTTAACTACTGTTGTTCCTGCCTGGCCTCCATGTTCTTTACTGTTGCGCCTGCCTGGCCTCCATGTTCTTTACTGTTGCTCCTGCCTGGCCTCCATGTTGGCTACTGTTGATCCAGTTCTCTGTGTGCTCAATGCATTGCAGTGTTTGGCCTAATTTTGGGGAGGCTCACTTTCTTCCTCACTCACTTTTAATGGTTCTCTGTGAGCTCACTGCCATGCTAGGTCTGGTATAATTTTTGGAAGGCTGACTGGCTACCGCTTCTACCTTGTTCACTCTGTCCTCTCCGCTATGCTGTGTAAGGCTGAATTTTTGGGTGGTTCTGTCAGGATCCGGACAGCAAGACAACACAACACAGTGAGCCCTAAGCTCAGCCCCGCCCACTGTCCTCTACCTATTTGCCACAATCCGCCCTAAGATGGCGGCGAGCAACTGGGCGTCAGTCCCTGCACTGGCTAGGTGGGACACAAAGACAAGACAGACAGACAAAACACAATAAAGAATGGTCGACAGTCCGGGTCACAACAATCGGGCAGCAAAAGTACAAAATCACAATCCAAAGGCGAGGTCAATAAACAGGCAATATGGTCAGGGGCAGGCAGCAAGCAGGAATGGTCAGAAATACAAAGCAGAGCCAGAATAAACAGAGCAAGAATAGCAAATACAGAACCAGGCAGAGACAAGCTCAATATCCGGCAGTGAGAGGCAGGCTGGCAGACACTATATAGGAGACCAGAGGTCCAGTGCAGGAGCTGATAGGACCAGACCCCTAATCTCCTCAGAACACCTGGGGCAAGAGCAACCTGACTGGCAGGGAGAACAGTCTGTCAGACTAGCTAACCAGCATCAGAGTTAACTCCGGATTGGCCAGGAGTATCTCAGGCAAAGCGGGTGTGGCTGAACACACAGAAGGAAATAGAGCAGTGTTCAGACAAGGTTCAGGTTACTGCTCAAGACATACAAAACACTGAATATCAGCGCCATCTCAGCCGCGCAGCATGAGCTGAGGGGCGCACGGAGTTCATCCCAGGCACATTCATGACAGTACCCCCCCTTTTATGAGGGGCCACCGGACCCTCACTCAATAATAATAATAATAATAATAATAATAATAAATTTATTTGTATAGCGCCAACAGATTCCGCAGCGCTTTTTTTTCTATGCATATAGTACAGAGGTACATAATACGCAGTTAAATTGGAATAAATAATTACATAGTTAATAAAAATAACAAAAAATACAAAATACAGAGTATAGACGAGACCTGCTCGTTGGAGCTTACAGACTAATTTTCATAGACACCAGGCATAAGTGCTTTATTTGTCCATGGTCCAGCCATTGTACATAATTAGAATTACAGGATGAACCAGTAACAACGCCAATGTCTGATGCAGGTAAACATATAAAGTGCAGGAACAGTCAGAGAAATAGAGCAAGGGAAACAGAAGGGGGAAACAGTTTAGGGAACGTTATAAGCGAGCCTGAAGAGATGAGTCTTCAGGGCACGCTTGAAACTGTGGGTATTGGGTATTAGTCTGATGTGTTTGGGTAGGGCATTCCAGAAAATTGGTGCAGCACGAGAGAAGTCTTGGAGGCGGGAATGAGAGGTTCTGATTATGGAGGATGTTAAGGTTTGATCATTTGCAGAGCGCAGAGCACGGGAAGGATGGTAGGTGGAGATGAGGGAGGAGATGTATGGAGGGGCAGAGTTGTGGAGAGCTTTATGGGTGAGGGTGAGGAGCTTGAAGTGGATTCTGGATTTGATGGGTAACCAGTGCAGTGACTGGCACAGAGGAGAGACATCGGTATAGCGGCTGGAGAGGAAGATGAGTCTGGCTGCTGCGTTCAGGATAGACTGGAGAGGGGAGAGCTTAGACAGAGGAAGACCGATTAGTAGGGAGTTACAGTAGTCAAGACGGGAGTGGATCAGGGCGACAGTCAGAGTCTGAGCGGTGTCAGTGGTAAGGAATGGGCGGATTCTGGAGATGTTTTTGAGATGGAGATGACAGGAGCGTGTAAGAGCTTGGATATAGGGAGTAAAGGATAGATTGGAGTCCAACAAAACCCCCAGACATCGAGCCTGATGCACAGGAGTGATGCTAGTACCACAGACTGAGAGGGAGATGTCGGGTTTAGGTTTGTTAGAGGGAGGAAATACAAGAAGTTCAGTTTTAGAGAGATTAAGTTTGAGAAACAGAGAGGTCATAGTGTTAGAGAGAGCGGATAGGCAGTCACTAGTATTTTGCAGGAAGGCAGGGGAGACGTCACGGGAAGAAGTGTATAACTGGGTGTCATCAGCATAAAGATGGTATTGGAAACCAAACCTGCTGATGGTCTGTCCGATGGGGGCTGTATAGAGGGAGAAGAGGAGGGGACCCAGGACTGATCCCTGGGGAACCCCAACAGTAAGAGGTAGGGGACTGGAAGTAGAGCCAGAGAAGGATACACTGAAGGAGCGGTCAGAGTGGTAGGAAGAGAACCAAGAGAGAGCAGAGTCCTTGAGGCCAAGAGAGCTGAGCATGGAGAGGAGAAGCTGGTGGTCCACAGTGTCAAACGCTGCTGAGAGATCCAGGAGAATCAGCAAGGAATAGTTTCCTTGTGACTTGGCCTTCAGGAGGTCGTTTGACACTTTGGTGAGAGCAGTTTCAGTGGAGTGAAGGGGTCGGAAACCAGACTGTAGAGGGTCAAGAAGAGAGTTATCAGAGAGATAGCGGGTTAGGCGAGAGTAGACAAGACGTTCCAGAAGTTTAGAGATGAAGGGGAGATTGGAGACAGGCCGATAGTTGGCTGCACAGGATGGATCTAAAGAAGGTTTTTTCAGCAGTGGGGTTATAATAGAGTGTTTGAATGAGGAGGGAAAGATACCAGAGGAGAGGGAGAGGTTGAATATTTTGGTGAGGTGAGCAGTGACAGCAGGAGAGAGGGACTGGAGGAGGTGCGAGGGAATAGGGTCACTAGGGCAGGTAGTAGGACGAGAGGAGGAGAGGAGCTTGGAGACTTCTTCCTCTGTCACTGGGTCAAAGGCTGAGAGCGAAGGGGGAGAGGGAAGGGGACCTATGGGAGAAGTAATAGGAGCTATGGGACTTTGGGGCTGGGAGGTGATGTCGGAGCGGAGAGTGTCAATTTTGGTTTTAAAGAAGGAGGCCAGGTCTTCAGCGCAGAGGTCAGTAATGGGTGTCTGAACTTTGGGCTTAAGAAGAGAGTTAAAGGTGTTGAAGAGGTGTTTTGGATTGTTGGAGAGGGAAGAGATGAGAGAGGTTAAGTAAGCCTGTTTGGCAAGGTGGAGGGCAGAGTAATAAGATTTGAGGGTGAATTTGTAATGAATGAAATCAGCTGAGGTTCTCGATTTCCTCCACAGACGTTCGGCCGTCCTGGAGCACGGCCGAAGAAAGCGAGTTTCCGGGGTGTGCCAGGGCTGCCGGCATCTGTGGCGGGGTGTGCGGAGAGTAGGGGGAGCTACAGAGTCTAGGGTAGTTTTAAGGGTGTTGTGGTAGTGTTGTGTGGCTGTGTTTGGGCAGGTGAGGGATGAGACCAGAAGTAGGCGGAAGTAGGCGGAAAATGACCTCTTACCACACAGGTTTGAATATCACTAGCAATATCGCTATCAGTCTCCCACTCGTCAGCGGAGGACTCTGAGTTATAGACAGATGAGGTACAGACAGAGTTATCATCACCACAATTTTCATTTACATCAGGCACAGGTATGGTAGGATTATCAGAGGAACAATTTATGCCAATTTCACCAATTGTTACCTGTGCGCCCAGATGACCTTCCTGGTAGTCATCTGGACGCTGATGATGTTCTGATCGCTGGGGACGGATGGGGCAATGGCTGATGTAGTGACCACCGTTCCCGCAGTAAAAGCACAGGCCATTGTCTCTCCGGAATTCTTGTCTGGTCCTGACATTCAATGCTCCCAGCTGCATAGGTTCCTCCTCTGAGACAACAGGGAGGAAAGGTTTTTCAGCAGGAAAAGAAGAAGATTTGAAGAGGTCAGAGTTTGCTTTCGCCCTCTTCCTGTCACGGAGTCTGCGGTCGATACTAATGGCCAAGGCCATGGTCTCTTTAAGGGTTGGAGGATCTGGGTGACCTACCCAGGCATCCTTAATGGCCTCTGCCAATCCTTGCTTAAAGTAAGCCTTCAAAGCTGGTTCACACCAAGCAGTCACCACACTAAATTTTCTAAACTCGGAACAGTATTCCTCTGCTGGTCGTTTACCCTGACGGAGAGAGAATAGGTTATTCTCTGCCAATGCCCTGTCATCAGGTTGAGCATATATAGTACCCAGGGACAAAAAGAATTTCTCCAAGCTATTCCATTCCTCTGCCTCAGGGGGAATTTTGAGAGCCCAAGCCTGAGGATCTCCCTGAAGTAGTGAGACCACAATACCAACCTTCTCCTGCTCAGAAGGGAAGTGATTGATCCGAAAAAACAACATGCAAGCACCCCTAAAGGACTCAAACTTTTCCATATCACCAGAAAATCTATCAGGGAGCAACATGACCGGTTTTCTAGGCCTTTCCACCACTGGGGGTGCTACCACAGCATTATTCTGGTTGACGGACAAAACTTGAACCTGTTTAGCTAGGTCTTCAACCAGGCAAGACAAAGCCTCCATCTTAGCAACCAGGTTAGAATCCATTAACTGGGTGATCTGGTTTGCCAGTTTGACCACCAGGCCTGACACCCCCTCCACCCGGGTAGCAAGATCTTCCACAGTAGCCATGGCACCAGAGGGGACAGTATATATATTAGGCCGGATATTCTGTCAGGATCCGGACAGCAAGACAACACAACACAGTGAGCCCTAAGCTCAGCCCCGCCCACTGTCCTCTACCTATTTGCCACAATCCGCCCTAAGATGGCGGCGAGCAACTGGGCGTCAGTCCCTGCACTGGCTAGGTGGGACACAAAGACAAGACAGACAGACAAAACACAATAAAGAATGGTCGACAGTCCGGGTCACAACAATCGGGCAGCAAAAGTACAAAATCACAATCCAAAGGCGAGGTCAATAAACAGGCAATATGGTCAGAGGCAGGCAGCAAGCAGGAATGGTCAGAAATACAAAGCAGAGCCAGAATAAACAGAGCAAGAATAGCAAATACAGAACCAGGCAGAGACAAGCTCAATATCCGGCAGTGAGAGGCAGGCTGGCAGACACTATATAGGAGACCAGAGGTCCAGTGCAGGAGCTGATAGGACCAGACCCCTAATCTCCTCAGAACACCTGGGGCAAGAGCAACCTGACTGGCAGGGAGAACAGTCTGTCAGACTAGCTAACCAGCATCAGAGTTAACTCCGGATTGGCCAGGAGTATCTCAGGCAAAGCGGGTGTGGCTGAACACACAGAAGGAAATAGAGCAGTGTTCAGACAAGGTTCAGGTTACTGCTCAAGACATACAAAACACTGAATATCAGCGCCATCTCAGCCGCGCAGCATGAGCTGAGGGGCGCACGGAGTTCATCCCAGGCACATTCATGACAGGTTCATGATAAGTTACCTCTTTTTTAATGGTTTCCTGTGTTCTCACTGCCATGCTGTGTCAGGCTGAGTTTTTGGGTGGTCCCTATGCCTACCTCTGTTTTAACTAGGCTGTTACACAGAATTAGGCGTAATGGTGCCATTAGGCAGCCTCAGAGGCATGCATACATGCTGCCCCTGCTGTTTCCTGTCCATTTCCGTTGTGTTTCCATCAATTTCTGAGGTTGACAGGTTTTCACATGACCTTCTCTCTACCGAACTTGAGTCTCCTGCAAAAAAGCTTGAGTCTCCCATTGACTTCAATGGGGTTCGTTACTCGAAACGAGCACTCGAGTATCAGGAAATACTCGTCTCGAGTAACGAGCACCTGAGCATTTTAGTACTCGCTCATCACTAGTCCTGAACAACCTCTCTGTATTCCAGAGAGATACACATGGGGAATACAAGCTGCACGTTTAAATGTAAGTGTTTTGTTACAAAATATATATGCTTTCCGATAAGGATGCAATTGCTGTACTGCAGTCTGTGAAAGGGTTACAGTGTTTGTGTAGTGATTTTCGAAGGTCCTGGAAGGTCAATACCAACCTGGGCTTTCTCCACATGTGCAAAGGTCCTGCTCTAGGAAGGTTCTGAAAGGTGATTGCTGATCTGGGCTTTCTGCACATGTGCAAAGGTCCTGAACAACCTCTCTGTATTCCAGAAAGATACACATGGGGAATACAAGCTGCAAGTTTAAATGTAAGTGTTTTGTTACAAAATATATATGCTTTCCGATAAGGATGCAATTGCTGTATTGTTCTGAAAGGTCTGGACATTGTTATTTGTTGTTTTGCTATTTGATGGAGCGGGGGTGGGGTAAAAGCCGCAACCTACTTCCTGGGCCAGCTCCTTTTCATGTTGGGAATCCTTTGAGTGTGCTGTCCTATTAATCTGAAGAAGTCGTCTGATGACTTTGAAACACGTTCTTTGTAAGGACCAATAAAGTGTGTGTGAATAACGGCCTGTGCAGAAGGACCCTTTTTTCCTCCATCCTTTTGGCTATTTATCCCGGACCCTCGAGTAGTGTGCGGTGTCAGACTTCTGCTGCGGCTGGTTACTCAGGATTTACGCTATTAATGGTTGTTGTGTTTCTGTTTTGTTGCAAAAATACATTTTTTGTCTTGAATCCAGACATCATGTACTTGGCTCTTCAAGCTGCAACGTCACGATTCAGCTTAGTAATTTCCACTTTGCCAGACAGTGACTAGGCAGTGTCCCATCCTAGTTAAAGGTTGGAGTGGACAGTCACTCATCCGGGTACGTGAAGTTGCAGATGGAAGAGCTGCAAGACACAAGGGGCTGTCAACGGGACCTGGAAATTGAGCTACGGGGCACGAAGGTGGGTAAGTTTACTTTGTTTTTTATTTTCCCGCACCCCGCCTCCCTTGGTTTTTTTCTCCTTGTGTTTAAAAACCATAACGCTTTAATTTCGTCACCTACAGATCCATATGATCTTTTTTTAGTAACACCAATTGTACTTTGTAATGACATGCTTATTTTTTTCCATAAATATGCTGCCAAACTGAAAATAAATTATTCAGGAGGTGAAATAAAAAAAAACAAATAACTTTTTTTCAAATTTCAGGTGGGTTTCGCACCGTTCACGACGTGGTAAAACAAACTGACATGTTATCTATGTTCCCCAAGTCCGTAGAGTTACAACTATAGGCAGTTTAAAAAAATTAAACCCCTTTAAAAAAAAAAAAAAAGTAATTGCTCTATTACCATCCTTATAATGCTTTTATTTTTTGGTCTATAGGGCTATTTTAGGTGTAATTTTTTGCGCTATGATCTGTACATTTTATCAGTACCATATTTGCATATATGCAACTTTTTGATCACTTTTTTATTGAAGTTTTTCTGGGATGTGATGTGACCAAAAAACTGCAATTTTCCACGTTCGCACGTTGGCCATGTGAAATCTGGAATGTGATGATCTAAAAGTTCAGCCGATTCCACGTGCTGCATTAGCAAATATGTTTATTTGCTTGTATTATGGGATGGATTTATTTATATGAAAAAAAAACTTTTTTTTATAAACTTTTATAGCCTACCTAGGGGGCTACTATGTGCAATACCAAGACTGCTCATATGGATCAATGCAGTGCATATGTATTCCATTGATCTATTGAATCTGCACTCGATTGTTAGGGGCTGCTGAGGGCAGCCTCTAACAATCGCTAAATACAGGCAGTCCAGCATGCATAGAAGAGGATCCAGGCTGTCTATATAACATGACCTCATTGTTGGTGGAGCCAATCTAGCCACTGGACCATCATTGACATGTATGTTAAGCTACTTAAATGCTACTGTTAGGGTCCTATTACATGGCACTTGTTTACTGAGCAATTACATGGGCAAACTCTCGGGCAGCAAAGGCTGCACGGACATTGTTAGCGATGACCATGTAGCCCTTGCCTTTAGTGTAAAATAATAAAGTATTAACTTACCTTACCATGTTTCCTGGTGTCCTCTGGCCTCCCCTGGTCTCTGCAGCTCTGCATTCTTTTCGGTGTCTGCAGTGACAGGCTGCCGGATGTTCCGCCATTCACTGGCAGCGGTCTGCCTCGGCCAGTGATTTGCTGAGTGTCCATGGCCTCTAAGTGCAGAGACCGGAACAGAAGGGAGCAGAAGGCAGAGCTTCAGAGACCAGGGAAGGATCAAGGACACTAGGAAAGGCCCGAGGACACCGGGGAACGTGGTAAGATAAGTTAATAGTTTATTATTGTTTACCACAATCATAGCTATTTGTATTAGCGATGCGTGGTCAACATCTGATGATTGTAGTATAGTATAGATGATTTTAGCTCTGGACCTGCTGGTAGGTCTACCCCTCAACCACAGCTCCAACACATTTTGGTTCAGAAATTCCACTATATCTGAGTATTTATTTCAGACATAAACTGCCTACAAAGGACTGATCTGCAACCAGAGAAGCTGACTGACAGCCAAGTGCGCAGGAGTCCGGGCAGCATTAATTATTCATAAAGAAGAGGGAGGAGGAAGGAGTGGTGAGACTTGCCAGAGTGTGGCACAGGCACAAACAACTCCTGTCTGACTCTTAAAGGGGTTGTACAGTGAAAATCTTTTTCATTCAAATCAACTGGTGTCAGAAAGTTGTTGTAATTTACTTCTATTTAAAAATAGAAGTACTTATTAGCTGATGTATGCCCTAAAGGAAATGTTGTTTTATTTTCAGTGTGACACAGTGCTCTCTGCTGACATCTCTGGCAGAGACAGGAACTTTGTCTCGGCTTTCTATAAATCCCCATAGAAAAACACTCCTGCTCTGGACAGTTCCTGTCTCGGCCAGATGTCAGCAGAGAGCACTATGTCAGACTGAAAATAAAACGACATTTCCTGTAGGGCATACAGCAGCTGATAAGCTTCCTAAGGCTTAAGATTTTTAATAGAAGTAAATTACAAATCTATAAAACTTTCTGACACCAGTTGATTTGAAAGAATTTTTTTTTTGCTACACAACCCCTTTAATTACACTAGGAGACCTAAGATTGTGCATAATCCACTACACAGACAAATTACCAAAAGGTAAGTACCATGTTGACTGCCAAGTACAACACACTGTTAGCATCTCAGATAGGGCCAGGACATGACAGATTCCCTTTAAGGCCCAGAGTGTATGACGGGGAAGGGGTTATCATAAGAAAGTGTTTACTTAGCCGATCAGTGCTTTAGATTAATCATCCTTGTGGCAGTTATTATCTGAATAAACACTTCCATACATCAAGGTGTAACCAAGAATTGGTGAGCAGTGTGGACTGGGCACCAATGGAATGGCAGCAGTAGGGGATTGCAGCAGATACAGGAATTACTTTTTTGTTTGTTTTTTTTAGACCAACCTGCCCACTACCAAAAATTAAGAAGAACATAACAGACAACCCCTTCAACGCCTCCTTTTTTCTCTTTATTTTTTTTATATTACAAAAATTGTATTTTCCACTTTGCAGCATCACGTTCATCATCTTCAGCTTTACCATTAAACAACTAATTAACAGATATCAATATCCCAAACATTACAATTTTATTATAACATAATACAGCTTTCCATCCAGATCATTAGTACTTTTGCCTTTAGCGCCTCCATAACACATTTCAATTGTTTAATTTTTTTTTCCATTTGACATTTTGCATGTGTGTTTTCCCTGGCATTTAGAAAAGCAAATGAGAAAAATGGGAGAAGAAATAGGACACTTGGTAGAGGTAACTAAAATAATTAATATCTTTATGAAAAAGCAAAGGGTTAAAGTGTCACTGTCGTGAATTTTTTTTTTTGCAGAAATCAATAGTCCAGGCGATTTTAAGAAACTTTGTAATTGGGTTTATTATCCGAAAAATGCATTTTTATCATGAAAAAGCAGTTTGAAGCTCTCCCCCCTGTCTTCATTGTTCTCCTATGGAGAGAGCTAAAGAAAAGACCAAAACAGGACAACAAAGAGTTAATCTACAAATCCCTCACCCGTTATCTGTTCTGACCATCACCAGTGACCTGTCTGAGCTCAGATTACAGCTGTCACCCAGCTCCATGCCTGTAATCCTCTGTTATCTGCTTTCTGCTGCCGGCTAACTCCCTCCTTCCTCCTCCCCCCTCCCCTCTCCCTAGAGCAGACAGGGTAGGTCTCCTGCAACAAGTCACAATTTTCAGATTTTTCAGAGTGGATGAAAAAGAGGAAGGAGGGGGGGACCTGGGAAAAGGCTTTTTACATGCAGATAATGGCAGATTTGGCTAATAAACCCAATTACAAAGTTTCTTAAAATCGCCTGGACTATTGATTTCTGCAAAAAAAAAAAAAAATACGACAGTGACTCTTTAAGTAAAGCAAAAATTGCATCAGTTGGTCCTTCACATAAACATATATGGAGACATTTATAAAGCCCCACCCCCTTTTTCCCGGCTGGTTTCCTTAGTAAACCTTGCCGACCCGGTGCAAATCTACACCTGTTTCCAGCAGGTGTGGATTTGTGTCATGATTTACACCTGCGAGCGGGCCTAAATCATGTGCCGGGCCAGGAGATACGACAGGTATAGGCCAGGGAGAAGGGGCAAATTTTCACAATCATAGTAAATGTCCCCCATTATGTTACCTGAAAAATTATGATCTGGCCAGACCAGGAAGAAAAATATATACGCACACATACACACACACAACAGAAGGCATGCATCAATCATTTCATAAAATATTCATCTACGGCCAGAATTGTCAGACAGGCCCACTGGTAGTATATAATCAGCAAATGAGTGGAAGAGGAAGCTAATGTTTGGAGAACATAAGTCTCCCTGGCACACAGACAATAAATCATAAAATTCTGTTATCACTCCTACAAACTTGGCTCTGGTGTGGTGTAGAGCAGCAAACTGCCTCACATGCAAAAGTGTTTAATTAGTCACCCAGCTTCATGTAGGGGATTGCACAGTCCCAAAATGAATAACTTCATAAAGTTGGAAATGTCAAAATAAAGTAATTTAAATGAGTAAATAAAATGCAAGCTTCAACTCGTCAAATAAACCTACTGAAAAAGACAAAGAATTTAGAACTTAGTGAAATTGTAGGCAGAAAGCTACAAAATGCAACATGTGCACTTGACATGGGCTGGCTTTCCCTACAGTGAATGGCCATTGATCCCATCAGGCTTTGAACAGAAATGAGTAATGGTAAGAGATAAAATAGAGTACTTATCCACTCCTTATAGTCTGATGTCCACATAACTTAAAAGGGACAAGACTATGCTAAATAATTAGTCATAGAAGTAGTAATGTAATGGCATATGATGTCCATTCCCTGTATTGGATATATTTTGGCACCATCATAAATATCTTTTAAAAGGCCTTTCTAGCTATCTTGGCTGCTGCCACCTCAAACTCTCTATCTTTGGTCCTTTTGGATCAAAGAGAGTGCTGCTGCCACCTCCAACTGTCTGTCCTTGGCTCCTTCAGGTCAGAGAGAGTGCTATTGCTGCTCCTACCACCTCCAGGTCTGGATGCTAGGACCCTTAGATTTAAGTAGGATACTGTTTGTGTCACTGCCACCTCCAGGTATCTGTTCTAGACCCCTTATGGTGCTGCCACGTTGAAATGTCCACTATTTTCCTTGGAGAAAGAATAATTTTAAGTCACTGATCCACCAAAGCCCGCTGCTGTCTATGGAGAGAATGTAAGTATACACCGCTGATCCACAAAGGTCCATTGCTGACTAGGAATAAAGCATCATTTTACACTGGTGTTCCACCAATATCTGTTGCTGTCCTAGGAGAAAAAGTAAGTATACACCGCTGATCCACTAATGTCGCTGCTGTCCTGAGCGAAGACATAATTTAACGCAGCTGATCCACCACGTCCACTGCTTTCCTGAGAGAAAGTGCTATTCCCCTCTCTCCATAGTCGTATATAGCTACAATAGTACTGCTATTATAATGCTGTTCCTTTAGATTTGGTTAGAATTTAAACAGACTTTGAACTTTGCAGTACAGTTTGGCGAACCAAACAAACCAAACAAATGTCACTGCCCTCCCAAAAAAACACCAAAAAACAACATTAAATATGTTGAATTTTCTATATTTTATTATAGGCTTTAACCCCTAGACGACCCTGGGCGTACCTGTGCGTCCAGGGCCACCTATGGGTGTTCAGAGCGGGGCCGCGCGGCGGCCGCGCTCTGAACCGCCGCGGTCCTGGGTGCTGCATGTAGCCCGGGGCCACGGCTATTAGCGGGCATGGTCTGATCGCCGTGCCCACTAATTAAGTAATCGGATGCAGCTGGCAAAGTTGATAGCTGACTCCGATTACCTTATGCAGCCCTTCACTGGTGTCTAGTGGGGTGGATCGCTCCTCCGGGACTACGATCCACACGTCCGGCTCGGGCCAGGGTCTGCGCCATATCTGCGCTGATCCCAGCTTGGCACTCGATTGCTTCCGACTGCAGCAGCCGGAAGCAATCGAGTGCCTATCTCATTGATTTATGCTGTTTAACTATACAGCATAGATCTCAATGAGAGATCAGTGTACCTATACTAGAAGTCCCCCAAGGGGGCTTCTAGTATAAATGTAAAAGAAAAAAAAAATTTCATTAATAAAAAAGCCCCCCTCCCCTAATAAAAGTTCAAAACAAAAGGAGAGATCGAGGCGCTTTCTGGTGTAGTATCCAAGCACAGGTTAGTAGAGGCTACAAAAGGTAAACAGCAATATGCTCACCTGGGCGAGTTGTGCTAAGCATAGGCACAACTCTAATGTAGGCTTAGAGAAGCTCACCGCTGCCAGCTCTAGGTGTCTTGAGGTAAAACCAGGAGATGCAGGATAATGTAGAGGTTTCCCAGCAGTAGCTGTCTGGGACAGAAAGACCTTTGATGAGTCCGGCGCAGGTGACATGCACAGTGGTAGCAAATGCCGCCTAGTATATAACCATAGGTGGTATATTACAGTGAAGATTTATTACAAGCAATGCGTTTTGGCTCTATAATAAGGCAGAGCCTTCTCAGGCATAAAAGTTTGAATCACCCCCCTTTTCCTATGTTATAAATAAACATGTTTTGCATCGCCGCGTGTGTAATCGCCGGAACTATTAATTAATCACATTCCCGATCTCGCACGGTAAATGGCGCAAGCGCAAAAAAATCCCAAAGCGCAAAATTCCGCATTTTTGGTCACAATTTTTGTGACATCATTGGAGCATTGGCTCTGCCCCTCAGCGGCCATTGGAAGGGCCAGCCTAAAGGTCTAGGGCCTCACCCCCACAATTGCATCCATTTTCACCTATGTCTTAAAGGCAGATGACCAAAGTAAAAATGTTAATAAGTTCTTTAACATCTTCTGTATTTCATAGTAAGACACAATATAATTCTTTTTAGCAAGACCTTGTCGTTGAAGCAGTAGCGAAATTAGGGGGGGGGGCAAGGGGGTAGTGGCTCCCGGACCCACTCAGACAGGGGCCCACTGAAGTCCCAGAAGGTTAATGCTGTCTGCAAAAGCTATTGCTTTTGCAGACAGCCTTAACACATCTGTAGGGGCCCCCAGATGGCATCAGTGCCCAGCAGGTGCGGGCCCCTGCTCCCGGGCCCCACTCAGTCACCTGATATGGCCCCTGGCCGATGGTTGTGTTCTCTCATCTCACATGTTGCAGGCACGCTGCAGACAGCTCCTCCCCCACACACTCTCCGGCAGGCTAGATAACGCTGTGAAAGAGAAACAGTGAGAGACAATCACTCACTGTCTCTCTGTAGAAGTCTGTCTCCGGCTCTGTAAGTGGTAAGATGTCTGGTTATCTTACCACTTGTATCCGGTCTCCAGCAGGCATAGCACCAGGCCCCCTCTTCCCCCTCAAGACCCCTCTTCCCCCTAAGGACCCTCTCCCCAGCTTAGTGACTGGAGCCCTGTCCCTTTGTATATACAGAAGGGCCAAAAGCCCAAAACACATCAGATTGGATTGCCACTAATTTAACCCTTTGAGGACCCGCCCCAAAATGACCCAGTGGACCGCGCAAATTTTGATCTTTGCACTTTCGTTTTTACCTCCCCTTTTAAGAGCTCTAGTACTTAGTTTTGTATCTACAGGCCATGTAAGTGCTTGTTTTTTACAGGAATAGTTGTACTTTGTAAAAGCGTCTTTCATTTTACCATAACATGTATGACTGAATCCCAAATATAATATTTATGAAGATATAAATAGGTGAAATCGTAAAAAAGAATGCAATATGGTACCGTTTGGGGGTTCCTGTGTCTACGTAATGCACTATATGGTAAAAGCGACATGATACTATTACTCTATAGGTCAGTCCGAACACAACCATATGCAGGTTTACGCAGATTCTCTAATGTTATAAAAAAATTTTTTATGAAATCCTTTTTTTGGGCAATTAAATATTAATAAAATGGGCCTATTGTGACACTTATAACAGTTTTATTTTTTCACCTACGGGGCTGTATGGGATGTCATTTTTTCCGCCATGATCTCTAGTTTTTATTAATACCATATTTGTGAAGATCGGATGTTTTGATCACTTTTTATTATTTTTTTTTAAATATATATAATGTAACATAAAATCGGTAATCTGCGCACTTTTTTCCCTCTTTTCGTGTACGCCGTTCACAATGACGCTTGTTATATTTTAATAGATCGGACAATTACGCATGCTACGGTATATTATACTGTATGTTTATTTATTTATTTTTATATGTTTTATTTATATAATGGGAAAGGGGGGTGATTTAGACTTTTATTGGGGGAGGGGTTTTGGGGGTAGTGTGTTAGTGATTTTTAACTTTTTTTTAAGTCCCTTTGGGGAACTTGTACATACATAACTTTGATTTTTACACTGATCACTGCTATGCCATAGGCATAGCATTGATTAGTGTTATCGGTGCTCTGCTCATTGAGCCTGTCTGTGCAGGCTCAGTGACCAGAGCGCCGATCGGACCGCACAAAAGCAGATGAGAGACCTCCGGCAGTCCGTTTTAACGATCGGGACCCCCGCAGTCACACTGCGGGGGTCCCGATAGGTAAGTGACAGGGGACTCCCCCTGTCACTTACACTTAAACGCAGCGGCAGCGTGATCGCTGCAGCGTGTCATTAATGGTGAGGTGCCAATTGCTGATTGTAGCCGGCCCCCACCTGCTATGAAGCGCACTCCGCTCTGGAGCGCGTTTCATAGCTCAGGACGTACCGGTACGTCCAGGGACGTCTGGGGACAGACTTCCAGAATTTACCGGTACGTCCTAGGTCGCCTAGGGGTTAAAATATAACTTAATGTGTGAAGTCATAAGTGAGACATATAAATATGAGTGAAAGAGGGGCGCCGCATAGCTATAAGCCCACCTCCTGATGACGCCCGAGTGCGGGTGAAACTAGTTGAGGGGCTATGCGTTCTTTGTTTTAATGAGTACACTCCCGTGTCTGTAAATAAATAGAGAGATAGACAATTTGCGAGTTACAAGTAGTCTGCAGCTACTGAGCTACCGTATGATTACCCTTAAGAGAGGACCATTAGTAATTGGGCTATAGGAGTGCGTGTTTTTAATTTGCACTACAGTTTTTAAAAGTTATATTTTAAATTAGTGGGAATCCAATCTGATTTGTTTTGGGCTTTTGGCCCTTCTGTATATAGTCTGATGGATTCCATTTAGGCACATTTAGGGTTAGTTATTGATTCTGTCCCTGTGTACCCTCTAGCTGCAGGGACAATATGGTGGCAGAGGTCTGGCAGAGGGCGGCTGTCTGACCTGGCAGGGGGATAAAACAAGAAAAATTTGTCCCCAGGCTTCCTACAGCTGCTCCATGTCTGTATCGGGGCACAGAGGAAGAGGGAGGGAGGCCCAGCACAGCAACAGAGCTATGTCCCAGAGCAGCGTGACTGGAAGCTGTGTGTGTCCTGTCCCCTCCCATACAGCCTGATCTCCTGACCCCTCCACTGCTGCTGGCCTGTAACATCTATCAGGGAGCCAACACAGGAGGTTAGTGTATATCTGTGTAATGTGTGTGTGTCTGTATATACGTGTGTGGTGTATATGTGTGTGTGTGTGTATATGCATGTATATGTGTGGGGTGCGGTGTATATACGTGTGTGTGTGTGTATATATATATATAAATATATATACACGTGTGTGTGTATATATATATATATATATATATATATATATATATATACGTGTGTGGTGTATATACGCGCACGTGTGTGTATATAAATATATATCTGTGTGTGTCTAATTCTCCTGCGTGGGGGAGGTATGTGGTGGCATGGTTTGCTTATAGAGGGGGCCAGGCAATTTTTTGCACAGGCGCCCTATGCAGTCTGTGTCCGCCCCTGGATAGATAGATAGATAGATAGATAGATAGATAGGTCCCAAAGCTCGCAACAGAGTGAGGACCTGAGGGACTATGTATCAGGGTGGTTTGGTGCTCTCCCCACTAGGAGGCACCCCTTGGCAATGGGCTTCCTTCTCGGCAGAGAGGGATATCTGACTATTCCCGTGTTTTGAGACTCGTAACTGAGGCTCCACGGACCCTTTTTTGCATATTTAGATAGATAAGCAGAGGATAGTTTGCAGCACTCCACTTGAATTTTAAACAAGTGTCTTTATTCCAACAAAAAAAGTGAAGTTAATAGTTAAGCACGCATACATCACAATGTGACGTTTCGGCGAATCAATCGCCATTTTCAAGTGTGGAGTGCTGTAAACTATCCTTTGCTTATCTATCTATCTGTCTATCTATCTATATCTGTCTGTCTGTCTTTCTCCTATCTATATATCCATCCATCCATCATAGACAGATAGATAAATAGGAGATTGATAAGTAGATAGATAGATAGATAGATAGATAGATAGATGTGCAGTTTCTGGAAGAAAGCAGCTATGTTTTTCTAACCCTTTTAATTTTTACATGGTTCTATATGTGAAATGTAGAAGCTACTGTAACTTTTCTCAATCCTTATTCACTAATGTAGTAGAATATAGCCTTTAAAACACGAACTGGAGAGAATGGAACTGCTGCACATCCCATCTATGGCTGATACTAATGCCGCTAGGCCTATATTAAAAATCAACACCAGAGTGTCTGTATATGAATTGATCAAGCCATATTGCCCCGTGTACCACCGCGCAGGTCCTCTGGTCCACACGGGTCCCTACGCTAACTCCACACTGTGTCGGTCAGCGACCGCCAACCCCGCAAAGCGTGCACGTACAGGGAAGGGAGGCCATGAAACGGCCCTGCAACCCCAATGTCACAGGACCAGACCCAAAAAGCCCTACCAAAACCCAGCCAGCACCACCGGCGGGGAAGGCTGCCCCCAAACGACACAAGTATGGATATGGTATTACACTTACCATTGCTGCTCTCACAGAATGGGGAAGACATAGGGTCCAGACATGTGAGCACAGGCATATCCTGCTAATTTTGGTCATGTGGGTCTTATAAAGGAGTGCGAGCTGTTCAGAGAGGGAGAACTGTAAAACACGAACTGGAGAGAATGGAACCGCTGCACATCCCATCTATGGCTGATACTAATGCCGCTAGGCCTATATTAAAAATCAACACCAGAGTGTCTGTATATGAATTGATCAAGCCATATTGCCCCGTGTACCACCGCGCAGGTCCTCTGGTCCACACGGGTCCCTACGCTAACTCCACACCGTGTCCGTCAGCGACCGCCAACCCCGCAAAGCGTGCACGTACAGGGAAGGGAGGCCATGGAACGGCCCTGCAACCCCGATGTCACAGGACCAGACCCAAAAAGCCCTACCAAAACCCAGCCAGCACCACCGGCGGGGAAGGCTGCCCCCAAACGACACAAGTATGGATATGGTATTACACTTACCATTGCTGCTCTCACAGAATGGGGAAGACATAGGGTCCAGACATGTGAGCACAGGCATATCCTGCTAATTTTGGTCATGTGGGTCTTATAAAGGAGTGCTAGCTGTTCAGAGAGGGAGAACTGTAAAACACGAACTGGAGAAAATGGAACTGCTGCACATCCCATCTATGGCTGATACTAATGCCGCTAGGCCTATATTAAAAATCAACACCAGAGTGTCTGTATATGAATTGATCAAGCCATATTGCCCCGTGTACCAACGCGCAGGTTGAACCGCATTTTGTTTCTCTCTTTTCTCCGTGTTTTGCACTCCTCCTGGTGAGACCCACATGACCGCAATTAGCAGGAGACACCTGAGTGCACATGGTTTTAATCCCTCCTGTTCTTTCCCATTCTGTTTGCTGCAGCTATGGTGAGTGTAATTCCTTATCCATGGCCACTGACTGGCACGGTGTGGACTTAGTGTAGGGACCCATGTGTATCAGATACCGGCACGAGGTACATGGGGCAGTATGGCTTGATCAATTCATACACAAAATTCTGATGTGTTTTTTATTTAGCCTAGCGGCACTAGTATCAGCCATAGGTGTGAGGTGCAGCACTCTGTTTCTTCCCTGAACCACATTTTGTTTCTCTCTTTTCTCCGTGTTTTGCACTCCTCCTGGTGAGACCCACATGACCGCAATTAGCAGGAGACACCTGAGTGCACATGGTTTTAATCCCTCCTGTTTTTTCCCATTCTGTTTGCTGCAGCTATGGTGAGTGTAATTCCTTATCCAGACTTGTGCTGCTTGGGGGCGACCTTCTCCGCCGGAGGTGCTGGCCGGGTTCTGGTGTGGTGTTTTTGGGTCTGGTCCTGTGGCATGGGGGTCGCAGGGCCGTCCCATGGCCCCCGTTCCCTGACTGTGCACGCCTGCGGGGTTGGTGGCCACTGACTGGCACGGTGTGGACTTAGTGTAGGGACCCATGTGTATCAGATACCGGCACGAGGTACATGGGGCAGTATGGCTTGATCAATTCATACACAAAATTCTGATGTGTTTTTTATTTAGCCTAGCGGCACTAGTATCAGCCATAGGTGTGAGGTGCAGCACTCTGTTTCTTCCCTGAACCACATTTTGTTTCTCTCTTTTCTCCGTGTTTTGCACTCCTCCTGGTGAGACCCACATGACCGCAATTAGCAGGAGACACCTGAGTGCACATGGTTTTAATCCCTCCTGTTTTTTCCCATTCTGTTTGCTGCAGCTATGGTGAGTGTAATTCCTTATCCAGACTTGTGCTGCTTGGGGGCGACCTTCTCTGCCGGCGGTGCTGGCCGGGTTCTGGTGTGGTGTTTTTGGGTCTGGTCCTGTGGCATGGGGGTCGCAGGGCCGTCCCATGGCCCCCGTTCCCTGACTGTGCACGCCTGCGGGGTTGGTGGCCACTGACTGGCACGGTGTGGACTTAGTGTAGGGACCCATGTGTATCAGATACCGGCACGAGGTACATGGGGCAGTATGGCTTGATCAATTCATACACAAAATTCTGATGTGTTTTTTATTTAGCCTAGCGGCACTAGTATCAGCCATAGGTGTGAGGTGCAGCACTCTGTTTCTTCCCTGAACCAGAATATAGCCTTTGTTATTCAGAAAACATTGTCATCTGCCAAGATTCCCTATGACTCACTCACCCCCCCTAGGCTGAACCCCTAGCTACGCCCCTGCTTTGAAGACATTAAACTATTACTCATTTTTGTGTCAACATTCAGGATACGGATTTCAATTATGAGAAAAATTTAACCCATTAGTGTTTTGGTACCAATAAAAACTATAGATCATGGCACAAAAAAAAGGAGACCCCCAAACAGCCCTGTAGGTGGAAAAGTAAAAGTGTTATGGCCATTTGGTCATGAAGGGGTTAAATTATACTTAGGTAACAGAGATTGTTCCATACCAGCTGTTATGATCAGCTGCTAAAAGTTCGCTCTATACAGCCTTAGGCTATGTGCACACGCTGTATGAGACTGTCCGTTCCGTGATCCCGGCCGGGTCATGGAACGGCCGGTCTCTGGCCGGATCATCTTGACCGGCCGGGTGATCTTTCCGGCCGCGGAGCTCTGATGCGGGCACATCAGCGCGCGCCCGCATCAGAGCTGTCAGTTCACTGTGTGAACTGACAGGTCTTTCTGCGGCCGGAATTCACTGAATTCCGGCCGCAGAAAACTGACCTGTCAGTTTTTTCCGTCGCCGCACAGGATCTCGGCCAGAGCGCATACAATGTGGGCTATGTTCCACCCCGCAAAACTACGGCCGTACTTCTGCGGCATTAACTACGGCCATAGTTTTACGTAGTGTGAACATAGCTTTAAAGAGGAACTCTGGATAGAGAAAATGATTTTCTTAAAAAAAAAAAAACTGAAAGTTATATAAATGTCTTTATACTCTATATAATATATTACTGTGTCTGCACAGTTCTGCCGCACTGATAGTTGACATCCAGGAAAGGAAGGTCTCCCTAAAATACATTCTGTCTCTGTGGGCAGATAGGGGGCAGTACAGGCAGGAGTGTCAGGGAGGATCTGGGCATAGGCGGGAGGGGAGGGCTTCATGGGGGTGGGAGAAACAGGATGCATGTACCGCAAACACCATTGGTAAATGTAGTCTGAAAGCGGAAAAACAAGAGACGCAAGCAGAAAACTGCATCAGCCAAAAGGTCAATGAAACAATGACACAAGCCTTGGTAGAAGAACAGTATATACTGTATATACTGCCTGCCATCTTTCAATAAACAAGATTAACATTAACCATAAACAGTGTCTGTTTTTGATTCTTCCTGCATGAGATAATACTTTTCGTTTGTAACAGACAGTCAAAATGACAGCAAAGAGTGCATCCATTTAACCATGACATATAGGTATGTTGTGGTGCATTAAGGGGTTAAAGGGGTATTCTTATCTCAGCCAATACATTAGGGCATGTCACATTAAATATTTTTGCTAATTTCTTTTACAAATGTGCCTCTATCTCTGTTCTTTCCCTCCCTTTCTTGACTCTTTTTTTCTGGGTTACAGACCACCACTCTGCTCTAAAAACATGCTATGGCTTGTGTTTAAATAGCTATAAAGTAGATGTGTAGAGATATAATGTATGTACACTGTATAATATATAAAAATATGTTTATTATAGATATATATACACCAGCCAGACCACTGCTTTTAGGGCAGAGTGAAGGTCTGTACCCTAGAAGGGAAAAAGCATGCATATTAGAAGGAGACACGTTTACTAAATGAATGTAATTGCAAAAATGTGTATCTTGATAAGCCCTTCAAGTATAACTATGTTAGTTTAGCTGGGAATACCCCTTTAAGTAATCTGTTCAATAACATTTTGAATGTTTCATTATAGACCTGTCATTGTACTTCTTCAGTGGTGAGATAATAAAAAAATAAAAATCATCTTTTTTTTCTAAAATGATTGGGTTAAGTACTAGAAAGTACAGAAGCAACCTCTCATAATTGAAGCAGGTCTTTTATCTGAAATTCATTCTGCTGTTCCTATCTCTTTGAAAGGTTTTGATCAACTAAAATACAAAAGAAACTACAGCAACAATACATATAAACTATGGATTGTACTTGTTGTTTCCATGGTTGCAAAGAAAAAGTATTTTAAGTATCTAGAATTATTGAAGTATATTGAAGAAATATCAAGCGTTTCAAAAAATCAAGCACTATTTTCAATTAATGGTTATGTTAAATCCTTAGCATACATTACAGTGTAGTGTATACAGACAATCTAGACAACGGTTTGATGCCTACAGTTTGGGTAATACCCTTTGCTATTCCAGCATCACATGTGCAGGGATCTTCCCGGGGGATGGTGTGTTTGGACACAGTTCACAGCAGACTTGGATTTATAACAGAGCAGCTTGGCGTTTATTTGCAGCATAAACAGTCCAGCAAACAGAAATACAGCAACACCGTGCTATTCAGTATTAAACAAACAAAAAGGCATTGCCCGTCTCGGTGCTTACTAACAGGTTTTCTCACCTATCTAACACTATAATACAGCGTCTTTCACCTGGGTATCGCAGGGTGTATATTAGCTTCAGCAGTGGCTGTGTTCACAGCTTCCCCCAAACACACACAGGCTGTTCACTCCTGGCTGAGAGCAACCACCTGCAGCCTCTGCAGAGCTTTTACCTTGTCAGGCTCATCAGAGCTCACCTGATCACAAAACCCAAACTACCAAACCTACCTGCCATTTCATGTAAATCCAGGCCCGGCAACAATAAATAATAACTCAACAGCAACAGATCCATCCTGGACTTACCATCTCACACTACGTAGCACCCTAGGTGAGATGTACAGCCCCTCGAACACTTCTCCAGTGACATGTCTACATATCCCCCCCCCCTCTTTTTCAGACTGGAGGGCTGAGCGTTTTGTCCCCACAGACAGTGTACCCTTGATAGGGCGTCAGCATTTGCCTGTAATTTCCCTGGCCTCTGTTCTACAGTGAAATTAAATTTTTTAGGGACAGAAACCATCTAGTCACCCTTGCATTTTTTTCCTTGTTAAGCTTCATCCATATTAGGGGGGCATGGTCTGTCAATAACTTGAATTTCCTGCTAGCAAGTAATACCTCAGGGACTCTAGGGCCCACTTCACTGCCAGACATTCACGCTCCACAATGGCATCGTTTTTCTCGGCCGGGGATAGCTTCCTACTCAAGTACATCACCTGGTGCTTCTCGCCATTCACGACCTGTGAGAGAAAAGCACCTAACCCTGTGTTAGAGGTATTTGTCTGGACCAGAAATTCTTGCCTAAAGTCAGGGGTAACTAGCACAGGTTGTTAGCACAAGGCAGACTTAAGGCTTTGAAAAGCCTTCTCGGCCTCTGGAGTCCATGTCACCATTGCTGACTTTCCACCCTTTGTCAGGTCAGTTAGTGGGGCTGCAACTGAGGCAAAGTTCGGCACAAACCTACGGTAATAGCCCGTAATACCCAGTAAAGCTCTGACCTGTTTATTTGTGAGGGGTTTAGGCCAATTCTGTATTGCCTCAATTTTATTTAGCTGTGGTTTGATTAACCCCCTCCCAATAATGTAGCCCAGGTATTTGGCTTTCTCTAAGGCTAATGCACACTTCTCTGCATTTATGGTCAATCCTGCATCACTTATGGCATCTAACACTGCCTGTATCTTACCGAGGTGAATTTCCCAATCAGGGCTAAAAATGTCCACATCATCGAGGTAAGCAGCGGAGTAATCACGATGTGGTCGCAGAATTAAGTCCATCAACCTCTGAAAAGTGGCAGGGGCTCCATGTAACCCGAATGGCATCACTACATATTGAAAGAGCCCATCAGGGGTGGAGAATGCAGTTTTCTCTTTAGCCTCACGAGTAAGTGGGATCTGCCAGTAGCCCTTTGTGAGATCGAGGGTGGTTATGTACCTGACATTACCCATCCTTTCAATCAACTCATCTACCCTGGCCATCGGATACGCATCGAACTTGGAGATCTCATTTAACTTTCTGAAATCATTACATAACCTCCAAGTTCCATTGGCCTTTGGGATTAGCACAATCGGGCTGGAACACTCACTCTGTGATACCTCAATGACTCCTAGGTCAAGCATACTTTTTACCTCGGCCAAGACGGCCTCCGTACTTGCTTCTGGTATCCTATAGGGCTTGAAATTTACTCTGCTTCTAGGCTCAGTTTCAATGTGATCATGAATGAGATGTGTACGCCCTGCAAGGTCAGAAAACTTGTCTTTGTTTTTCTGCAAAAACTCCTTAGTCTCCTCCTTCTGTGACACTGATAGAGTATCACCGATCTTGACCGGACGGGTTGGTTGTGACAAATTATTAACAGTGCTTGTCTCCACAAAGGATTCCCTGTCTTTCCAGGGTTCGATTAAGTTTATAAGATAAACTTGGAAAAGCTTCCTTCTACCTGGTTGGTGCACATTGTAGTTTACCTCACTGATTTTTTCTACAATTTCATAGGGACCCTGCCACTTTGCCAAGAATTTACTTTCTACAATGGGAACAAGTATGAGGACCCGGTCACCTGGGATGAACGTCCTGATTCTTGCAGAACGATTGTAAATTCTAATTTGGCCCTCTTGCGCCCTCTGGAGGTGTTCCTTTACTAGGGGCATTACAGTGGCTATACGGTCCTGCATTTGTGCTACATGCTCAATAACACTTTTGTATGGGATGGACTCGCTTTCCCATGTTTCTTTTGCAATATCCAACAAACCCCAAGGGTGACGACCGTAGACAAACTCGAAGGGAGAGAACCCTGTGGACGCTTGGGGCACTTCCCTAATAGCAAACATCAGTTAAGGTAGTAAGTGATCCCAATCACGACCATCTTTTTCCACCACTTTCTTTAACATATGTTTCAGGGTTTTATTAAACCTCTCCACTAACCCGTCTGTCTGGGGATGATATACAGAGGTACGTAGGTGTGAGATTTTAAACAGTTTGCATAGATCCTTCATCACCTTAGACATAAATGGTGTACCTTGGTAAGTCAAGATCTCTTTGGGGATCCCCACCCTGGAAAACATATAAAACAACTCACGTGCAACTGTCTTAGATGCAGTGTTTCTTAGGGGCACAGCCTCAGGATAGCGGGTCGCATAATCTAAGACAACCAAAATATATTGGTGTCCCCTAGCCGACTTTACAATGGGACCCACTAAATCCATTGCAATGCGGTCAAAAGGTACCTCTATGATGGGGAGCAATACCAAAGGACTGCGAAAATGGGGCACTGGGGCGCTAAGCTGACATGTGGGACATGCCTCGCAGTATTTTTAATGTCATCATAAAATGCAGGCCAATAAAACTCTGGAGGACTCTCTCCTGCGTTTTATCTGTCCACAAGTGTCCCCCAAGAACATGATTATGGGCCATGTCAAGCACCTGGCGCTGCTATGGCTTAGGAACCAGAAGCTTTTCCACAGCCTCATCATTAATCTTAGTGACTCTATAGTAGAGATTGTTAGTCACAGAAAAATGTGGAAATCTTTTTTCAGCTTCTGGTTCCTGAGGTACCCCATTCATAACAGCAATCTGCTCTCTCGCATTTTTGAGAGTTGGGTCCTGCAACTGTGCAGTACCAAAATTATCCCTAGACACCTCTAAGTCTGGAACATTCTGGTCAGTGCGAGGAGCCTCTTCCTCACCAGCCAGGACCTGCAAAGGAAAAGCATCATTTTCATCCTGTACATTTTTATCATTTACTGTGGGTAATGCAATAGACTTAGGGGTATCCTCACTCCTTTCAGGGGATTTTCTTTTTCCCCATAGAGCCCAGAACAATGGAAAATCATGCCCCAATATCAAATTATGCATGAGGTTTTTAACCACACCCACTTCATATTGTACAGTGCCTAGTTCAGTCCCGACATTAGCCAGTACTATAGGGTACACTTTTGTATCACCATGTATGCACACCACACTCATATGTTTTTCTGACACAAAGTCCCCAGTCACCAGGCTGGCATGCACCAAGGTGACAAGGCTTCCTGAGTCCAGCAACGCCATAACAGGGAAGTCATTGACTGTAATGTTGCAGACTTGCGGTTCAGTCTCTAGTCCAGGGACTGCAACACAGGACGGTTCCGCAAATAGCGACTGACGCCAGCTAGCGTCACACTCCATTGGCTCATTGGTAAGAAGGCAATGGGCAGACACATATCCTGTCTCATGGCATCTCCAGCACTGGATAGGGCCTGGTCTCCTTGGCAGGGAGTCCTTTTTAGGGCCACTTAGCCACCTGGGACCATCGCCAGTCTTTTGCAGCTGAGACACCTCCTGAGCACTCTTCCCTCTATCAACACCCCTCCACACTCCCCCAATAGATGGAAGTCTCTTACCAGCTGACAGAACAGATCTGGCACTCCGGAGAGATGAAGGTGCTGCATTCTTAGGGTCACCTTGTCCCATCAAGCGTTGCAGATCAGCAGGAAGTGCTCGGAGGTAGCGATCCATCACGACACTCTCTAGGATCTGTGCAGGAGTAGAGGTGTCTGGCTCCAACCATTTTCTTTCCAGATGAATCAGGTCATACAGTACATTAAGGACCTTGCTGATTTGTCCAGACCGTAGCTCCAGTTGTGTACCCTCCGGGCATGGACAGCAGCAGTAACTTCTAGTCGGGCAAGTATCTCTGCTCTTAGCCGAGGATAAGTAACTGTACAATCAGAAAGAAGAATGGAGTGCACTCACCGGAGTAGTCTTCATAGCTTTATTTTCTCAGATGAAAAAACACATAGGACATAGTGCGGACATGGGCAGGGTGAACGCTAGGAGACAAACAGGGCGGTGACAGGCTGTTTCGCGCATGACCGCGCTTCTACTGTGTTTTTTCATCTGAGAAAATAAAGCTATGAAGACTACTCCGGTGAGTGCACTCCATTCTTCTTTCTGATTGTACTGTTACTTAGACTGTTCACTATGATTCTGGGAGTTATTGCACCACCGACTTGGAGTTATTAAGCAGCAGACCGTCTCTCCTGATTATATCGTTTGCATGCCATCCTTAGTTGGTCTATAGTGCCGCCTATCTCCTCTTTTTGTTTTATCTTAGCCGAGGATAGTCCTTGACCTCTTGCTCACTGAGGTCATAGTAGGCCTTTTGAGGTTCGCCTGTTAAATAGGGAGCAATGACTTCTGCCCACTCAGTGGATGGCAACTTCTCTCGCTCAGCCACACGCTCAAAGAAAGCTAAGCAGGCCCTAACATCGTCATCAGTCGTCATCTTTTGCAGCGCACGCTGCACAGCTCTTCTCACAAAGTCTCTGGAGCGGCTGCTGCCACCGGGTGTGGATTAGCACCTGCAGACGCCTCTTGCTTTGCTATCAGGTGCTCAATAAGTTTCTGTTTCTGCGCAGGTTAGCGGCTGTCAGAGCCTGTTCATGGCGCAGGTTAGCATCTGTCAGAGCCTGTTGTTGCTGCCTATTAGCCTGCTCATGGGGCAAGTTAGCGTCTGTCTGAGCCTGCTGCTGTTGCAAACTCACTTGCATTAACTGCTTCATCATCTCCTCCATGTTGCTTGACTGTTTTTGGAGTGAAGCAGCAGCCTTCACCCAGGACATAAGCAGCTGTAGCCAAGTTGATGCACACCGTTGCCCCTAGCAACCGTTTTGCCCGCTCCGCAGCACCAATTGTAGGGATATTCCCGGAGGATGGTGTGTTTGGACACAGTTCACAGCAGACTTGGATTTATAAAAAAGCAGCTTGGCGTTTATTTGCAACATAAACAGTCCAGCAAACAGAAATACAGCAGCACCGTGCTTTAAGAATAAAACAAACAAAAAGGTCTTGCCCGTCTGGGCGCTTACTAACAGGTTTTCCCACCTATCTAACACTATAACACAGCGTCTTTCACCTGGGTATTGCAGGGTGTATATTAGCTCCAGCAATGGCTGTGTTCACAGCTTCCCCCAAACACACACAGGCTGTTCACTCCTGGCTAAGAGCAACCACCTGCACACTCTGCAGAGCTTTTACCTTGTCAGGCTCATCAGAGCTCACCTGATCACAAAACCCAAACTGGATCGGGGGGAGGGAATGGCAGGTCCCACTACCAAACCTACCTGCCATTCCATGTAAATCCAGGCCCGGCAACAATAAATAATAAGTCAGCAGCATAACACTGCTGAGCAACAGATCCATCCTGGACTTACCACACATACTCTCCACTGATGTCAACACACTTCTTACATCGGTATTCCAAGTTCTGTGAGGCTTGCAAAAAGAAGGATTTCAGTTGTGCCCCAAACCAGTCATCCGTAGCAGCCATGGCATCAAAAAGGGTGTGAAATTTGGTTCCCTTGAGGTGTTTCTTTAGGTTTGGAAACAGATGATAGTCGGGGGGAGCTAGATCTGGTGAATCAGGTGGGTGGTCAACCAGCCGGAAGCCTAGCTCCACCAGTTTTGCCATGGTTTCTTGTGCAGTGTGAGCGGAGGCATTGCCTTGCAAGAACAAGGTTCCTTTGGACAGCTTGCCAGGCCTTTTGGCCTCCATACCTACCTTCAGTTTGTCCAAAAGTTTAGTGTAATACCTTGGTGGAACCATTTTGAAGGTAGTTCACTAGCAGCATACCCTCCTTTTCCCAGAACACAGACCCCATCACCTTAGTGGCTGATTTTTGCAGCCTGAACTTCTTTGGACCAGGAGAACCACTGTGCCTCCACTCTTTTGACTGCTGCTTGGTTTCAGGGTCATATAAATAAATCCAGGTCTCATCCATTGTGCCACAAAGTTCCTAACAATCTGGAAACGCTGACAAATGGACCAGGAAATTTTCACTAACATGCACTTTTGATCTGTTGTCAGACATTTGGGGACCCACTTTTTAGATCGCTTCTTCATGTTCAAACGTGTCATGAATAATGACACAAATGCGTTCATGAGAAATCCCCATGATGTCTGTTATTCCTTTAGCTGAAATTCACTGATTCTCCAGTATGAGGTAGTGCACAGCACAGCAATCTCTGGAACAACAACCACTCTCAGTCGTCCAGGACAATCCTCATCGTTGGTGCTGAAGCGGCCTGTTAAATTTGGCAACCCAGCTCTTACCTGTAGAATATGAAGGGCATTGATCCACCAATGTCTCTGGCATATCACTATGAATATCCTTCGCAGACTCTTCTTGCAGAAACAAGAATTTTGTCACTCCTCTGCTCTCAATTGCTGTGTTGTTTTCCTGCATGCCTAGATCACTGTTGCCTTAAGCTACGTACAGAAAAAACATTTTGTAAACATATATTAGACACAAAAGGCTTTCATGTGATGTAACATTCATTACAATACAAACAAAAAAAGAACAATAAGCCAAAGACTTATCAGCAGCCCCTCGTATTTCTCAGTTGTTATTTGCTGTGTTAGAGGAAAAAAATGGATTAAAATAGAATATCTGCCAATAAATTCAAATTTAATATTTCCCCTCCAACTTGCTTAAATTTCTGGGTAACTCCTAAAGGGTTAATAAACTCCTGAAATGTTACTTTACTTGAAAGGGGACAGATTTTACAGTGTATGGATTTATGGGGGTAACTAACATACAGGCCCAATGAATCCACTTAAGAACTGAACTGGTCCCTAATAAAATCAGAATTTGAAATTTTCATGAAAATACGAAAAATCGCTGCATTTCAAGGCCTCTAACATCCTAAAAAGTAAAAGGATGTTTTAACAAATGTTTCATAAATCTGTGAACAGAATATTTGTATTCTTCTGTACCAGTCTGTGCGACTTTTTAAAAATAAAAATGAATTTAGTGCAAATCCAACACTATGCAAATTTTTGGGTTGAATACTCAAAACAGGCAGAATACACCAACTAACAAAAGTATTGTTTTATACTCTGTTTAAAAAGGCAAAAAAAAAATTATGCTAGTGTCCGCTAGGAGAAGTGAGGCGCCCCCTAGTTTCTGGTGAGGTGCAGCTGAGGAGCTAGTTTTAAGGTGCACATCTCTTTCTCTGGCTGCAATAATATCTGGTTTAGGAACATTATTGACCCATCTTGTACTGGCTTTAAAGTTACACAAAGTTTAGGATACAAATTAAGGGTACACTGAGCAATAATTTTTATTCTTACATAGACTTGCACCACAGATGGTGAGGCCCCAGCATGCTCTTGGCCAGTTTGGTAAGGCCCAGGCCTCACTTTGCTCTGCTGGGTGAGGCTCCAGTAGAAAAAGCTTGAGAAACACTTCTCTACACAATAAAACATATAAATACTATAAAGTACTAGTGTACTCCAATAAGGGTATGTTCATACTTCGAAATCAGCCTGGAATTTCTCAAGCACATTCCGCCATACACCCAAAGAAATGACATTTCAATTATTTGGGTGGATGGCGAATTGTGCTTGAGAAATTCCATTGAATCAATGGGACAGGCAGAATTATAACTCCGCAGTGCGAATTCCGTAGTGTGAACATACCAAAACAGAAGGGCTGCAGAACAGAACAGAGACAGAAAACCTGTTTGAGCTTTAACCCCTTAAGGTCAAAGCCAATTTTCATTTTTGTATAACTTTTATATTATGTAATGGCTTGTAAAAAATTCAAACCATTGTTAACAAATATATGTTCCTTAACCCCTTAAGGACCGGGCCTGAAATGGCCTTAAGGACCAAAGCAAATTTTATGAATATGACCTGTGTCACTTTATTCATTAATAACTTCGGGATGCTTTTACCTATCCGGCTGATTCTGAGACTGTTTTCTCGTGACATATTGTACTTCACATTTCTTGTAAATTGGAGTCGATACTTATAACGAATCTTTATGAAAAAAAACAAAATAACGTGAAAAAATTGTAAAAAAAATGCATTTTTTTCAACTTTAAAACTTTTCTGCTTATACAGAAAATGGTTATGCCACATAAATTATATATTAAATAGCATTAGCATCATGTCTACTTTATGATGGTGGCATTTATTAAACTATATTTCATTTTTTTTTAGACAATAGAAAGCGTAAAACATTAGCAGCAAATTTCCAAATTTTCAGTAAAATTTCAAAATCAGATATTTTTAGGGACCTTTTCAGGTTTAACCCCTTAGCGACCCATGACGTATCTGATACGTCATGGTGCCGCTCGGGGTGTTCAGAGCGGGGGACCTCACGTCCCTGGTGTCTAGTGGGACGGATCTCCCCCCCGCGATGCGATCGCGGGGGGGGAGATCCGTTCTTCTGCCCGTGCAGGGCCTCAGCGTCGGAATGACGCTGATCCCGGCTCGGCAATAGATTGCTATGGCCTGCAGCAGGCCATAGTAATCTATGACCGATCTAATCGATCTTTGCTGTGTATATACACAGCATTGATCTCTATGAGAGATCAGTGCTTTGTATATACAAGTCCCCCAGGGGGGCTTCTAGTTACAGTAAAAAAAAAGTAAAAAAGTGTTTTTATTAATAAAAAATCCCCTCCCCTAATAAAAGTCCAAATCACCCCCCTTTTCCCATTTTATAAATATAAATTAATAAATAAATAAATAAACATATTTAGTATCGCCGCGCGCGTAATCGCCCGAACTATTAATTAATCACAATCCTGATCTCGCACGGTAAACGGTGCAGCGCAAAAAAATTCCAAAGTGCAAAATTGTGCATTTTTGGTCGCATCAAATCCAGAAAAAATGTAATAAAAAACGATCAAAAAGTCGTATATGCGCAATCAAGGTACCGATAGAAAGAACACATCATGGCGCAAAAACTGACACCTCACACAGCCCCATAGACCAAAGGATAAAAGCGCTATAAGCCTAGGAATAGAGCAATTTTAAGGAACGTATATTTGTTAACAATGGTTTGAATTTTTTACAGGCCATCCGATACAATATAAGTTATACATGTTATATCATAGTAATCGTAATGACTTGAGGAACATGCATAACAAGTCAGTTTTACCATAGGACGGACGGCGTAAATACAAAACTCCCCGAAATCAAAAAAAAATCGTTTTTTTTTCAATTTGACAGCGCAAATGATTTTTTTCCGGTTTCGCAGCATATGTTATGGAAAAATAATGCCTGTCATTGCAAAGTACAATTGGTTTCGCAAAAAATAAGCGCTCATATACGTCTCTAGGTGAAAAAATGCAAGCGCTATGGACTTTTAAACTTAAAATGGAATAAGCAAAAGCGCAAAAACGAAAATAGGCTTTGACCTTAAGGGGTTAAAGTGTATTTGAGGGGGCTGTATGTTAGAAAGCCCCACAAAGCACCCCATTTCAGAAACTGCACCCCCAAAACTCTGCAAAAGCACATCCAGAAAGTTTTTTAACCCTTTAGGGGAGTCACAAAAATAAAAGCTAAGGGCCACATGTATCATCCGGCGAATGGATGATTTTTGGCGAAAGTGCCGATTTGCGTCTTTTTTTAAGCAAAAATGGCGGATTTGCGAATAAAATATTCGCAAATCGGCACTTTCCGCCGAGTACGCCAGGGGGCGGAAAGGGGGCGGAAAAGGGGCGGAGAGTGGGCGGAACGGAGGGCGCGGACTCAGAGTCCGCGCGATTTATCATCCGTTCCGCCAAAATGTACGCCAAAATGTAGTCCTCAGCTGGCGTAGGTTTTCGGCGGTGCGCAACGGCGCGCACGGGATTTATGTAGAGGCAGTCCGCCTCTACATAAATCTCCGGAGCTGCGGGGGCATTTTTACGTCCGGCGTCAAAAACGCCGGACTTAATAAATGCCTCCCTAAGTGTGTAAGAAATTTGAAAATTTAAATTTTCTGTGCAGAGATTTTATTGTAATCCAATATTTTTCATAATTATAAACTTATTACCAGAGAAATGCACCGCAATATTTATTGCCCCATTTCTGCAGTTTATAAAAATACCCCATATGTGGCCCTATTTCGCTATTTGACGCAACCACAAGCCTCACATATAAAGGAGCGCCTAGTGCATTTCAATGGCTCCGTTATATTTGGTCATTTCTGACTGTACCACTTCAGGTTGGCAGAGCCTCGGGGTGCCAAAACCTAAAAAACACCACTAAAGGGACAACATTCAGAAAACTACACCCCTCAAGGAATGTAACAAGGGGTGCGGTGAGCATCTGGACCCCACAGGTGCTTCACAGATTTTCCCAACAATATGGTGTGAAAAAAGGAAAAAGTATTTTTTACACTAAAACGTTCTAGCCTTCAATTTTTCATTTTCACAAAGGGATAAAAGGAAAAAAAAAACACCAAACATGTAGCGCAGTTTCTCCCGAGTACAGAAATACCCCACATGTGGACATAGAGTGCCAAGCGGACGCAGGACGAGCCTCCAAAGGGAAGGAGCGCCAATTGGCTTTTGGAAGCTGGATTTCACTGGAATGGATTTCAAGGGCCACTTCGCATTTACAGAGCCCTCGTGCTGCCAAAACACTGGAAACCCCCCACAAGTGACCCTATTCTGGAAACTACACCCCTCAAGGAATCTAACAAGGGGTGCAGTGAGCATATGGACCCCACTGGTGATGAGCACAAATGTTGAAAAATGTGACGTGAAAGTGAAAATTTTCATTTTTTTACTTTCACGGCACAAATGTGCCCGTCATCAAGAGGTCCATATCCTCAATGCACCCCTTGTTAGAGTCCTTAATGGGTGTAGTTTCCAGAATGTGGTCACTTGTGGCGGGTTTCCACTGTCTTGGAAGCACGAGGGCTCTGTAAATGCGACATGGCGATTATCATCCATTTTAGCCAAATCCAACCTCCAAAATCCAAATGGCGCTCCTTCCCTTCGGAGGCTTGCCCTGCGCCCACATGGCGCTTTATGTCCACATGTGGGGTATTTATGGACTTGGGGGAAATTTCTCTACACATTTTGTTTTTTTTTCTCTTTCAACCCCTTGTTAAAATGATAAATTTAAGGCTAGACCAACATTATAGTGTAGAAAATTTAATATTTCATTTTCATGCCACATTGTTCCACATTTGTGCCCGTCACCAGTGGGGTCCATATGCTCACTACACCCCTTGTTACATTCCCTGAGGGGTGTAGTTTCCATAATGGGGTCACTTGTGGGGGGTTTCAACTGTCTTGGCAACACAGGGGCCTTTTAAATGCAACATGGCCCCTTGAAATCCATTCCAGCCAAATCCAGCCTCAAAAAACCAAATGGCGCTCCTTCCCTTTGGAGGCTTACTCTGCACCCGCATGCCACTTTATGTCCACATGTGGGGTATTTCCGTACTCAGGGGAAATTGCTCTACAAATTTTGTGTTTTTTTTATTTTTAGCCCCTTGTGAAAATGAAAAAATCAAGACAAGATCAATGATTTAGATTAAAAATTTTAAAAAATTACACTAAATGTTGGTCTAGCCTTGATTTTTTTCCATTTCCACAAGGGGTTAAAAAAGAAAATAAACGCAAAGCGTGAAGGGTAATTTCCCCTGAGTACGAAAATACCCCACATGTGGACATAATGTACCATATGGGCACAGGGCAAGCCACCAAAGGGACAGAGCGCTATTAAGAGGCTGGAATGGAGGATGGAGGCCATGTCGCAATTACAAAGGTCCTGTTCTGCCAAGACAGTAGAAAGCCCCCACAAGTGACCCCATTCTGGAAATTACACCCCATAAGGAATCTAACAAGTGGTGCAGTGAGCATATGGACCCCACTGGTAACAGGCACATATGTAGAACATGTGCCGTGAAAATAAAAAATACCATTTTTTTTTTAATTTTCACATCCAAAATGTGGCCGTCACCAGGGGGCCATATCCCCGCTGCCCCCCTTGTTAGATTCCTTATGGGGTTTAGTTTCCAGAATGGGGTCACTTCTGGGGGGTTTCTACTGTACTGGCCGCACAGAGGCTTTGTAATTGCATCATGGCATCCTCTAATGGGAATGGCGGCCATACCTATTTAGCTGGGGAAAAGGGACAATTCTAATTTATTTGGGTTTATTAGGCCAATTATTAGTTTATAAGGTTGAAAATGACAGGTGTCCATCAAATTCAACCTGTGTTGATCCAGAGGAAGGCAAAAAACCCTCGTAAGGCAGAAGACAGTAGCCTCATCACTGGGAAAAAATTCCTTCCCGAGTCCATAATGGCAATCAGAATAATCCCCGGATCAACGTGACCCCTGAAATAGGAATAAGGGACAGAATTTAGACAATGTAGAACCCCAATGACGTGTGGTGCGCCTTGAAGTGATCCAGTATGCAGAGGCCGGGGTGATCAGGACAGGCGTCACACTGGAAAATGGTGTCCTTCCTGATCCCCCTGTTACGCCACACTCTGCTCTTCTTCTGGGGGTCTCCTGTTTTCCAGTGTGGGGGACGTCACCTGGAAAATGTTGTCCTGGTGCAATACGGGGTACTTCATATCCAGAAGCGCTGGGTCCGCTCCATGGCAGCTAAATATTAGGGCTTTATTACTGCTTCTAATATGTTCGGATCGTGCCGCAAGCTACAGTAGCTCGGGCAGCGAGGGACCGGAAGAGGGGGTGCTGGTATAAAAGTTATCCCCGTACAGGTGGTAACCTTTATCCAGCAGTGGGAAGATCAGTTCCCGAACGATCTTCCCACTAACTCCGAGGGAGGGGGGGGGAGGCATCTGGGGGCTGGTGTCCCTTCCTTCATACACTCTAAGGGTACGTGCACACTGCGGAATGGCGAAGGATAACCCTTTGTGCATTCCGCAGCTGGCACCCACTGGCGGACTGATGCGGGCGCGCGTCTCCGTCCGTGTCATAGACTCCATTCTCTCCGTCCAATGTGTTCATTCTTCGGACGGACGATGGAGTCCGCCCGTGCATAGAATGGAGTCTATGACACGGGTGGAGACGCGCGCCCGCATCAGTCCGCCGGCGGGTGCCAGCTGCGGAATGCACAAAGGGTTATCCTTCGCCATTCCGCAGTGTGCACGTACCCTAAATCTGTAAGTGTACCCTGAGGTACTCTCACAGAGTTTGTAGAATTTCACGCCATACCATCTCTTATTGGGACGGTACTGGCGGAAAAAACGTGTCTGGGGGGCAGCGTACGCTACGCTTTCCCCAGACACGTCACTGGATGATGAGGATGATGAGGATGAATGGAGGAAAGAAGGATCCCCCCATTTATCCTCACTGGCTGTTTCGGTGTCGGAGGCAATAATAGCGTATGCGTCCGCCGACGGAAACACCCTGGGGGCCATCTTTATACGGGGATTGGTATATGGGGTATGTAAATGTGTAGTGGTGTAGTGTAAAACTTTATTCCGTGTAGTGTAATGGTGTTTTTTACATGTTTTTTTAACATTAAGTATAAAAAAAAAACTACGCCAAGAAAGGAGTTGTCGATAAATGCCGCACTTATGTGCGGCACTTATCAGCAGACCGTGGCTGTAGGATATAGGAAAAAAACACCCTACGCCAAAAAGGATGAGTTACTGATCAGCGGCGCACTTATGTGAGATGCTGATCAGCACTCAGCGGTGATAGGGTGCGGAAAAAAAAAAAAAACTTTCTTCAACCCCATAGCTACTGATATGTGTATTATATACACTTATCAGCTGCTAGGGGGCAGTAGAACGCAAATTCCGGAAAAAGCCGAAGTTTGACGACGCTGGAGCCGATGATTGCCGATGGGGACCGTCGGAAAAAGACGAAGACGCCGACGAAGACGAGGACGCGATCGGAACCCGGAAGCTACCTAGCTGAGGTCTCTAAAGCAGGTATTTAACCCTTTAATGGGGTACTTATATCGCCGTGATATCGCCGGTCCCGGTCGGTCACAGCGATTGGGACGTGGCACCGCGGCCACCATTACTTTTAACAGTAATGGCGGTCGGTGCCATTCTCGGACAGCACCGACCGCTATTGCTTTCCGGGCCATCGGGTCACTGATGACCCGGAAAGCTGCAGATCACCGCCATTGGCTGATCTGAATTGATCAGCCAATAGCGGCGATCGTCAGCACGGGAGGGGTTAATCATCCCCCGTGCCGACAAGCAGATATGGCCTGCTATACATTATAGCAGGCCATCTTCCCCGATCGCTGCGTGTGTACACGCAGCGATTGGGGAAACCGCGGGCGTAAATGTACGCCCGTTTGCTTTAAGGCACGGGTTTTCGGGGCGTACACTTACGCTTGCTGTCGTTAAGGGGTTAAAATCGCTCTATTCCCAGGCTTATAACGCTTTTATCCTTTGTTCTATGGGGCTTTGTGAGGTGTGATTTTTTGTGCCATGATGTGTTCTTTCTATTGCTACCTTGATTGCGCAAATAAGACTTTTTGATCGCTTTTTATGGAATGTGATAATTTAATAGTTCGGGCAATTATGAGCACAGCGATACTAAATATGTTTATTTACTTGTTTATTTATTTATATTCATAAAATGGGGGTGATTTGGACTTTTATTAGAGGAGGGGATTTTTTATTCATAAAAAACATTTTTACTTTTATTTTTACATTAACTAGAAGTCCCCCTGGGGGACTTGTATATACACAGCACTGATCTCTAATAGAGATCAATGCTGTGTATATACACAGCAAAGATCCTTCAGATCTGTGATACATTGCACTGGCCTGCTGCAGGCCAGTGCTATGTATTGCCGAGCCGGGATCAGCGTCATTGCGACGCTGAGTCCTGGCCCGAAGATCTGCCCCACTAGACACCAGGGACATGCAGTACATAGCCTCTAAATGCAGCTGTCATGTTTGCCAGCTGCATTTAGAGGCTTAATTAGCCGGCGCGACAACGGGACCCGCGCCGGCTAATAGAGGAGCTCCCTGGCTGCAAATATCAGCCAGGAGCAGTGCCGTTCAGAGCGGCGTCCCGATGGGACCCATCTCTGAACTCCCCCCGCGGCACCATGACGTACCAGGTACGTCATGGGTCGCTAAGGGGTTAATAATAGAGAGGAGCGAACCGGATTTGGGTTCGAGTCCATCCGAACCCGAGCGATCGGCATTTGATTAGCGGTGGCTGCTGAACTTGGATAAAACTCTAAGGTTGTCTGGAAAACATGGATACAGCCAATGACTATATCCATGTTTTCCACATAGCCTTAGGGCTTTATTCAAGTTCAGCAGCCACCGCTAATCAAATGCCGATCATTTGGGTTCAGATAGATCCCGGTTCGCTCATCTCTAGTTAATAAACCTTTGATTTACAAAAAATAATAATAATTGCAGATTTTTGCATAGAGCCATTGCTTTGTACAAAAGTGACGTATAAGGCCATCCACAACCTGTCTCCTCCATACATCTCTGACCTAATGTCCCGCTACTGTCCCTCACGCAACCTTCGATCTTCTGATGACCTCCTTTTGTGCTCCCTTCTTGTTTGTACCTCACACAACTGCCTCCAAGACTTTGCCCAAGTCTCCCCTATAGTCTGGAACTCACTACCCTGACACATCTGGCTTTCATCCACCATTAAGTCCTTCAAAAGTAATCTGAAAACCCATATCTTCAAATTATGCTACTACCTATAACAGTTCTGCATCACACTTGACTGGCTGCAATTTACCTCCTGTTTCTCTCACAGTACCTTATAGATTTTAAGCCCTGGAGGGCAGGATCCTCTTCCCCATGTACTAGTCTGCCATTTGCCTTCATGTAATGTGTTTTTGATCTTGTATTGTTCCTGTTTGTTACCTCTATCGCTTGTATAGCGCTCTGGAATTAAGGGCGCTTTATAAATAAATAAATAAATAGTTAATAGACTAATGACTATATCCATGTTTTCCACATAGCATTATCCAGCTTCAGCAGCCACCGCTAATCAAATGCCTAAATTTCAGGTTCGGATGGACTCAAGCATGCTCGAGGTTCGCTCATCTCTAATAGTTAATTAATTATTTAATTTAATAATAATAAATTGGCAATTATTCGCAAGTATTGAACAGGCACAGCAATGATAAATACCCCCCTTAGTCCTAGGCCTGTGGATACCTTAAATTATGGATGTTTTCCTTTCTGCTTTATGAATACTATATGATGACCTAGCTGCTGCCTCCCTCATCTGCTGATGTCCATGTTCATCCCTTGAAACACAAACCTACAGTAGAACAGTAAAAGAATCATTGGGTGACTTTCAGTGGATGGAATGACTTTGCCTTCTGTAGTTAGTATCATCTTGGTCTCTCTAATCCAGTTAAAGATACAATGATACAATTTTATGTGACTCTATGAACAGCCCAGTTTTTCTGGCCATTAATATTGACAAGTGTATCAGAGGTCAGGTCAGAGAGGAAGGCTATTTTATGTCATCTTGATGAGGTTTCCCACTCTGGTTTCGCTGAGTCACATTAGGATAGGAAATACAAATTGGTCCTCTGAGACTCTCAAAGTCAGAGAAGGAAACGGTTTGGTCTTTCTTTGTATTGCAGTAACAAGGGGCTCTTTGCCTAGAAATAAACCCTTATGTTGGGAAACTTCCTAGCCTAAAAGATGTAAGAAAAATGATTATGTCACATGTGAGGTAGGAGGAACATAAAGAATGTATACTTATTGGGAGCAGGGATGCGGAGCTGCAGGGGCATAGGGGCCAGTAAGTATGCATTCTTTATTATGTTCCCCCACCCCCTGCCCGCACTGTCTTTTCTGAATGGGTTCTTAACCCATTCATGTCAGCAATACATACATATACGTTCCTGCTGCCCGTGCCCCATGCAGCAGGAACGTGTATGTATGTTTCTGACTGTGAGAGGAGTTTTATGTGTGTGGGACCGCCGCAGTGAGAGCGGTCCCGCACACATCAGTATCCCAGGAGCCCAGCATAATCACAAGCAGCTGCGATCCTGCAACTGCCTGTCATTAACCCATTTAAAGGGGCGATCTATAGCGATCGCAGTGTTTAAGGTCGTCAGTGACAGGACAAGCTCGATCGATTGTACCGACGAGCAGGGGTAAGTCACTTACCTCCATCCTGTCGGATCGGCATTCTATGTATAGAGTCTGCTCTCAGGTAGGCTATATGCATAGATCGCTGATAAAATATGACATAGCATAGATTAGTATATGCAATCTGATGATTGCATGTTTTAAAGTGAAAAAAGTGTTTAAAAAAAGCATTAAAAAAGCCCTTATAACCCCCCCACCCAATGAAAGTTTAATATACCTCCTTGCCCATAATAAAAATAAAAAAATAAATAAATAAACATTTTATATATCGTAGCATGCTGAATTGTCCGATCTATTAAAATACAACATTATTGTTCTGTGTGAACCGTGTAAGCGGGATTGCTGATTTTTTTAAATTATATATTAGAGATAAATTAATAAAGAGCTATCAAAATTTTTCTGTTACACCAATATGATACTAATAAAAACTAGAGATCATGGCGCAAAAAAAGAAACCCCAACAAGCCCTGGAGGTGAAAAAATAAAAGCACTATGGCTCTTAGAAGGCGGGGAGGAACATTGCTATAATTTGACCCGGGCATCAATTGGCTCGGTCTTGAAGGGGTTAAACGGGAGAATATGAGCCCAAACAGAATCGCCTCCAAAAGAAAGAATACCCATGCAATTGTTTAAAACAGCTATTTATAGTATACATCTTTATATATAGGGCTGTAACATGTTCTGCTATTGCTGTCTGATTATCAGACAACTGAAAGCTGGGCCCTGACTGACAATTAAGCAGAGATAAGAGGCAAAAAAACATTAAAGCTTGTAGCAGATCAGGAGCTTGGAAAAGCCTTTTTTCTACTTTGCACTAAAAAATTAAAGCATTTTCTACATTTGGGAAGCACAGACGGATATATGAAAGGTGCTCCTTGTGTCTCCTTGACCTAACATCTGTCTAGCAGTGTTAACTGTTTGGAATGTGAATTGTAGCTGACAGATTGCTTACAGAGAAGCTTCCTTCAATAAGTTGTGCTACAAATACCTTCTGGTTTTCAATAACTAATTCAGTAGTTTTATTGGCTTAAAGCACTTTCATAAACTATAAACTCTAACCAGAGATGTAGTACCTAAACCTGAACCAGTAGTCTCAACCTGATGTACTTCTTTTTCTTTGGATTGAAAAAATATTTATCACATACCTATTTTTAAATGAATACCATAGCAGAATTTTCTCAAAATTTTCTGATAACTTGAATGTTTTGTTTAGTATATACAGTATTGGTTAATAAAAGGTAATTATTGTGTTCTCTCTCTTTTTAAGCATCAAACATCTTTGGTCTCTTTTACTGTAACTCTTGTGTTAACCTATGGCGGTATCCCTTTTCAGGAAAGTGTTTTAGGGTACAAACACACACACACGCACACAAACACACACACACACCGTATATGCAGCAGATCTGCAGCAGATTTGATGGTGCAGATTTGATGCTGTGTTCAGTTATTTAGATCTAATCTGCTGTGTATCTGCTGCATATCTGCTGCGTTTTGCTGCAGAAAATACGCTGCGTATACGGTGTGTGTTTGTACCCTAAATAACTTTTCTGCCTGGGAATTAAACAATTCATTTTGTTTGATTTGACTGTATTGGATAGATATTGCTGTTTCATAAACCATAAGCCATTTCACAAACTGTCCACAGGCTTAAAATGTTTTTGATTGAATATGACTGAATTTTAGATCAAGAAACAAAATTGTAGTTTTATTTAAAGTGAGTTTTAAACTACTATAGCGTAGCAGTCCAGGTTTTTTAGCTGGTAAATGGCTGCTGGCATGGAAGTCTGAGGAAGCACATATTCACAGTTCCATAGCTAAGCCATATCCCATTATTAAAGTGACACTGTACCCACAATCTGACCCCTCCAAACCACTTGTACCTTCAGATAGCTGCTTTTAATCCAAAATCTGTCCTGGGGTCCGTTCAGCAGGGGATGCAGTTATTGTCATAAAAATAACTTTTAATCCGGCAGCGCTGTGTCTAACGGCCGGGGCTTACATTTTATGTGCATTAGGCTGGCACACCCTCTCTGTCCCTCCTCCCCACCCTCCTCAGTATTAGGAATGCTCCAGGCAGATTGCTCCCCATTTCCCACCTGTTTGTATAATGAACATGGGCTGGAGCGTTAATACACCTGTGCAAAGCTCAAACAGCAGTAAATGTTGAGGAGGGTGGAAAGGAAGGACAGAGCGCTGCTGGATTAAAAGTTATTTTTATGACAATAACTGCATCCCCTGCTGAACGGATCCCAGGACAGATCTTGGATTAAAAGCAGCTATCTGAAGGTACAAATGGTTTGGGGGGGACAGATTGTGGGTACAGAGTCGCTTTAAATTTTGTTCTTTATATCTGGGTTGAGTTTTCATAAGTTTCTTGACCTAGTAAAATGTTTATTGCACTTTCTAACTGTTTATCTATTCCATGCTATAGTGCCACATTGGTGAGGGCTCAACTACACATCTTTTGGGACGCGGTGTGAAGAACAATCCGTAATGTTAAAAATCTTACCATAGAATTCACATCTGTTTTTTTTCTTTTGCATCACTGTATTGTCCATTCATCGGTTCCTGTTTATGGCCGCCTACACCATAACCAAAAAGAAAAAAGACATCAGCACCACAGATTGTGGATCACCAACATGAGCGACCTAGTGCACATGGATGATGTTGCAACATAACCTTCTGTAGATCAAGTCTATCTCTCTCCCTTCCTCCCCCCCTTTTAGTTCTCTTTCTTCTCTCTCTCTCTCTCTTATTTCCTTCTTTGCCCTCTCTATGATGTTTCCTCACCTCCCAGTCTATCTGTTAGGCATGAGTAGCTCCCAGAGATTGGAATATTTAACAATAAATAGATTAGGAGTTCAGGAAGAGGTCCGGTGACACTTTGCATCTCTTGTATTACATTCTTGTTTACTGTATATTAGCTAGCCCCTGTCATTTATTCAGTTCTATTAAATACAGTTATATTTTTCCATATTGTACTAAGAGAACTGCAGATTAGTCACTGTATTGACTTTTGGATGCAAAAATAAGGAATATTAAAAAAAAAAAAAAAAAAAATGTAATAATAGTTGATAAAAAAAACAGTGGGCAAGTACTGTATATTTATGGCAGCAAGGTTTGTAAAAATCCTTCTTGGACAACCAATGGATAACTTAGGATCAGATAATCTATGTGTTTGGATGTCTAAGGAAAGGCTGTGATAATGGTTGATAACAGAGAACAATGGAAATATGTCCAAAACCTTCCTGAAAGTACATGTCAAGTTTGACGCCAAGGGGAAAATTTATTAAGGTTTCTTATATTCTCTTACTATTATATTTTCTTACTATTTAATCTCCAATAAAATAGAAGCAAGAATAAAACAATGTAAGATAAATAGTGATGAGCGAGTACTAAAATGCTTGGGTGCTCGTTACTCAAGATGAATATCTCCCGATACTTGAGTACTCGTTTCGAGTAACGAACCCCATTGAAGTCAATGGGAGACTCAAGCAGTTTTGCAGGAGACTCAAGTTCGGTAGAGGGAAGGTTGTGTGAAAACCTGTCAACCTCAGAAATTGATGGAAACACAACGGAAATGGACTGGAAACAGCAGGGGCAGCATGTATGCATGCCTCTGAGGCTGCCTAATGGCACCATTATGCCTAATTCTGTGCAACAGCCTGGTTAAAACAGAGGTAGGCATATAGACCACCCAGAAACTCAGCCTGACACAGCATGGCAGTGAGAACACAGGGAAACATTAAAACAGAGGTAGCATATGATAAACCACCCCAAAATTTTGCCTGGCACAGCATAGCAGTGAGGACAGAGTGAACAAGGTAGAAGCAGTAGCCAGTGAACCTTCCAAAAATTATACCAGACACAGCATGGCATTGAGCACACAGCTGGCAACCAGTCCCGCTCCTCCGCAGTCGTAGTGTGACATCAGAGCATGGCAGTGAGGACACAGAGAACCATTAGAAGTGAGAGAGTAAGCAAGTGAGCCTCCCAAAAATTAGGAAAGACACTGCATGGCATTGAGCACACAGAGAACCATTAAAAGTGAGTGTGGAAGCATGTGAGCCTCCTAAAAATTAGGCCAGACACTCCATGGCATTGAGCCCACAGAGAACCATTAAGAGTGAGTGAGGAAGCAAGTGAGCCTCGCCAAAATTAGGCCAGACACTGCATGGAATTGAGCACACAGAGAACCATTACAAGTGAGTGAGGAAGCAAGTGAGCCCACCCAAAAATTGCAGTAAGTCCAAGGGCTGGGATTTTTAGAGAACACGAACCTAGGTGCTGACAGTTAACTGGCTAGGCCAGCTGTCAGTCACTGGGGGCAGTAGGGGGGGAAGGAGAGCAGCTGAGGATGCAGGGGGGAGAGGCTGGGGGGGAAGACGGTGTGGCCTGGGTCAGCCAGAGGGCAGGGGGAGCAGAGGCAGGCTGGTCCGGCTTGTCCGGCTGGTCCCCCCCCCCCCCAATGCAGCGCCGGGGTCCGGGGCCGGGGTGAGTTTCCGGCACACACAGCCTGACAGTGTAAACGTACCATAACTGGTGTGTAGTTACTGAGATCTTCTCTACTACCCTTCTTGTGGATGGGTAATTCTTCAATCATCAGAAACATCTCCTGTTAGCAGGGATTGGTTATACAGATCTGTCAGGGGGGCAGCAATCACAGATCCAAGTTTTTTAAGAACTATAGATCAGTAAAGCAGTTAAAAATTTGTTTAGTAAGGTTTAAAAGTTTGTGTTGGATTTGTGCTTTTTCACGAATGAGGTGCAAAAAAAATTCTTTAACCCTGCTGTTTTGTTCGGTCAAAAATAACCAAATTTGCAATTTGATATTTTTTAAAATATTCGTTATGCGTTTCTGAAACTTGTGGTTCATTGACTTTTCCTCATTTGAGGGGTTCTTACTAATAACAGTTTTTATTTATTTATTTTTTGTTTATTTTTTGCTCCACGTCTTTTTTTTTACTTTTGTACTGTTCGGTCAAAAATGACCAATAGCCTTTTATACTAATCTCCAGCCATTTTTTGAAAAAAAATAAAGGAGTTATAATCTCATTTTGGTCAATCAGTAACCGAGACAACAGAAAGCCGGACATAATTTTACATTACAATGCCACTAAAAGGGCAGTTGATACTCTAGATCAACTCATAGGCACTTACACTTGTAAACGCAAAACTAATCGGTGGCCAATGGTTGTTTTTTACAATATTCTTGATCGTGTCGGCGTACAATGCATTTGTGTTATGGCGTGAAATAGATCCAAATTGGAACAAAAATAAACTGTATAAAAGAAGAATGGGAATTTTTTTTAGAGGAATTGGGAAAATCACTGGTTAGCCCATATATTGAACAAAGAAAACACACAGAGGGGATGGAGCTGCAGCCATTGTCCACAGGATCCAACAGCATGCTGAAGAAAGTGAACCAAGGGCTTCCACTAGCACTGCGACAATGGCCACGGCCTCCACCAGCAGTGCAACCAGCCTAAAACGGAAATGATGCGCCTTCTTTCCAACATCAAGTAATCACAAATCAAATGTGATATGTTGCAAAGTGCAAAGTACTTATGCAAAAGACATGTAAATAATACTTGTGACAAATGCAAATAGTAAATTTAGCACCTTGAACCTTATTTCACATTTTATATAGAAAAAACTTTGTTTTTTTTGTTTTTGAAAAAAATATATTTACATACAGTTTGATATTACTAGTTATAGTTAACAGTTTTATAAAGACTTTTTTTTTGCAAATGTGCAATATGCATGAATAATGCAATAAGGCCATCTAACATTTTTTTGACGCAAAAAAATATATAAATTAAGTTTTTTATTTCATTTTTCATTTGTTTATAAACAACCCTGTTCACATACAGTATTATAATAATGCAAAAGATATAAAAAAAAAACACTAGTTAGTTTAAAATCCAGACCTTAATATACCCGGTCAAAAATGACCGAAAGATTATATGTGTATGGTAGAACTGAACAGAACAGCAGGGTTAAGGGCTCGTTCACACGGAGCAAAAGCAGCTGAATTTCTGCGCTGAATCAGCGCTGAAATTTCAGCTGTTAAAATAGGTGCAGAGCTAATTTCCATTGTGTTGAATGGAAATTCTGCTCTGCAGTTCACACGGTGGAATTTCCTCGCTGAACGTTCCGCAGCTAATCCGCTCTCCCCCAGAAGAATGAACATGTTCATTCTTCCGCTAGCGGAAGCCTATACAAATCAATGGGGCTCTGATTTTCAGTTTCAGCGCGGAATACGCGCGTATTCAGCGCGTAATACAAGCGGAAATTACGCGCTGAATCAGTGCGGAAATGGGGGGGGGGAAAGGGTGGGGAGATCCCAAGACAACCCAAAGGAGGTGATACCAGGGGCCCACAAGAAAAAAAATTACGATGTCAGCATGCACACAGCATATGACCACAGCAAAAGTTTCCCAAAAAAAACATATATACCTCTGAAATTAATGCATCTCCATCAATTGCAAATCAGCTCTGCTCCTTTTCCTCTGCCAGCTCTGAGGTGATCTGTTATAGAAAATTCAGGTACCATATAGTCTAGTCTCCAAAGTCTACAAAATTGTTGTTGGCACCTCCCTCTATTATTACTCACCGAATACTCACTGAATTTCAGCGCTGAATGCATGCGGAATAAGCGCTGAAATACGCAGGGATTCCGCTTACATTCTGCTTACATTCTGCTCGGAATTCAGTGTCAGTTGATTTCAGGCGGAAATATTTACTCGCGTAATCCGCCCCTTTTGCTCTGTGTGAACGTAGCCTAAGACAGCCAAACCATAGTAGCTACAATAGTGAGACTATTACAGAGTAACAATTTTTTCAACAGATATTGTTGTAACAGTGTAAAAAATTGGAAAATGACTATTTAAAATAAAGTCAATCAGCCAGTCAATCATGCAATTTCTGCCATGGACAGCAGTGGACCTTGATGAATCAGCAGCATAATATCAATTTTCTCTCAGGACAACAGTGGACACATTCACACAATTCAATCCCCCTTCAAGTACCCTTAAACCTCCCCTTGTATGGCAACCTTTGTCACCCCAGTCAATTTAAGTGTCAATTTTATTTCAGTTTCAATTAATTCAATTTAATTAACTTTATTTCAATTTTAAATCAATTTTAATTGTCATTTTAATTTAATTTTAAGTAAATTTAAGTGAATTAATTTTATTAATTTGTTTTGAACGTCCACTGTCTACTGATCTCCTTTGGTGCTGTGGCAGCAACGCCGAATAGAGGTCAGTAACATCGGTTCATCTGCGATGTGACAACATGGTAGAACTTGGCCCTTCACATGTTAGACCGTCTGTAAAAAAGAGATCAGTGGTCTACCAATTCCTCTTGACGCATTCACGCGGAACTGAAACTTTTAGGTCACCCATTGGCAGATGATGAGTGATTTCTGGTTCCATTTGAAGAAAACGCTCTTTTGGTTGTCCGCAACGATTACGGTATGAATGACATTATCCCAATGCTTCACATCATGGAGACTGCATTGAGGATGATCATCACCGAGGGGAGCAGTGCTACAGTTTACCATGTGAACCTGATCTCGGAGAGGAAGGAAATGGTGGTGGAGGAGGAGTTATATGGGCAGAGGGTTCCAAACACAAACGGGTGGGTATCTCTGGCCGAGGTCACCTAAAACAGCCAGCAGAGATACCGAATCTCGATCCACAGAAAAAAGCAGTCACAATAGTCAAATCTCAGGGCAGCCAGATGACAAGGATAGTCGAGGTACAAAAGCCGAGGTCAGAAGAGCCAAAAGTTAAAGAAACAAAACAGTCAGCCCCACACTCAAGACTCCCTCCAGCAGCAGCTGAAATTACAAGTCTTGTCACCCTTGCCCCTAAATATTTTTGACCTGGTGCAGTTCTGGGCAGTAAAGGTCAATATCTGTCCGAGTCTGCCAGAGTTCACTCTGACCAGGCTGTCCTGCCCGTCCAGCATGATGGCATCTAAGAGGGCAATTAGTGCAGTCATGGCCATTGGAAAACCCAGGAGGATGATGCTGTCTTTCCACAGTGTGAAGAGGCTGACTCTTTTCAAATTGAACTAAGCCTAGATAGCACCGGATTTAACCACCCCCATGCCTAATGTTAAGGACTAAAACATCAGCCAGCAGTTAGCTACCGGGCCTGTCTGTGTTTCTCCAAGAAAAGTCCCCAAGAAAATAGTATTTTTATTAAAAGTATTTACTTTTTTTTATATTTTTTTTACAAATATCAAGGTTTCGTCTTTACACCCCCAAACGTATGATTCACAGGAAATTCACAGACAATTTGCATACTGTTAAAGGACCACAGCTTCACATTTTCATCCCTTGGGGTAGACCAATTAAACCATTTGCAACGCGGGCATATATTATCCACAGCAGCTCAATGCATCAACAAAGTATACCATGCAACCCAGATCCCAAAAACAGTATTATCTAGGCACAAATCCCCATGACCACGTTTCTCAAACAGGACATTTCCCTTCTTGTTACCATAGCTGTGGGTGTTTTAGTCGCTGGTACTTGTGACAAGGAATAGTAGCATTCATGTTCTATTTTTACAGCTGATAAATTTTCTTGGAGTTTTTACAATATCACCAGGAAAGTTGGATATTGAACAATGGTTCAACAAAGGATACTTATTTGTGAGTTTTTAATGGCTCTCATCTTGAGTGGTATAAGGCTACTAAAAAGGTTTTGTCATGGAGTATATATCAGGGGGATGATGTCCAGTAACTGTAATAGAACAACCTTCTAAAGCTATAACCGGCAGCATTTGTTGCTGAACAGCAGGTTACTTTGCATGATTTACTGTGCATTCATATGTGAATGGTTGAGGGTGCTAAATAATTTAAGAGGGAGCCAAATAAGTTATTTATATGGGGGATAGTGCAACTACTAGTGCCTCAATAGATGGGACAGACCACAGATGTAACCTAATTAGGGGAGGGCTCGTGGTCCACGGGGAATGGAAAGGGTTCAATGCTTTATTGTACAGGGGTTGGAAGGGATTTGATGGGGATTTGAATGTGTTTTGTAACATTTTTGCCACAGACAGTACAGTAAAGATTCACATGAACTAACTATCCAGTAATAACTAAGCAGGAACTCCACTGGGCAGGAACACTGGGTTAACTTCAAGCACTGGACCAGCAGACTGCTTTGAATGGAAACTGAATTCACAGCACCCATTGACTGATAATAGCAACTTTTTTCACAGCACCCACCCATTGACTGTTAAAAGGAAGTCTATGTTTCCATTTCCGGAGATCTCACTTAAAAAGGATATAGATAAAATAGAACGGATCCAAATAAGGGCTACAAAAATGGTAGATAGAGGCATAAAACATGTCAGAAAACACTCAAGGATTTAAATATGAAAGAGGAGACATGATGGCTGTAATGTGTTAAAGGCCTAAACAAGGTTCAGGAGGGAAGTGTTTTTTAGAAACAAACTGAACTCAAGAACAAGAGGACACAGTGAGAGGTTAGTGGGGGGAGAGATCAGAAGCAGCATGATAAAATATTACTTTACTGAAAAAGTAGGAGATGCTTGGAACAAACTTTGAGCAAGAAAGCAAATACTAAAAGGACAGACTAGATGGGTCAAGTGTTTTTTTTTCTGCTGACAATCTTCTATGTTTCTATGAATTTTTTTCAAAGCATCCACGGATTGATAATAGGAAATGTTTTCACAACACCCAGTGACTTGGTATAATGCCCAGCCAGCACCCAGTGATTTGGTATAATGCCCACCCAGAGAATTGGTATAATGCCTAGCCAGCACCCACTGAGTTGGTATAATGCCCACCCAGAGAATTGTTATAATGCCCAGCCAGCACCCAGTGACTTGGTAAAATGCCCATCCAGAGAATCGGTGAATGGGCCAGCGACACCCAGTGACTTGGTTTAATGCACACCCAGAGAATGGGTATAATGCCTAGACATCACCTAGTGACTTGGTATAATGCACAAAACTAGCAACCAGTAACTTGGTATACTGGACACTGGCTTCCCTGCTGCCACAGAAAACCGCCCACAATCTACCAACAATCTACTCACAATCCACTCCTCTCTGTACCTATCTCTCTGTATTTCTATCCCTGTTCTGCTTTAACTGCCTGCTGAAACCTGCTCTCAACTATACACAACTGACTGCCCGCTTCCAGAAAACAAATCACCCTATATAGAGAAGGGGAGGGGGAGGTGCTGACATCATAGTGGGGCTTGCAGGTGATTGGACAGCCACAAGAGATAAATAGCTATTTAAATGGTCAGTGACTGTCTTATCTCCATCAATAAATGTATTGTCCCCATTACTTATTTTACTTATGTTTCATTTTTTCTGTTTCTTCCTGCCTTTAATATATCTTATGAATGTTTTTCCCTTCCTAAACAGATTTAGCAATTTTTTTCCTCTTTTGAGGTTTTAGCAGCATTTCAGATCTGATTTGCCTCCTTCTGTATAATTTTATACATCTCTCTGTCAGCTACACTTCCAGTTCCTTTATACTTCCTATAGGTGGACTTGTTTTTTTAATTTTTCTCCCTTTTAGCTAATTTCTCGTACATTCCAACTTGTATTCTCTTAGTCTAGTTGCCTATAATGTGGCCTTTTTAAGTACTGTCCACTGAACGCTTACTCCCAATGTTTTATCCCAACCTTTTAATTCTTTATATAAATCTTCACGTATTTCCTTAAAATCTGTCTAAAATTTGATCTACTTTGGTTGCAGTATTGGATTGCACACAGTCATTTTGTATGACAAACCATAAACACTGGTAGTCACTGGAACCAAAATTTTCTTCGACCCGATGTCATTTGATTACGCATCACCTATAGGAGAAAACCTGCACTGCTCCAGCAGAGACTGCAGGAGAAGATGTGCACCACCCTGGCATACAGGAGTAGGTAGTCAATGCTTCTGTACATACTGTACATTATGTAGTAAGGGACAAAATGATCGGCATATAAATCCATATACCTTTATCCATGTTTTCCAGTCAGCGACTGCACCTACCTTCTCCAGGCAGAGGGATTCAAATGCGTTTGTTTAGATTAGTTCCAATTCGAACTTTCGGCAGGCTCAATCATCTCTATTTTTATTGTATAAGTAAAAATAACTGTGACCTGAGACAGCTAAAATTAGTTTTATTTATCTATTAGTACTGTATATAAAAATAGTGGTGAAAACTTTTTGTACAGTGCCATGCTGATAAGTGGGGAAGACAAAGTTTCTCCTCTGAAACATGTTGATTAAAGACCTAAATAAAGTGAAATTTTTTTCAGGACTATTGAGTTTTGAGTTCCTGATTGCAGGTCTGATTGTATTGAACATACTGAGAAATTGAGAATTTAGGGGCATTACATCCTGCTTCACTTCACCCTGAATTACAGTCTATACTACTATTTTGAAGAAGGCTATTTATATCCATATTGACAGAGTGACAGATATCTTTTTTTATTTTAATTTCTGTCGCATTGTCTATTTAATAAAAGAGGCTATGTGATTCATTCCATGACAATTAACATGTAGATGAATCACTAATATAGTAAAATAGTACCAAAGCATGTATTACACAGATCCTGTGGTTTCACCAATATATATAGCTGTTCTCAAACATTTACAGTACAAACCCCGGCAGAACTTTTGGGTTAGGTGAAGCCATTTATTGTCAAACTACTGTATTTAATGACAACTAAAAACATCCAAATGGCCCTGATGAAAAGTTTACATACCCCAGTTCTTAATACCTTCTATTGCCCCTCTAATTTCAATGACAGCTTGAAATCTTTTGTGTTGTGGATTGTGGACGAGGCTCTGTATTTTCTCAGGTGGTAAAGCTGCCCATTCTTCTTGGCAAAAAGCCTCCAGTTCCTGTTTCCCGAAGACTCCTGATGTCACAGCTACGGAAGCTGATCAGACTCAGCCTAATGCCAAGTCTTATCAGCTTTGCCTATTACAGGCATATTGTATTGCAGTACTGATCAGCATTGCAATGCAATATGCCTGTAGTCAGACAATTGTACAGTAAAGTCCCCATGATGGGACAATAAAATACAGTGTAAAAAAAAAACACACACACACAAAATAATAAATTAAAAATCCCATAATGTACTAAACTGGTTTACTATAGATATGGTCCTTAGTTCTTAGAGAACTCAGTTCTGTAATTTCTCTACCCTTGTATGAAATATTCAGTGATTCTTTGCTGACTGGTATTGTGCCGAGGGACTGGCGTAAGGCAAATGTAGTGCCGATCTTCAAAAAGGGCTCTCGAACTTCCCCAGGTAACTATAGACCCGTAAGCTTAACGTCCATTGTGGGGAAACTATATGAGAGGCTTATAAGGGACTACATCCAGGAATATGTAGGGGGTAATATATATTATATATTATAAGTGATATCCAGCATGGTTTTACTAAGGATAGAAGCTGTCAAATCAACCTAATATGTTTCTATAAGGAGTGAGTAGAAACCTGGATGGGGGCGCGGCTGTGGATATCGTGTACCTGGATTTTGCAAAAGCGTTTGACACAGTTCCTCATGGGCAACTGATGGGTAAGTTAAAGTCTATCGGTTTGGAAAGTTTAATGTGTAATTGGATTTAAAGCTGGCTTAATAATCGTACCCAGAGAGTCAATGATTCCTACTCCAAATGGTCCCCGGTAATAAGTGGTGTACCCCAAGGGTCAGTACTGGGCCCCCTTCTGTTTAACTTGTTTATCAATGATATTGAGAATGGAATTAACAGCCATGTTTCTATCTTTGCAGATGACACCAAGCTTTGTAGTACAGTACAGTCCATGGAGGATGCACAGATGTTACAGGATGACTTAGACTCACTGAGTGTTTGGGGTCCACTTGGCAAATGAGGTTCAATGTGGATAAATGTAAAGTTATGCACCTGGGTACTAATAATCCACAGTCATCATATGTCCCAGGGGCAGTTACTCTGGGAGAGTTGCAGATGGAGAAGGATCTGGGTATACTTGTAGATAATAGACTACAGAACAGTACACAATGTCAGCTGCTTCTAAAGCCAGCAGGATATTGTCATGCATTAAAACAGGCATGGACTCTTGGGACAGGGATATATTATTACTGCTTTATAAAGCTTTGGTGCGGCCTCACCTGGAGTATGCTGTCCAGTTTTGGGATCCGATTCATAAAAAGGATGTTCTAGAGCTGGAGAGGGTGCAAAGACGGGCAACTAAACTAATAAGGGGAATCCTTAAAGAGTCACTGTCGTATTTTTTTTTTTTGCAGAAATCAATAGTCCAGGCGATTTTAAGAAACTTTGTAATTGGGTTTATTAGCCAAATCTGCCATTATCTGCATGTAAAAAGCCTTTTCCCAGGTCCCCCCCTCCTTCCTCTTTTTCATCCACTCTGAAAAATCTGAAAATTGTGACTTGTTGCAGGAGTCGTACCCTGTCTGCTCTAGGGAGAGGGGAGGGGGGAGGAGGAAGGAGGGAGTTAGCCGGCAGCAGAAAGCAGATAACAGAGGATTACAGGCACAGAGCTGGGTGACAGCTGTAATCCGAGCTCAGACAGGTCACTGGTGATGGTCAGTAGAGATATCCCGTGAGGGATTTGTAGATTAACTCTTTGTTGTCCTGTTTTGGTCTTTTCTTTAGCTCTCTCCATAGGAGAACAATGAAGACAGGGGGGAGAGCTTCAAACTGCTTTTTCATGATAAAAATGCATTTTTCGGATAATAAACCCAATTACAAAGTTTCTTAAAATCGCCTGGACTATTGATTTCTGCAAAAAAAAAATTCACGACAGTGACACTTTAAGGATAGATATGATTAATTTATTTAACTATATAAATGGCCCCTACAAGAAATATGGGGAAAAGATGTTCCAGGTAAAACCCCCTCAAAGGACAAGGGGGCACTGCCTCCGCCTCGAGAAAAAAAGGTTCAATCTCCGGAGGCGGCCTTCTTTACAATAAGAACTGTGAATCTGTGGAACAGTCTACCACAGGATCTGGTCACAACAAAAACAGTAGAGGGCTTCAAAACCGACCTAAACAAGTTCTTAGACCAAAATAACTTAAATGCATATGTATAGAACCTTTCATCCCTCCCCCTTCCCTGTATCCATCCCCTCCTTGGTTGAACTTGATGGACATGTGTCTTTTTTCAACCGTATTAACTATGTAACATATAATCCCCATAGCCCCCAATAGAATAATAATGTTAGGAAAAAAATTACATGATTAAACCTGTGTGGTGACTAGAGATGAGCGAACCGGTTCGCCCTGTATGGGATCCGGTTTGGATTTCCCCAAAAATCCGAGTCCAATCGGATTCGGATTTTTAGAAATCGACTACGATTTTTTCCCCTTGCTTTCTAAAATGGCAGCCGCCATTCTAGAAAGCAGGAAGTGTTCCGGTGGGAAAAGCGCTTTCCCATGATGCCCGGAACACATCCAATCAGCAGGGATCTTGTACTAGCCCTCCCCCTGTGTGACGTCGGTATTGCTTTAAAAGGAGCGGTCACATGACCGCACCACGCAGTATGTTGAGGGAGAGAGAGAGATAGGAAGCAAGCTGCTGTTGTGTACTACATATATACAAAAAAGGTTCACAGTAGAGAGACTAAATCACCTTCAATATCAATACGGCACAGCCCTAAACTGTAGCCCTAGGTGTCACTCTACCATATACAAAGAAAAAACCCACCACAAGGATGAATACACAATAAAATTATGGGCATAAGTTCTGAATCATTACAGAAAATATTTTATTTACCATGATTGTATTAATAACCTGATAAGAACAATATAAAAAACACTCTTCTGCATCCTGCATAACACAGTACTCTGTCTAATAAAAACTCATGAGTGTTTCTGTAATCCCACCTGATGACCACGTTTTCCAGCACAAATAACATTATATCAGACTTGTCAGAGATAATTGATTTTCATTTGCATCCATTAGTCAAATCCCTAAAGAGTGCATTAGAAGTGTGCAACATGCACTCACACAATCTCATTCATTTCTTGAAAAACATTTTATATTGGGCACCTTTCTTTTCTGTTTCTTTATACACAGCCATGAACCATTATGAAGATTTACAAACCTATGTTAATATTTCAGTTCCTTAAAATGTTTTCCTGACAAATCCTAACATATACATTTGTAAAGGCAATTTCTCAATTTATGTTTGGGTAACCATTTATCAGAATAACACCTATTGATTTGATTGGAATAAAAATAATTATATTTAACATATGATATGAAGGGTAGAAATGATGAAATGTACTCTTTTAAACAACTACCCAAAATCCATTTAGAATAGGTATCTTATGTAGTATGCATAGTTTATGATGGTGATAAAGGTGATTTAAAAGAGGTGGTCTTTTAAAGTGACACTGTCACCCCCTATTTTGACTGCTCTCCATAGGTGTAAAGGGTAAATGTTGCAGCTTTCATTACTTATTTTATATCACACCTGATGGTGCTTGTTCTGGTAAAAAGTTTTTTTATTACCTGTGGATTGGTATATGTGGGCGGGGCCTCGCAGCCTTTGTGCCACATTGCTTGGCCCCTAGCACCTCTTAGCCCCGACCCCACCCATGACGTCATCGCAACATAGGCCCTGCCTCCTCAGCGGCCATTGGTGTGGGACAATCTAGAGGGGTGGGGCCTAGAGCTTTAGGCTGGCTCTTCCAATGGCTGCTGAGGGGGCGGGGCCTATGTGGGGATGACGTCACGGATGGGCCGGGGGTTAAGTGACACTAGGGGCGGAGCGATGGGGCACAAAGGCAGCGAGGCCCCGCCCACATATACCAATCCACAGGTGATAAAAACGGCTTTTTACCAGAACAAGCACCATGAGGTGGGCTATAAAATAAGTAATTAAAGCTGTAACATTTACCCTTTATACCTGTGGAGAGCAGTCAAAATGCAAAAAGGGGGTGACAGTGTCACTTTAAAGATGAAAATGTAGCTTTTGTAATAATGTCTTAAGCCCCATTTAAATAAATAATTTCAATAAAACTAGCCAAACTGCATATATATATATATATATATATATATATATATAAGTGTGTGTGTGCCCTGAATTCCAGGGTTTAACATATCATATGAGGACATAATACCACCACTTCTGCTCTTCCTCCTACTACTACTGTTCATAGTAATAAACATAATAATAACATCTGATCCTTAGAAAGACTTGAAATTTGGCAAATGCATCATCACATGAAGAACAACAGAACAGATTCAAGAAGCCAAAATGTGAAAACTATTTGTAAAAATCCAAGTACATTCCATGAATCAATAGGTTGCACAACCACCTTTAGCAGCAATAACTTGTAGCAATGGTTTTCTATATGTGACTTTATCAGTCTCTTACATTTTTTTGGTGGCCTGCTCTTTACAAGATTTCTTTAGTTCATTGAGATTTGCATTATTTTGTTTGTGCACAGCTTAAGGCCCCACCACAGCATTTTAATTGGGTTGAGGTTTTTGACCATAGGAACAAGCTCCGGAGTAGAGATGAGCAAATCAGTCAAAAAATGTTTTGCGAGATTCGCAAATATTGGCTCGGAATCTCAATAAAAAAGGCACACCATTGTAGTTACAATATAGGGACTATTACAGATTAATGTTTTACCCATCAGATGTTGATTTGACAGTGTCAAAAATTGGAAAATAGACAAGGTAGAGAAGAAAAAAAGCCAGGCACTATACAAACAGGTTAAATTATAACGCAAGGTACCAGGTCTTCAGAAGTGACCAGGATAAGTGCAAAAAGATGTGTGCGACTATTCCATTAAGTTATCGCTGCCCAAAAGACTCCAACAGTAGATAAAAAGTTAAAATGTTAATTGCAAAAATGCACAATTTACAAGTTTCAAGGACCTTGTCCTCTTCATCAGTATAGTAGTGCATGCTGTGGTGTGAGTGAGCAGGTTTTAAAAAGTACAACAATCCTTAAAATTGGTATCCGATATGCCCCCTAGGGGCGGGGCTACATTCAAAATGCACAGATAAACAAACAGAATAGTTTTCATTATACACAATCATATAAAGTGTACATGTATTAGGGGTATAGGAATTGGTAGAGCTAATACAATAAGAGACTGTATTCAGACATCCAAAAATAACATAAGAATGGCTGGAACGGGGCTGTCGGCAGATCCCCATATAGCCGCCACATAGTACAATGATACTTCCTTGTCTGTAGGCAGGAAAAGCAGAAACTCCGGTCACATGCTGATGGTGTCAGCAGTGTCACTTAATCCACAAAAAAATGCTGAAATGAGTGGAGAACACAAACCCATTATGGTTACTAGATTTAGCCCTCAGTTTACATCAATAAAGGAAATAATGCAAACACATCTTTATATCTTACAAGAGGATCCCATATTGAACCAAATTTGAAGGGTGCCCTCACACATAGGTTTTTTTGAACATTTTTTCTGGCTTTTTTTGTGTGTTTTTGTCTTTGTGATTGAAAGCCTTTTTTTTAGACTTTGAGCATTTATTGGGTCATTCTTTTTTTCCTGAAAAACACTGAATCATGTGTTCGGCTCAAGAAGCCTACCAGAATGCACCCGCACCCCGGAAAGGAAGGGGTTAAGTGAACCTTTCCTTGCTGGAGTGGGTGGCAGACATGGCACACAGAGGGGGGATGCAGAATGGCACAATCTGGTCCACAGGGGGTTAATTGAACCCCCTGGGAGCGAGTCTGTGTTGCGTTCCCGGGGGTAGGGGGTCTAGACGATGGTTAATTTACTCTCTGGTGTTCTCCCCATCTTCGTGTAATCACCGGCTGAGCAGGGACACAGCATAGTCATCTCAGCCAATAAGCAGCAGTGTCGCACCTGCAGGCGCTGAATCCCAGGCTCCATATTTGAAGAGGCAGAAACTTGCACACTTGTAGCTTTGTGTTCCAGGCTCTGCTGAAGAGAGAATATGTTAGGTGAGTATCAATGGGGTCACCCTTCAAGGCCACCCTTTTCCCCCTAGCACTGTACCCATCACAACAAGGAAGGGGGGCAATTAACCTGTCACAATGATTGATGTTCTACTGCTCCCTTTTTTTGTGTTTTTCCAATTTGTTTTTCAGATATCGGTTTCCAGAGGATTAGGTCAGATTTGTTGGACTACGTCGATGACCAGCGTAGTTTTGCGGGGTACGCACTGGGGGTGTTCTTTGTTTAATAAAAGACTTTTCTCTATTGTGTTGTTTTTTATTTTTATTTTCTCACAGGCTTAGTAATGGAAGTTGTCTTAAAGATGGCATCTATTACTAAGTTGGGGCCTAACACTACCCCCCTCCCAATGTTACCCCAGTACCCACTGCACCACGAGTACTGGGAAGAACTGGATACCAGTAGTCTCGGAGCGTCTAAATTGATGCTCCTGGACTGGGCAGTAGCAGGCTGGTATTATTAGGCTGTAGAGGGCCCTGGTACTACTAGGCTGCTGGTGTTTGATTTTTAAGCCTGGCTGGTTATGAAGATGGGTGGAACCCTATGTGTTCTCTACCAAATAATTCATTAATTTATTTAAAAAAATGCATAGGGTTCTCCCCATTTTAATAATAACCAGCTAGGTTTAAAAATCAAACAGCAGCAGATTAGTAGTACCAGGGTGGGTAGAGCCATTTTTTTGGCCCTCCCCAGCCTAATAACACCAGCCTGCTATCATTGCTGATCTTAGTATAAACAGAATGATCGAGATACCTGACTGTGGTGATGCTTATAATATATGATATTCTGGTCAGCAACATCGTATCTAATACAGTGTATATATATACACACTACACCCCTCGTTGACCTTTTTATTAAAAAAAAATAAAAAAAATAAAAACATTGATGGCATCAACATAGTCCAACCAATCCAACTTAATCCTCTGGATACCAATATCTGAAAAATAAAAGGGAATACACACCAAAAAGGCAGGAGTAGAACACTCATCATTGTGACAGGTGTTCTGCACCTTACAGTAGGCAGCAACAAGGGGTTAAGTGAGAATGCTTTGTGTGCCAGACTGAACAATGTGGCCCCCAGGGGGTTAAGTGAGGGTTCATGCCATCCTCATTTAACCCCATGGGGGCCACATTGGTGTCACAATGTACCCATCCCAGCAAGGAAGGGGGTTAATTGCCCTCCTTCCTTGCTGTGATGGGTGCAGTGCTGAGGGGAGAAGGGGGGCCCTATTGATACTCATTCCATCATGTTCTGTATTTAGCAGAGCCTGGCAAATTAAGCTACAAGTCTGCCAGGCTCTGCCTCTTCAAATATAGAGCCTGGGAGAATACTGGAGGTTAAGTTAACCCTTCCCCCTTAGGAGCGGAGCACACTCTGGCCCCCAGGTGGTTAATTTAAGCACCTGCGGATCAGACTGTAAAGCCCTTGACCACACTCTGGCCCAATGTAGCATTTATCTCTTCCCCCCCCACAAAAAAACAAAAAACAAAAAAACAAACATGTGTGCACGGCAGATCCTAGAGTTCCATTGACTACCAGCTAACATCTCACTGCAGCCATTTTTTTTGGGAAAAAAGCCATGGTGTTTTTATTGGAGGCAGTGTGAAGGCAGCCTATGTGATGGATGCAATATGGACTGTCACTCTGAGAGATACACTGTCTCAATCGGTACCTAGACACAGTTTTACACAGTCTAATACATGGCTGAGCAATAAAGGTTTTTACAAGTGTGGACAGAGAGAATGCAGCATGTGCAATGTTTTTTAAATTGTTCAGGCAAAAATGTCATAAGTGCAATCTGCTGTACTGAATGCAATAAAATGTACTGTATATAGGATGCACATCTTGAAAAAAATTAAGGTTTGTATAGCTGAACACTTTTATGACACAATTCACACTAGCAGGAGTCCATCAGAGGCCTCTTAACATTTTTCTGTACTGCACTAAGGTTTAATAGACACTATAAAAACATCCACTCTTAAATGTATCACTTTTCCAACTGGAGGAGGGAATATCAGAAGAAGGCTTCTGGATCAGCAATCCTTTTGGATTTTTTAATAAGAAACATGCCCTGAGAAAAGAAAGAAAGCCCCCAATGAATAGACACTTAACTAAAAAAAAAAATCTAAATTACTGGAAACAGATCACTGATCTAAGGAAGACCAGCCAAAGAAAACAATGCTAGTTGCCAGTTAAAGCACTCAATACATTGAAATCCTAAGTGCATTGCTCCCTGGGAAATAGAAATATGAAAAAAGAGCCTATGGAGTCTCATAACACAGGACTAGCCAGATATCCCCTGGAAAGGAAGGGGTAACTCCTGTAGGAAAACCAATAAAACCACCATATTAAGTGTCCCCATTGCAATGCACCTAGAGTTTCACTTCATTTAGCGGTTTAACCAGCAGCCAACAGTGTTTTCTTTGGCTGGTCTCCCTGAGATCAGTAATCTGTTTACTATATGGCTCTACTACACATTGCTCCCACCTAGCCTTTTCCCCTTGTCATTACATTACTTTATAGGGCCACTTGATAGAGTGGTTTTGGTGGTTTACCTACAGGAGCCACCCCTTGGCTTGGTCCTTCCCGGAGGGATATCTGGGTAGTCCTGTGTTTTGAGATTTAAATGAGACTCCATAGGCTCTTTTTTGCAAATAAAATTACTATAATCTCACAGGAAAGCTGAATAGACCATTCAATTGCCAAAAAATGGAAATAAACACAAATTAGAATACACCTAAATTGACCAAAAAACCCACCTGCAAAAGCATGTGCCATGTGATAAAGAATGAATTGAGAAAAGCCAAGCTTATACACTGATTGTAATAAATAAAAGAGTGACAAATTTTTACAACTTGAAGTTGGAGAAAAATTTCCCTTTATACTGGAATTACGTATAAAAAAAATATGGCGCAAACAATGGTACACCACAGGGATAGGGTATGTAGTGGCTTGGTGACCGGATTAGGTGGTGGAGGCACACAATGAGGACTTAGAGGAGATAGTGGTGTGACCTCCGTTGCTTCTTGCTGCCGCTACAGCTCTCCTGGGAGGACATTTATCCAGTGGGCTGTCACAGCCATATACTGCCCCTGGCCATAGCTTGAGTTCCAGATGTCTGGTCAAAATGCGAGGCAGAGAGTCACAAGTGGCCAACCTTGTTCTGCAGGTATGTCTGCAGGGTGCCTTGTTGCAAACAAAAAAGCAAAAAATTGCTAAATGGGGAAAAACATCACTTTTAATAATTATCATTAAAATCGAAAACACCCCACAAACATATATTACCACAGCCGTGGTTCTCACTAGAAACAATCATAAAAATCTGTATAGCCACGCACCAATATCGTGGCACTCCTGGATCTCTATATACACCAAGACTAGTATCTGTAGTGGGACCTAGGACCACTAGTACAGTCTGTAGTTGGCCACTGCACCAGACTGTGCCTCTGCAGTACTCTGTTAACAAGTGCAATAGCATACTGTTCATTTATCAGGATATATATAGCACAGAGCACTTTAGATATTGCGGCACTTTGTCTGCATGAGTCACTTTAGGATCACCACTGTGATCTATTGTGAGTAGGTACTCTCATCGCATTGCACTTTACATTGTTTACATACATTTACCCTTTAGCTTCCATGACATCCCCTGATATTAATTGGCAAATCCAATAGAAACGGGCCACGTCAGGATGCGGATATAGGGTTAATATAGGGAGTGTATCCCAAAGGGGTAGTTCCGGGCAGGGGTTGCCCTTTCTAGGGTGAGTGCCTCGACAGACCCTGTGCGAGCAGGGGTAGAGACACACACACGCTTAGGGACATTTAGGGAGAGGACATCCTGTCTGCCCGGTGATCCTTTGTACCCCTGTGTTTGATCAAATTGGACTCTAAAAAGAGGAACACCGAGACGTGAACCGACTGTGGAGTGGGTGAGACCATACCAATATTTTCTCCACTACAGATACTAGTCTTGGTGTATATAGAGATCCATGAGTGCCACCATATTGGTGCATAGCTATACCGATTTTTATAATTGTTTCTAGTAAGAACCACGGCTGTGGTATTATATGTTTGTGGGGTGTTTTCGAATTTAATGATAATTATTAAAAGTGATGTTTTATTGGTGTTTCCCCATTTAGCAATTTTTTGCTTTTTGGTTTGTGGCATATAATTCACCGTAAGGGGATTAGTCTGGTCACTGACTAGTTTAAGGTGCCTTGTTGGCAAAGAAATGGTCACTTGGCACTTTCCATATTAGTTTCGCAGAAGCCATAAGATCCCTAAATGGCTTCAACTACTCTAACTAGGATGGAAGAGACTCCAAGCAATATGCTTAGCCAGGTGTCCGTTTAGCTTTTGTGTCATCAAGTGGTTGTTGGATAGTGCTGTCTCCTGGTGATGCGATTGCCGTCTCAACAGTGGCAAGACTGCAAAATCCTGGCTTGCAGTGATAGCTGCAGCCATTTGTTGTTCTAAGGCAATAAGTGGCATGGGGTTCCTCATTCCTCCTGGCAGTAGGGTGGTGGGGCTCCATATGCTGACAGCTGCTTTTATGCTCTCTCTGCTCATTTATCCCCCTCTATCCCTCCCACTCCATAAGTTTTAATGGACTCAGCAAACCCGTCTTCACTTTGCTCCTCCTGAAAACGGTTTTCCAGATAATGCACAGATAATAAGTTAGAGTAGGGCGAACAGGTTTTTGAGTACAGAAAGAGGCTTCTTTGCCTAATAAAATCTATTACAGATTTTCTTAAAATTGCTTGTACTACTGATTTCTGAAAAAAAAAAAATACAAAAAATTAAATGACAGTTACCTTTTAAAGGAGAAGTCCGGCCAAAATTAATTTTTGATATGTTGTTACTTATGAAAAGTTATACAAATTTCTAATGTACATTAATTATGGGAAATGCACATATAGAGCTATTTCCCTTAATTTAGTAGATCAGGAAGTGTTAGAAATATCTCTGAAGAAGTGACGTCACGACCCAGGGTGTAATTCCTATGGAGTGTCCAGCAGGGGGCGCTCTCTATATAGAAGTCTATGGGACTTTATTGTTTCTATGGGTTTCTATGTAATGTAATGTAATGTAGTGTACAGTGCTTTATTGAATGAATACATCTATGGAATACTTTGGGGAGCAAGTGTCCTTGCTCCCCAAAGTATTGCATAAATGTATTCATTCAATACATTCAATACACAGTAAGCCCGCCGATCCGCCGAATTTCCGCCGCATTCCCGCCGATCCGCCACACGCTGATCCGCCGCATTCCCGCCGATCCGGACCATATACATTGAACTACAGCTCCCATCATCTGCTTCTAGTATGAACAGGTGATGGGAGCTGTAGTTGGGTAATGGATATGACATGCCGCCGGGCGCAGGTGGGAGCCGCTCAGTACACAGGAGCGCTCCCCCCTCCCCCTCCTCCTTCCGGGATAACTTCCGCCTATACCAATGCTGACTCCCTGCCAGTTAATTACTATTCAGGTGGGAACCCACTAAGGAATACTGCAGTTATTTACTTTCTTGCTGAGAACCCAATAACAAAAATACAGCAGTTATTTACTTTCCAGGTGAGAACCTGCTAAGGAATACGGCAAATATTTACTTTCTAGCTGAGAGCCCAATAAAAAATACAGCAATTATTTACTTTCCAGGTGAAAACCCGCTAAGGAATACAGCAATTATTTACTTTCCTGGTGAGAACCTGCTAAGAAATACAGCAGTTATTTACTTTCCAGGTGAGAACCCGCTACGGAATACAGCAGTTATTTCTTTCCAGGTGAAAACCCGCCAAGAAATACAGCAGTTATTTACTTTCCAGGTGAAAACCTGCCAAAGAATACAGCAGTTATTTCTAGCTAAGAACTCAATAAGAAATACAGCAGTTATTTACTTTCCTGGTGAGAACTCGCTAAGGAATACGGCAGTTATTTACTTTCTAGCTGAGAGCCCAATAAGAAATACAGCAGTTATTTACTTTCCAGGTGAGAACCCAATAAAAAATACAGCAGTTATTTACTTTCCAGGTGAGAACCTGCTAATGAATACAGCAGTTATTTACTTTCCAGGTGAGAGCCCGCTAAAGAATACAGCAGTTAATTACTTTTCAGGTGAGAACCCGCTAAGGATTACGGCAGTTATTTACTTATAGCTGAGAGCCCAATAGAGAATACAGCAGTTATTTTACTTTCTAACTTAAACCCCTTGCTAAGAGTTGCAGCAGAGATATTTCTAACACTTCCTGATCTACTAAATTAAGGGAAATAGCAGTATATGTGCATTTCCCATAATTAATGTACATTAGAAATTTGTATAACTTTTCATAAGTAACAACATATCAAAAATTAATTTTGGCCGGACTTCTCCTTTAAAGTGCATAATAAAACTATTAGGCTATGTTCACACTACGTAAAAGTACGACCGTTGTTGCCGATGGCAACAACGGCCGTATTCTTGGCGCGGTGGAACAATGCCTTAGTTTCAATGGGCTCCCGGGCGGAGCGTATACACATCGCACACGCTCCGGCCGGGATTCCATACGGGGCTGCAAATAACTGACATGTCAGTTTTCTGCGGCCGGAATTCAGTAAATTCCAGCCGCAGATAGCCCTGTTAGTTCACACAGTGAAGCGAGCGGCTCCGGCCGTTACTTAAGTACCCGCTGAGATGATCTGGCCAGAGACCAGCCGTTCCGTGACCCGGCCGGGTCACGGAACGGCCGGTCTCTTATGTAGTGTGAACATAGCCTTAAATTTAAAAAGTAGAATAAAGAAGGTTCATTCAAGAGACAAAAGCGCTAGATATATCTAATGCAATATAGTAAATGTTTTAATTACTGGAAGCTGCTTAGTTTAATTTATGCACCAGGAAAAAAATTAGTCATGTGGCAATTAGTTATGAGCGAACATCCCAATGTTCAGTTGGGATCCCAAACAAAAACATGGAAAAAAATTATTGTGATCTGTTCGTGTTTGCCAAACATTCACAAACATTACGCACATGCGTACAGATTATCATGTGCAAAGCGTAAAATACGTAATAGCGAAGCCTATTAATCTCTTCAGAATTCCTTTTCAGTGTAGTGAACAGCCCCCCCCCGCTCAGCCTCTGTCCTGACAGGAGCCCCTATTCCTTGCAATAGCCCTCCAAACACCCCCGGCTGCCCAATTGATCCTTGCCATGCAACACCCGGCTATGGAGGTCCCTGCTGCCTCTCTTCCACGGCAGTAATTGATCAGGTTCGTCGGGAGAGAGGCAGCAGGGACCACCATAGCTGAGCGCTGCACGGAAAGGGGCTGCTACTTCTTATGCGATTGTGCGGCTGGGAGTGTTTGGGGAATAGAGCAAGGACTAGGGGCTCCTGTCAGGGTGTGGAGTGAGCTGAAGGGAGGGCTGATTATTACACTTTTTCAAGACTTTTGAAGGGATGGGGGGTGTTTTGGGGGCTTTGGGGGATGATTGCACTATGGTTTTCTATCAGGGCAGGGGGTGGCTTGGAAAGAAAGCTGGGGGGGCAGGTAGCTGAATTTGAGCAGAAAAGCACAGGAATGGCCATTACATGTAATTTCTACATATACTATAATGTCACTACAGGGTTAAGAAATACTTATAGTGTTTAAATGCTGGATTATGTCACCATGCCTACACTGACAAATTCACAACGTGGGGACCCAAGTTCAATAGAGGGAAGGTTGTGTGAGAACCTGTCAACCATAGAAAATGACGGAAACACCACGGAAATGGACAGGAAACAGCAGGGGCAGCATGTATGGATGCCTCTGAGGCTGCCTAATCGCACAATTATGCCAAATTTTAGGCAACAGCCTGGTTAAAACAGAGGTAGGCATATGAACCACCCAAAAACTCAGCCTGACACAGCATGGCAGTGAGAACACAGTGAACCATTAAAACAGAGGTAGAATATGATGAACCATCCAAAAACTCCCTGACACAGCATGGCGGTGAGGACAGGGTGACCATGTTAGAAGCGGTAGCCAGTGAGCCTCCCAAAAATTAGGCCAGACACAGCATGGCAGTGAGCACACAGAGAACCATTAAAAGTGAGTGAGGAAGCAAGTGAGCCCACCCAAAAAATTGGCTTAGCTAACTGGCTAAGCCAGCTGTCAGTCACCATCAAGGGTACACCTGACGCCTATCGACCAGGGGTGGTGAGGCCATGGGCGCGGCTACACACAAAAAAACATAACACAGCTTGCTAGTTGCCAGTGACTCAATCGGCGGGCCCCGGCATTCAGTCCCGCTCCTCCGCAGACGTAGTGACGGCAGACGTAGAGAGCATGGCAGTGAGGAGACAGAGAACCATTAAAGATGAGTGAGGTAGCAAGTGAGCCCTAAAAAATAAAGCCAGACACAGCATGTCAGAAGAAGACTTGGATGTTGGATGAGAATTGAAGGAGGAGGAGAGGGGATATCAAGAATCTTCATGTTGAGATGCTTTCCCCGGGTGGACAGTTGAATTCAGGTGAAATCCAGGCTTTGTTCATTTTTATAAACGTCAGCCTGTCAGCGCTGTCAGTTGACAGGCGGTTGCGCTTATCAGTGATGATGGCACCAGCTGCACTGAAGACCCGCTCTGACAACACACTAGCGGCAGGGCAGCCAAGCTCCTCCAAGGCGTAAAGCGCCATTTCCGGCCACGTATTCAGTTTTGCAACCCAGTATTTGTATGTAACAGAGTGATCGGGAAGGACGTTGGTACATATGGTCAGCAAGGTACTCCCTCACTATCTTTCTAAAGGCCTCCACCCTACTCTGTCTAGACTGGGGACAGTTGACATAGTCTTGCTGGAGTGCCATGAAACTGTCAAAGGCCTTGGAGAGTATTCCCCTGCCCCTTGACAAGCTGCCTGCTCCACACCTCCTCTCCCCCGCTCTTTGGACCACAGAACTATGTCCTCTGGCGCTAGTGGTGTCTGATGGAAATTACATTTTCAGCTTCTGCACCAGGGCCTGTTGATATTGATTTACTCTCATACTGCGTTGCTCGGCAGGAATGAGAGTGGAAAAGTTCTGTTTGTACCGAGGGTCCAGGAGGGTAAACACCCAGTAATCGGTGTTGCCAAAAAAATTTTTTAACCCGAGGGTCACAGGAAAGACAGCCTAACATAAAGTCAGCCGTGTGTGCCAGGGTCCCAACACGCATGAACTCCCTCTCCTCAATAGGCTCAATTTCCGCTTCCTCCTCCTCCACTAATTCCTCCTCTTCAGGCCATACACGCTCAACAACTAAGGATTGAGCATGGGTACCCTCTTCAGTTGCGGCAGCAGTCTTCTACTCTTCCTCCTCTTCTTCATCCTCCTCATCCTCTAGTCCGTGATGAGAAATTGATGTCAGGGTGGTCTGGCTATCTAGCGGCGGATGTTCTTCACCCATCTCCTGAGACGAAGGCAAAGTCTCAGACTTCAGGCTGAGCAGGGAGGTTTGAACCAGACAAAGCAGCGGGATGGTGAGGCTGATGATGGCGACATCGCCGCTGACCATCTGTGTTGACTCCTCAAAGAGGCCCAGTACCTGACAGATAGCAGACATCCACGTCCACTCCTCATTGTAGATTCTTACCGAGGTTGATATCTGGCATTCCACAATGGCTCTGCATTGCTGGTAAACCCTGGCTACCATCTGGAAGGTGAAATTCCACCATGTGGGCACGTCACACAGCAGTCTGTGAGCCGGCAGTTGCAAGCGCCTTTGCACTGCCCGAAGGGTAGCAGCATCCATGGTTCACTTGCAGAAATGCGCACAGATGCACCGCACCTTGGTGAGCAACTCAGCCAAATTGGGGTAGGTCTTAAGGAGCCTCTGCACCACTAGGTTAAACACGTGGGCCAGGCATGGTACATGTGTGAGGCTGCCAAGTTGCAGAGCCACCACCAGGTTCCGCCCGTTGTCACACGCAACCATGCCTGGTTTGAGGCTCCATGGCGCGAGCCAAAGATCTGTCTGCGTCGTGATGCCTTGCAAAGGCTCCTGGGCCGTGTGCCTCTTGTCACCTAAGCTGAGCAGTTTCAACACCGCCTGATGGCGCTTACCCACCACAGTGCTGATGCAGCCAGTGCTACGAAATGGAGGTGACATGCTCGTGGAGGGTAATAGGGGAGGAGAAAGAGGTATACAAATCATGAGAGACCGCGACCGAGGTAGGCCCTGCAATCCTCGGGGTGGGGGCAGCACATGAGCGGAACCAGGGTCAGACTCTGTCCCAGGCTCCACACAGTTGACCCAATGTGCCGTCAGGAAGATATAGTGTCCATGCCTGCCAGAACTTGTCCACGTGTCCGTGGTTAGTTGGACCTTGTCACTGACCGCGTTGGTCAGGGCACGGATGATGTCATCTGATATGTGCAGGTGTAGTACTGGGATGGCACACCGTGAAAAATAGTGGCGGCTGGGGACACAGTACCGAGGGACAGCCACCGCCATGAGTTTCCTAAAAGCCTCTGTCTCTACCAGCCGATAGGGCAGCATCTCCAGGCTCAACAGTTTGCCTTTGTGCACATTTAAGGCTTGTGCGTGCGGGTTAGTGGCAGTGTATTTGCAGGTCTGCTGCAGGGACATATGAAAGCTGTGCTTGGACACCTTGCTGGAGGGTGTGGAGCATAGTGGAGGTGAAGGGGTGCATGTAGGACGGGGGCTGACAGAGCCAGCATGTGACACAGGGGAAGAAACAGGGGTGCGACTTGCACTGACTGAACGGCCTTGGTTCCACTGAGTGGGATGTTCAGCACTCATATGGCTGCGCATGCTGGTAGTGGTTAGGCTGGTAGTGGTGGCTTCCCTGCTGATCCTTGCATGGCACACGTTGCACACTACAGTCTGTCGGTCATCTGCACTTTCTTTAAAAACCCTCCAGACCTGGAAACATCTAAGCCTGACCAAAGGAGTTAGACTCCGTGAAACAGTTGCTGATCTACTCATTCTGCCCCTGCTTGTTCCTCTCCCCACCTCTCTTCTTTTTCCAACCGCTTTTGCGGGTGAACTTGCCTCCCCCTCAGAAGCACTAGGCTTATCTACCCAGCTCGGGTCGGTCACCTCGTCCTCGTTCACCAGCTCTTCCTCCAATTCCTAACTCTGCTCCCCACTTTGAGTTACATCCATGACAACAACCTTACTGTCTGACAACCGGGTCTCATCTTCATCATCAGACATCTCTTCCAACACCGCTTGCAAGTCCTCACTCTCATCACTCACTGACTGCGTGAGCTGCATAGTTTGGGCTTCGGGACAGATCGACTGCTCTGGTTGCTCAGACTCAGGGAAGGTGGTGGTGAATCTGAATCCCTTCTTCCCCTGGAGGGGCCAGGCTGTGGGGAAGGAGGCTGAACTGCGGGAGCAAGGGTTCCACTCCCTTGGGTAGCGTGGGTGGACTGCGTGGAAGACTGGGTGGTGGATAAGTTACTGGACACATTATCCTCTATCCTTTTCACGCTGCTGCGGTTTCAATAGTGGTGTACCGTGATACCCCGTAAGTTGAGAGAAGAAGCTAGGGAGTCAACATCTGCGGTATGCCACTGCTCCCTCTTCAATGGGTGCTGCTGTGACATTCTGCCCTGAACCATGGCCTCTACCAACTGTATCGCTTGGAACCCCATGCCCATGCCCTTGTCCTCGACCCTTACCCCTGGGCTTCACCATTTTATGGACACTGCACAGAATGGAGCTTACATAGGACTTGAGTAAGAAATACAGAAAACAGAAAATATACTAGTGGTCCCACTAGTTTTGGGGGGGCTTTGGGATACAATCTTTTGATGGCAGCACCTATACACTCTGTGACCTCCCCTTTACACAGTGCAAGCAGTAGTGAACTTAGATATGCCTTGCGTAAGAAATACAGAAATCAGAAAATATACTTGTGGTCCCACTAGTTTTTGGGAGGCTGTGATATATAATCTGGTGATGGCTGCACCTATACACTCTCTGTGACACCCCCTTTACACTGTGCAAGCAGTAGTGAACTTAGATATGCCTTGCGTAAGAATTACAGAAATCTGAAAATATAGTAGAGGGTCCACTAGTTTTTAGGGGACTGTGGGATACAATCTTTTGGTGGCTGCGCCTACAGTATACACACTCTGTGACACCCCCTTTACACTGAACAAGCTGTAGTGAACTTAGATATGCCTTACGTAAGAAATACAGAAATCAGAAAATATAGTAGAGGGCCCACTAGTTTTTAGGGGGCTGTGGGATACAATCTGTTGGTGGCTGCACCTATACACACTCTGTGACACCCCCTTTACACTGAGAAAGCAGTAGTGAACTTAGATATGCCTTGTGTAAGAAATACAGAAATCTGAAAATATAGTAGAGGGCCCACTAGTTTTTAGGGGGCTGTGGGATACAATCTAATGGTGGTTGCACCTACACACACTCCGTGACACCCCCTTTACACTGAACAAGCAGTAGAGAACTTAGATATGCCTTGCGTAAGAAATACAGAAATCAGAAAATATAGTAGAAAGCCCACTAGTTTTTAGGTGGCTGTGGGATACAATCTGTTGGTGGCTGCACCTATACACACTCTGTGACACCCCCTTTACACTGAACAAGCAGTAGTGAACTTAGATATGCCTTGTGTAATAAAATACAGAAATCAGGGCTGTTTGGTTGTATGGGTCCCACGTGATCGCAGCATGTACCAAAGAGTGTCCTGCATGTTTTTTGGCTGAGAAAAAGCGCTAAAACTTACAGAAAATGGATGATGAGATTTTCTCGAGTACCATCGAGTACCCTAATACTCGAACGAGTACCAGGCTCGGAGGAGCTTCTTCGCTCATCACTAGTAATGACGCTAATTATACAGTCAATCACAGTAATGCTAGTAGTGAACATGGCTACTACATTACCTGATGTGCCTTTTCTTTCCCACACGTTCATTGGCTCTTTTCAATTGGTGGGAGGAAACGTAGGCAGTAATGTACAAAAATGTTCTAAAATAATCGTTATAACCATTGCAATAATCAAACAAATTATTCCTGATCGGTGAACATGAACAATTAGCGGCATGTTCGTGTGAACATACAAACATTTATGAACATGTTTTCTCAACTCTAGTGGGAATCAGGCAGATTGAAAACAAAGGTAAATATGACTGTACTATTATCAACTAGTCTTATACTTTCTTAAAATGATTTTCAGACATTAAATGATATTATACTGGTTCAGCATTTTCCATTGTTAATTACAGAGAAAATACAGGAATGAGCATTGCATCAAATTTATATAAAAATTATGTTTGCCCTTTTAGTATGATGCTACTCCTACATGAGCAGATGTCCAATAGATGCAACTTAAAATTTATGGTGTAGGATAATATTTATGGTGCTATTTTAAAATGAAGACAAAAGCATTTTAATCCCTTTAAGGATCGGGCCTGAAATGGCCTTAAGGACCAAGGCAAGTTTTATGAAGATGACCTTTGTCACTTTATTTATTAATAACTTGGGAATGCTTTTACCTATGCTTCCTATTTCTGAGACTGTTTTCTCGTGACATATGGTACTTTACATTTCTGGTAAATTGGAGTCGATACTTATAACGAATCTTTATGAGAAAAAAAAAACTAAACGTAATAAATTTTGAAAAATTGCATTTTTCCAACTTTGAAACTTTTCTGCTTTTACATAAAATGGTCATGCCACATAAATTATATATTAAATAGCATTAGCAATATGTCTACTTTATGTTGGCAGCATTTATTAAACTTTCTTTCCATTTTTTTAGACAATAGGAAACTTAAAACTTAAGCAGTAATTTTCCAAATTTTCACAAAAATTTAAAAATCAAGGACCTGTTCAGGTTTAAAGTATATTTGAAGGTACTATATGTTAGAAAACCCCACAAAGAAATAAAAGCTTAGTGTGTAAGAAAATTGAAAATTTAAATTTTCTGTGCAGAATTTTTATTGTAATTAGTGTAATTAGTGATAAGCGAACATTAGGGTACTCGATAGTACTCGTTACTCGGACGAGCATCTCGCGATACTCGAGCAAATCGTATCCGTTTCCTGTAAGTTTGGGCGCTATTTCTCAGCCAATAAACATGCAGGGGACTCTTTGGTACATCCTGCAATCACTTAAGACCCATACATGTCGATAGCAGCGATTGGTTGGCCAGATCAGAGGACCCTGCCATATAAAACTCGGCACCGGCAGTACTCGCTTCAGACGCATGCTGTGAGAGATCAGGGACAGAGCTGCTGCTACTCAGGGATAGTGTCAGTGTAGGATTTAGCGTTCCAGTAGGCAGGGAATACTAGCAATACAAACAAACAGCCCTTTTCAGGGCTTAAAAGCTTTTTTTTAATACTATTACTACAGACTGCTGGCTGGGACTTGCAGTGCTGCTACCGCGATTTAACCAGCACACTGTGGTGACCGGCTGCTGGAAGAAAGGGGACATTAGGTGTTGCACACAGACCCCTAAGAAGTGCAGCTCTGCTCAGTGTACTCTTTTTTTATTTTAGGGCTGGTGGTGCAGCTATATTACACTGTATTGCTGGGATTTGTAGTACATCCTGTATACAACTACTTCACTGCTGATTTTGAAGGGGGTGTCATAGTGTGTATAGTTCACGTCAATAACAGATTTAACCATCCAGCCTCCCCCTAAACTTGTGGGCACTACACGGTATTGCTAGGATTTATAGTACATCCTGCATACAACTACTTCACTGCTGATGTTGAAGTGGGTATCATTGTGTGTATAGTTCACGTCAATAACAGATTTAATCGTCCAGCCCCCCCCCCCTAAACTTGTGGGCACTACAGGGTATTGCTGGGATTTATAGTACATCCTGCATACAACTACTTTACTGCTGATGTTGAAGGGGGTGTCATAGTGTGTATAGTTTACGTCAATAACAGATTTAACCGTCTTGCCCCCCCCCTAAACTTGTGGGGACTACATGGTATTGCTGGGATTTATAGTACATCCTGCATACAACGACTTCACTGCTGATTTTGAAGGGGGTGTCAGAGTGTGTATAGTTCACGTCAATAACAGATTTAACCGTCCAGCCCCTTCCCAAACTTGTGGGCACTACACGGTATTGCTGGGATTTATAGTACATCCTGCATACAACTACTTCACTGCTGATGTTGAAGGGGGTGTCATAGTGTGTATAGTTCACGTCAATAACATATTTAACCGTCCAGACCCCTCCCCTAAACTTGTAGGCACTACACGGTATTGCTGGGATTTATAGTACTTCCTGCATAAAACTACTTCACTGATGATTTTGAAGGGGTTGTCATAGTGTGTATAGTTCACATCAATAACAGATTTAACCATCCAGCCCCCCCCCCCCCCCAAACTTGTGGGCACTACACGGTATTGCTGGGATTTATAGTACATCCTGCATACAACTACTTCACTGCTGATGTTGAAGGTGGTGGCATAGTGTGTATTATTTACGTCAATAACAGATTTAACCGTCCAGCCCCCCCCTAAACTTGTGGGCACTACACGGTATTGCTGGGATTTATAGTACATCCTGCATACAACTACTTCACTGCTGATGTTGAAGGGGGTGTCATAGTGTGTATAGTTCACGTCAAAAACAGATTTAACAGTCCCCCCCCCCTAAACTTGTGGGCACTACAGGGTATTGCTGGGATTTATAGTACATCCTGCATACAACTACTTCACTGCTGATTTTGAAGGGGGTGTCAGTGTGTGTCTAGTTCACGCCAATACCAGATTGCACCTTCCAGCCCCACCAAACCAGTGGGTACTCCAAGTATTTTTCCTGATTTCTGTATTTCATACGCAAAGGCCTATGTAAGTTCCATACTGTGCAGTGTCCATAAAATGGTGAACCCCAGGGGTAAGGGTCGAGGGCGTGGGCGTGGGGTTCCAAGTGATGTGGTTGCCGGATGCCGTTGTTCAGGGCAGGGTGACACAGCAGCACCTGTTGAGGAGGTAGCAGTGGCACAACGCAGCCGTCCACTCCCTAGCATCTTTGCCCAACTAACGGGGTCTCAAGGTAGACCGTTATTGAAACCGCAGCAGTGTGAACACGTGATCACGTGGATAGCGGATAATTTGTCCAGTAACTTATCCACCACCCAGTCTTCCCCACAGTCCACCCACGCTACCCAAGGGAGTGGAACCCTTGCTCCATTAGCTCAGCCTTCTTCCCCACAGCCTGGCCCCACCAGGGAAAGAAGGGATTCAGATCCACCACCATGCTCCCAGGAACTCTTTTCTGGACCCTTCCCTGAGTCAGAGAACCCAGAGCAGTTGATCTGTCCTAATGCCCAAACTATGCAGCTCACGCAGTCAGTGGGTGATGAGAGTGGAGACTTGCAAGCGGGTTGGAAGAGGTGTGTGATGATGACGATGAGACTCGGTTGTCAGACATTGAAGTTGTTGTAATGGATGTAACTCAAAGTGAGGAAGAGAGTGAGGAGCTGGTGGATGAGGACGAGGTGACTGACCCGAGCTGGGTGGATAAGCCTAGTGAAGACCGTGCTTCTGAGGGGGAGGCAAATTTACCCGCAAGACCGGTTGGAAAAGGGGTGGGCAGAGGGAGAAGCAGGGGTAGATCAGCAACTGTTTCCCGGAGTCAAACTCCCGTGGCCAGGGCTAGATGTCCCTAAGTCTGGAGGTTTTTTAAAGAAACTGCGGATGACCGACGGACTGTAGTGTTCAACGTTTGCCACGAAAGGAGCAGCAGGTGAGCCACCACTACCAGCCTAACCACTACCAGCATGCGCAGGCATATAAGTGCTAAGCACCCCACTCTGTGGAACCAAGGCAGTTCAGCGAGTGCAAGTCGCACACCTGCTTCTTCCCCTTTGTCACTTGCTGGTTCTGTCAGTCCCCCCCCGCCCAGGCCCCAGGCACGAGCGCCTCCCGTCCTACACGCACCCCTTCACCTCCACTATGCTCCACATCCTCCAGCAAGGTGTCCAAGCGCAGCGTTCAACTGTCCCTGCAGCAGACCTTTGAACGGTCTGAAGCGCAAGTACACTGCCACTCACCCGCATGCACAAGCCCTAAATGTGCACATAGGCAAACTGCTGAGTTTAGAGATGCTGCCCTATCGGCTGGTAGAGACAGAGGCTTTTAGGAACCTCATGGCGGTGGCTGTTCCTGGGTACTCTGTCCCCAGCCGCCACTACTTTTCACGGTGTGCCGTCCCAGCCCTACACCAGCACGTGTCAGATAACATCATCCGTGCCCTGACCAACGCGGTGAGCGACAAGGTCCACCTAACCACGGACACGTGGACAAGCGCTGGCGAGCAGGGACACTATATCTCCCTGACGGCACATTGGGTCAACTTGGTGGAGGCTGGGACAGAGTCTGACCCTGGTTCCGCTCATGTGCTGCCAACCCCGAGGATTGCAGGGCGTACCTCGGTTGCGGTCTCTCATGAGTTGTACACCTCTTTCTCCACGAGCACGTAGTCTCCATCCCGTAGCATCAGCAGTGCGGTGGGTAAGCGCCAACAGGCGGTGTTGAAACTGGTGAGCTTAGGCGACAAGAGGCACATGGCTCAGGAGCTGTTGCAGGGCATCTTGGTGCAGTCAGATTTTTGGCTCGCGCCACAGAACCTCAAACCAGGCATGGTTATGTGTGACAATGGGCGAAACCTGGTGCTCTGCAACTCGGAAGCCTCACACATGTACCATGCCTGGCCCACGTGTTCAACTTAGTGGTGCAGCGGTTTCTTTAGACCTAACCTAATTTGGCTGACTTGCTCACCAAGGTGTGGCGCATCTGTGCGCATTTCCGCAAGTAAACCACGGATGCTGCCACCCTTAGGGCAGCGCAAAGGCACTTGCAACTGCCGGCTCACAGACTGCTGTGCGACGTGCCCACGAGGTGGATTTCCACCTTCCAGATGGTAGCCAGGGTTTACCAGCAACGCAGAGCCATTGTGGAATGCCAGATGTCAACCTTGGTGCGAAGCGGTAGTCAGGTCAGTCAGCTACCTCAAATCTACAATGAGAAGTGGATGTGGATGTCTGCTATCTATCAGGTACTGGGCCCCTTTGAGGAGTCAACACAGATGGTCAGCGGAGATGATGCCATCATCAGCCTTACCATTCCGCTGCTGTGTCTGCTTCAAACCTCCCTGCTCAGCCTGAAGTCTGACACTTTGCCTTCGTCTCAGGAGACGGGTGAAGAACAGCTGCTGCTAGATAGACAGACCACCCTGACATCAGTTTCTCAACACTGAGTAGAGGATGAGGAGGATGAAGAAGAGGAGGAAGAGGAGCAGACTGGTGCCGCCACTGAAGAGGGTACCCATGCTCGATCCTTACTTGTTGAGCATGTATGGCCTAAAGAGGGAGAATTGGTGGAGGATAAGGAGGAGTAGGAGGACATTGAGGCTAGTCAGGAGAGGGAGTTCATGCGTGTTGGGACCCTGGCGCACATGGCTGACTTTATGTTAGGCTTCCTTTCCCGTGACCCTCGGGTTAAAAAAATTTTTGACAACACAGATTACTGGGTGTTCACCCTCCTGGACCAGGGCCGTTTCTAGGTAATTTTAACTACAGGGCGAGTCTTGCTAAAAGCGCCCCCCCCCCCCCCCCCCCCAGGCGATGTGGGGGGGGGGGGGGGTTGTTACTAGGGAGAAGCAGTGTATGTATATGGCATAGAGCACAGTTATTCAACCCTTTTCAATTTGGGGCAAAAAAAAGTCGGTTACTCACTGGTGACATCATCTTTGATCTGAGGCATCACTTCCCCTTTTCCTCTCCTTCTGGACCGTACCCCCATGACGATTTCTTGCAGCCACAATTCATCTCTTCTGAACCTGCCATCATAGGCTCCGCACTTTTTCAACAACTTCCACTTTTTTGTGTCATCTGCAATAAAGTCAGTAGGTATGTGGGTTGCCCCCTGTATCTAGGATCCTCTGCTGTGTCCCCCCATATAGTAATAATGTCCACAGGCCACCCTTTGTGCATCTGTTTAGAAGTTAGGCCTCCCTGTGCAGGATGCCCCCCCTCCCCCAATAGGTAGTGTCCGCAGTGTAGCTAATCCCCTGTAGGTAGTCTCCACAGCACGTAGCAGGTAGGGATCCCCCCAATAGTAAGCCCACCAGTATGTAGTATTCCCTCTGCAGGTGATCCCCCGTTAGTTAGCCCCACCCCCTTAGGCATTTAGCCATAACCCCTGTAAGTAATCTCCCTGATAGTTAAACATCCCCCCCTATATATAGTAACACCCAATTTAGGAGACATCCCAGTTTAGGTAGTAAGCTAGCCCCCCAGCAGATAGCACCCCCATGGTAGGCATATCCCCTCTATGTAGGCATATCCCCTGTTAGATTCCCCCACCCCCCATGTAGGCATCTCCCCTGTTAGATTTCCCCCCCCCCCATGTAGGCATCTCCCCTGTTAGATCCCCCCCCTATATATATAGGAGTCTCCCCTGTTAGATCAGTTCCCCATGTAGGCATCTCCCCTGTTAGATCCCCCCTATATATATATAGGCATCCCCCCTGTTAGATCCCCCCCATGTAGGAATATCCCCTGTTAGATCCCCCCTCCCTCCCTATCTCCCTATTTTCCCAGCGCTTTCTGTATAAAACAACAAACAGTTATACTCACCTTAATGCAGCACAGCAGGTCCTGCGTCCCGCGTCTTCTCTCCCGGCTCTGAGCTCAAGCACTGGAGTGACGTCACTCCTGTGCTGGAGCTTTGGGGGGAGACAGTGGCCTCTTGTGGCCGGAGGCAGAATGCAGCCTTCGGCCACAAGCTGAGCAGAGCTGCGGGCGGGCGGCGCCACAGCAAGTGATGGGGTAGGCGAAGGAGCGGGCAGAGGGGCAGATGATGGGGCGGACGGGCGGGTGACACCAGCGACCCCTAGCTGTCGGTGCCCCGTGCGGTCGCCCGGGCCGCCCGCCTATAGAAATGGCTCTGTCCTGGACCCTTGGTAGAAACTGAACTTCCCACTCTCATTCCTGCCGAGAAACGTAGTATAAGAGTGAATCAATATCAATAGGCCCTGGTGCAGAAGCTGAAAATGTACTTCCCATCTGACACCACTAGCGCCAGAGGACGTAGTTCTGTGGGCCAAAGAGTGGGGGAGAGGAGCGGTGGAGCAGTGCAGCTGGTGCCATCATCACTGATAAGCACACCCGCCTGTTCACTGACAGTGCTGACAGGCTGACGTTTATAAAAATTAACAAAGCCTCGATTTCTCCTGAATTCAACTATCCACCTGGAGAAATCTCCTCTCCTCCTCCTCCTCTTTCTCCTCTGTCTTCTTCCGCCATGCAGGGTCTGGCCCAATTATTGGGAGTCTCAATTGCTTCCTCACTCACTTCTAATGGTTCTCTGTGTTCTCACTGCCATGCTCTGACGTCACACTACGTCTGCGGAGGAGCGGGACTGGTTGCCGGGGGCCCGCCGATCGCGCCCCCGCCAACCGGCAAGCTGTTTTATTTTATTTTTTTGTCTAGCCGTGGCTGGGGCCTTACCACCCCCGGTCGAGAGGCATCAAGTGTACTCTTGATGGTGAGTGGTGACTGACAGCAGGCCTAGCCAGTTAGCTGTTAGCACCCAGGTTCATGTCCGCTACATATCCTATGTACTCGCTCCAATTTTTGGGTGGGCTCACTTGATTCCTCACTCACTTGTAATGGTTCTCTGTGTGTTCAAGGCCCTGCAGTTTCTGGTCTATTTTTGGGGAGCCTCACTAGCTTCCTCACTCATTTGTAATGGTTATCTGTGTGTTCAAGGCCCTGCAGTTTCTGGCCTAGTTTTGGGGAGCCTCACTAGCTTCCTCACTTACTTGTAATGGTTCTCTGTGTGCTGAATGCCATGCTGTGTCTGGCCTAATTTTTGGGAGGCTCACTAGCTTCCTCAAACACTTGTAATGGATCTCACTGTGCTGAATGCCATGCTGTGTCTGGCCTAGTTTTTGGGAGGCTCACTTGCTTCCTCACTCACTTTTAATGATTCTCTGTGTGCTCACTGCCATGCTAGGTCTGGTATAATTTTGGGGAGGCTGACTGGCTACCCCTTCTACCTTGTCCACTCTGTCCTCACCGCCATGCTGTGTCAGGCTGAATTTTTGGATGGTTCATGATATGCTACCTCTGTTTTAATGGTTCCCTGTGTTCTCACCGCCATGCTGTGTCAGGCTGAATTTTTGGGTGGTCCATGTGCCTACCTCTGTTTTAACCAGGCTGTTGCACAGAATTAGGCATAATGGTGCAATTAGGCAGCCTCAAAGGCATGCATACAAGCTGCCCCTGCTGTTTCCAGTCCATGGTGTTTCCATCAATTTCTGGGGTTGACAGGTTTTCACACGACCTTCCCTCTACCGAACTTGAGTCCCCTGCAAAAATGCTCGAGTCTCCCATTGACTTCAATGGGGTTTGTCACTCGAAACAAGCACTCGAGTATCGGGAGATATTCGTTTCGAGTAACAAGCACCCGAGCATTTTAGTACTCGCTCATCACTAATTGTAATCGAATATTTTTTATTATTCTAAACATATTACCAGAGAAATGCACCCCAATATTTATTGCCCATTTCTGCAGTTTATATAAATATCCAATATGTGGCCCTATTGTGCTATTTGATGCAACCATAAGCCTAAGATACAAAGGCGTGCCTAGTGAACTTCAACGCCTCCGTTATATTTAGTCATTTTTTACTGTACCATTTCAGGTTGGCAGAGGATATGAGGAGCCAAAACATAAAAAACACCCCTAAAGGGACACCATTTAGAAAACTACACCCCTTAAGTAATGTAACAAGGGGTGTGATGAGCATATAGACCCCACAGGTGTTTCACAGATTTTCAAAACAATATGGTGTGAAAAGGAAAAAAAATTTTTTTTACAGTAAAACATTGTTCTAGCCTTCATTTTTACAAGGGGATAAAAAAAATGTGTAGTCCAGTTATGGAAATACCCCACATGTGGACATAAAGTGCCAAGCGGGCACAGGAAGAGCTTCCAAAGGGAAGGAGTGCCAATTGGCTTTTGAAAGCTGGATTTTACTAGAATGTGACCCCATTCTGTAAACTGCACCCCTCAAGGAATCTAACAATGGGGGCAGTGAGCATATGGACCCCACTGGTGACAGGCACAAATGTGGAACAATGTGACAAGAAAGTGACATTTTTATTTACTTTCACAACACAAATGTGCCCGTCATTAAGCGGTCCATATCCTTACTGCACCCCTTGTTATATTCCTTGAGGGGTGTAGTTATCAGAATGGGGTCACTTGTGGGGGTTTCCTCTGTCTTGGCTTTGTAAATGCGACATGGCATTCATCATCCATTCAGCCAAATCCAGCCTCCAAAATCCAAATGGCGCTCCTTTCCCTGCACCCACATGGTGCTTTATGTCCACATGTGGGGTATTTACGGACTCAGGGGGAATTGCTTTACACATTTTGTGCGGTTTTTTGTCTTTTAATCCCTTGTGAAAATGAAAAGTTCAAGGCTAGACCAACATTATAGCATAAAAAATTTAATTTTTATGCCACATTGTTCCACATATGTTCCAGTCACTAGTGGGGTCTAAATGCTCAGTACACCCCTTGTTATGTTCCTTTTAGGGTGCAGTTTCAATAATGGGGCCACTTGTGGGGGGATTCATCTGTCTTGGCAACACAGGGGTTTTTTAAATGCAACATGGCCCTCGAAATCCATTCCAGCCAAATCCAGCCTCCAAAAGCCAAATGGCGCTCCTTCCCTTTGGAGGCTCGTTTTGCGGCCTCGGATGGTGCCTTTCGTCTTCATGCATGGTATTTCCGTACTCAGGGAAATTGCTCTACACATTTTGTGTTTTTTTTTTTTTTAATCGTTTAACCCCTTGTGAAAATGGAAAGAAAAGACTAGATCAATGATGTTCTAGCCTTGATTTTTTTTTGTTCCACAAGGGGTTAAAAAAGAAAATAAACATGCAACATGTCGGATAATTTCCTACGAGTACGAAAATACCCCACATGTGTACATAATATGCCATATGGGCACAGAGCAATGGAATGGAGGATGGAGGTCATGTCGCATTTACAAAGCCCCTGTGCTGCCAGGACAATGGAAACCCCCTCACAACACCCCTCATGGAATCTAACAAGGGGTGCAGTGAGCATATGGACCCCATGGGGACAGGCACATAAGTAGAATGTGCTGTGAAAATGAAAAATAACCTTCTTTTCATTTTCACAGCACAAATATGCCCATCAACAAGTCCTCATACACTCATTGAACCCCTTGTTAGATTCCTTAAGGGGTGTAGTTTCCAAAATGGGGTCACTTGGGGGAGGTTTCCACTGTCTTAGCAGCACAGGGGCTTTGTAAATGCAACATGTCAAGCCTCTAATGGGAATGGGGGCTATGCCGCTTTAGTTGGGGAAAGTGACAATTTTAATTTATTTGTGGGTATTAAGTCAATTATTAGTTTATAAGGTTAAAAAGGACTGGCATCCATCAAAATCTACCTTTGTTGATTCAGAGGAAGCAAAAAAAAAAAAACCCTTGTGAGGCAGATGACAGTAGCCTCATCATAGGGAAAAAATTTCTTCCCGACTCCAAAATGGCAATCAGAATAATCCCTGGATCAACGTGACCCCTGGCATCCATAGGTGGAATAGTAATAAGGGAAAGAATTTTTAGCTCCCAAATGATTTTCCCACTAACTCCTTGGATGGGGGTGGGGCATTCTGGGGGTTGAATTTGGGTGTCCCTTCCTTCCATACAGTCTAAGGCCATGTTCACACAACTTATCTTTTGCATAAATCACGGTCATTGTTGCAATTTGCAACAACAGTCGTGATTTATGCAAAGGATACATTGTTTTGTGAATCAATGGAATCCCGGCCGGAGTGTATACACATGGTAAACGCACCGGCCGGGATTTCATGTCAGTTTTCTGTGGCCACTATTCCTTAATTAGCGGCCGCAGAAAACCCTATCAGTGCACACTATGAAGTGGGCGGCTCTGGCCATACACTCCGTTATGTGCAGGGGGGACTTCTGATACAGGCACGTACGGATGTGCCCACATCAGAACTCAGCGGCTGCAAAGATCATCCGGCCCGTACTGCAGTACCGGCCAGGATGATCTTTTCTGCTGCTGGGTCACGGAACGGTTGGTCTCTTATGTAGTGTGAACAAAGCCTAAATCTGTAAGTGTACCCTGAGGCCTATGTGCTGCAGGAGCCCTCCAAATTTTTTTTATTTCCACTGCATCAACAGGGGTCCACGCCATGGGCCTAACAAAAGAAGAGGAGGGGTTCTTAGCTAGAAATTTGTGCGCGTACAAATTTGTTTGCACCACCATGAAATGTATCAGAGAAAGAGAGTTTGAAGTCTATTTCTCTGAGGCCTGTGGGTTAATTTGGATTCCTGCTCATGCTACAAAGCTAGGTATCTAGGGCTCATAATTTTGGGGGGCTGGGGTCCAGATCAGGTTACCTGTCTGGGGGGGCGGGATGAGGTCACCTGTCTGGGGGGTGAAGGTTCAGATGAGATGATGTGTCTAGGGGGTGGGGGGGGGGCGAGATGGGATGACATGTCTGGAGGGCAACCAAAGGTGTCCTCCTTGGAAGCCTACGTGGATATTCATCATCACTAGATAATGATAATGATGATGAATAGGGGAAAGAAGGACCCCCATTCATCCTCATTGTCTGTTTGGGTGTCAGAGGCAATAGGAGCATATGTCTCCTCCACCGAAGACACACTGTGGGCCATTTTTATATGGGGATTGGTATATAGGGTATGTAAATGTGTATTGTAGTGTAGTGGTGTAGTGTAAAACTTTATTTGAAGTAGTGTAGTGTAATGTAGTGGTTTTTACATGTGTGTTTTTTTTTTTACAGTAAGAAAAGAAAAAAAAAAACCTTCCCCAAAAAGAAGTTGCTGATAAATGTTGCACTTATGTGTGGTACTTATCAGCAGACAGTGGGGGTAGGATGTAGAGAAAAAAAAAGTATTTTTTTAACCACCCGGGGGGGAGAGAAACCCTACACTAAAAAGGAGGAGTTGGTGATCAGCGATGCACTTATGTGTGATGCTGATCAGCACTCATTGGCGGTAGGGCGCGTAAAAAAAAATTGAGGCAGGAAAACACTACCTGCAAACCCCAAAGCTACTGATCAGTGTACTTTACGCACTGATTAGCCACTAGGGGGCAGTAGCACAAACCTGGACGAAGATAGCCAGAAATAGCCTAATTTAGACAATGGGAGCCGAAGATAGACAACGGGGATGAAGAGGACGACGTGGGACACAGGATCTTCACTTGGGACACCTAGATCAGGTGAGTATGGTGCACATACACCACACACAACTGTTCTGCACCCCCAGGTAATTTTTTTTATTTTTTACACTTATCGCCGAGATCGGCCGTCCAATATTAATGGTGATTGGTGCTGTCTCAGCAGAACCAATCCCCATTGCTTTCCTGGTTACCGGGTCAACGATGACACGGAAAGCTGAATTTTGCTGTCATTGGCTGATCTGAACTGACCACCCCCCGTGCCGACGAGCAGATATGGCCTGCTATCTATTATAAATTATATAGTTATATATATATATAGTTGTTCAAGCTTTCATGTAGCTATTTATAAAATAATAATTGGATTTCTTAGATTGAAATCATTCAGGTTTCTCATGCAATCATTATTATACTATTTAAAGATGTTTGTATCTTTACAGAATAAGATTCGTACACTTGGAATTAATTGGCTTGTTTTTTGGATTATAGACTAAATTTGAAGGTTATTTTGTATGATAATAATGATCAGTAAGGTATGGACTGTGGTAGAAAACAGTGGTTTTGAGAATTGGAGAGATAATGATGAGGTAAAGTTGTCAATTTGTTACACTCAAATATGTTATTTAGACAAATACTATATGAAATTATTTTTTAAGATTTATTGATGAACAGATAAATTCCTGAATGACTCAGCTGAGAATGAAATACAGTAGAAATTCTGAAAATGTCAAATATTTTCCAACAAATCCATTATTAGTTGAAAACTCAAATTATGTTAAAATTTCTATTGAAATTGATGAAGAGATAATTGGCAAAATGTACTAGTGTCAATGTGATAAATGTGGGATAATACTAACCACCATTAAATCAGCTTGTTTTAGAGCTGTGTTGAAAGCACAGAATGATACATATCAAATTTAAAAAGCATTTTTGTTAATGTGAGGAGACTTTCTATACACCACTACAAGAGTAACATGTAAATCAGCAACAGGTGAGAAGTAGCTCACCCTCACTTCTCTTGCACAGACTAGCAATGGGCAAAAGGAGAAGTCAACAAATTACCAGGAATTCGCTTTGCAGAACGAACCAAATTGACAGCCCGAATTTTAGTTAGCCAGATTCACTTCACTCATCCCTAGTAAATAGTAAAAATAAATATACAAATAAATAAATTTTATTTAAAATAAAAGGTAACCCCCCCCCCCCAAAAAAAAAATCCTATTAGAAATACAATTATTTCATTTATCCCGCACTGTGAGCCATGTAAAACAAAGCAGAATTGCTATATTTTTATAGTCTGTCTCCGCCTTCCAATCCAAAAATAGAAAATAATTAGTTTTATATGGTAGCAATAAAAAAATATAGAAGTTTTCATAAAAAAGATCCCATACAGCTATATAGGTGAAAAAAATGAAAATCAATAAGTCAATAAGGTATATAAACCCCAAGATTGTTCCTTTAAAAAGTGCACTTTGTCACACACACATACACACACACACACACACACACAAATTGCTTAGGCATTAAGGGAGAAGTCCGGTGAAAATTTTAAATAAAGTATAGTATTGCCTTCCAAAAGTTATACAAATCCCCAATATACACTTATTACGGGAAATGCTTATAAAGTGCTTTTTCCCTGCACTTACTACTACATCAAGGCTTCACTTCCTGGAAAAAATGGTGATGTCACGACCCTGACTCCCAGAGCTGTGCGGTGGCTGCTGGAGAGGATGATGTCAGGGGGAACCTGAGGGACACAGGGGCACTGGAGAGACACTGAGCATCCTTCTGCCATCATCTCCAGCAGCCACAGCCCACACAGCTCTGGGAGTCAGGTCATGACATCACCATGTTATCCAGGAAGTGAAGCCTTGATGTAGTAGTAAGTGCAGGGAAAATAGCACTTTATGTGCATTTCTTGCAATAAGTGTATATTGTGACTTGTATAAATTTTTAAGGGCCAAAACAATATTTTAATAAAAAATATTGCCAGACTTCTCCTATAAGGCACAGAATACATTACAGGAAAAGGAGTTAATAGTTAACAAAATAAATAAAACTAAACTAAACATTTGATCATTTTGATATCCTAACCAAATATGAGGTATATCTGAGACGTCTACATTTTCTTTGTCATATATAAATCTTTAGCTGTATTTGTTATATTATAGCAGATCTATATGATCAAAATAGTTGCATTTAAAACAAAAAGATTGCTGTGATGTCTTATCCAGTATTTTAAAATTCAAAGATAAAAGTGTTAAGATTTTTCTATAAAATAAATGATAAGGTAAATAACGTAAAGTGGATTCGGAGCTTCACATTTAAGGCTGATTACTCCATAAATGGATTGACAGCCTGATTGATAGCATACTTTACCTGCTCTTTGACAAGAAGCAAATTCAGCAATACATGATGGAATTAGAGGGAATCATTAATGTTGACTAAAACTAAGAGTGGATGGATAGGATAATATTGGACCCTTGTAATGTTAGATGGTTGCAATAAATCACCCATGCATGCATTAAGGAAAATAATACCATAACCCCCTGTATTGGCGTTAGAATCAATCATTTTTAGATTTATAGGCATCATACTCAACTTTTACATGATTCTAGTAGCATAGAAATATTTAATGACTTAAATGGTTCCGAAAACGTGGTGCAGTATTGATCATCTGCAGTCCTAAATGACATGAATATGCTGCTGTAAGAGAAACCATTCTCTATGCAGGAATAAAAGCACAAACATTTCTGATAGAGGAATTAAACATTATGACAGCCATCTTTTCGGATGGCCATTGTTTTGAGGGCAAATATTATTATTATTATTATTATTATTGCTATTTTAAAAAGCACTATATTGTAATCCATATTCTTCTTCTTCTTCTTCTTACAGCTAATTTTCTGCAATTAATACAGCCAGAACCGCACACAGACTCCATTCAAACTGAGTTTCCAGCCCTCGGCTATGAAAGGTTTGATTCACGTATTTTTGAATCAGATTTTTAAGATCATTTTTAAGAAATTTACGCTTAACCCTTTCACGACCTGGGGTCATTGATGCATCAATGCCCAGGTCGTTTTTGGACATCACCCATTCCCTTAATGACCTTTGTTGCCCTCCTCTGCACCCGCTCCAGTTCAGCTGTGTCCTTCTTATACTGTATACTGGTGCCCAAAACTGACGAGCCCTCCCCTATATAACGATCTTCCGCTAATCGGTCTTTCTCTCTGACCTTTATTTGCTCCCGGCGGAATTTTTTTTTAAGTCGGATCACCTTTTGACAAACAAGCCCTCTAACAAAGGCCTTCAGTGTGTCCCATACCGTTAACACAGAAGTTGATCCTTTATTAATGGCCCAAAAACTCTCTATCTCATTACTTATTAATTCTGTGCTGTTCATTGGTTCCAGCCAATATAAGTTGATTTTAAAACCAGTATTTCAAACGTCAGCGGCACGTGGTCAGACAATTTACCTTCATATGTCATATTGCTAATTTTGGCAAGTTCCCTCCTGTCTGCCAGAACCAAGTCTATTCTAGAGGCTGACTTGTATGAAGAACTATAACAGGAAAATGCCTACTTATGAGAGTATAGAGAGCGCCACACATCCTCCCACCCCACCTTCGAGCAAATCTTGCGAGGGCGGAGGGGTGGGGGGGGGAGAGAGGCACCCCCTCTGAGCATCTATTCACCTGTGGATACATCACAGAGTTAAAATCCCCTGATATTATTAATGGGATATTAGGCTTATCTTTATTAATTCAACCAGTAACCTAAGGGGGTTAGGTATAAAAATGTCAGGACCATAGTTTCCCATCAGCGTTTGCATTCAGAGAGATATATCGGCCTCTCCTGTCTACCATCTTGTGTGTGAGAGAGAATTTAATCTAAATAGAGAGGCCTGCCAAGTAACTTGTGATGGGAGCATGATATTCCTGCGCTGCCCACCTCTGATGTAATCTTTGGATAGTGTCTACTGTGGTGTGGGTTTCTAATAAGCAGACTATAGCAGGAAGGTGGTGCTGAACCAAATCAAAAACTGCTCTCCTCTTTATCTTTCCCCCCAACCCTTTCACATTCCACACCAATACTTTCACAGTTCTAGACATTAAAAAAAAAAACACCCCTAGTCAGCCCATCACCAACCTCTCTACAGGACATAATCTTCACCAACATAGTTCTAGGTGAGGCACCCAGAAGAGGACAGTTTTTTCTGGGGCAAAGATATTTTATGGAAGCAGGGAAACTTAATAAGATACTAGCAGAGGTAGTGAAGGACCAGGATTCTAGGACTGAAATTTCTGCTATAAGAAATGACAATGAGGACACGATGCTTCGTACTCCACAAGTGTCTCAGGTGCTGAAACAATATTATGAACCCCTATATTTTAGCCAAGTACAGTCTGATACTGAGCAGATTTCGCAGTTCCTTGACAAACTGGGTCTCCTAGCTATCACAGATGAGGAAAAACTAGATCTGGATACCCAGAGATAGAAAAAGCCCTTAGATCATTTCAGAAAAGCTCTGCGCCCGGCCCAGAAGGACTATCGTTCACTGTGTATAAAAAATATAAAGAAGCCCTCCTGCCGATTATGTGTGAGTTGATAGAGGAATCCTGTGCCTTTCTATGTATTGTGGGGAATAGCTCTGGTCGATCCTAGGTAGCAGTGCAGTAAGCAGGGACACAGACAGGGTAACGTCCAATTTAAGAGTTTTTTATTTCACGCTTAGCGTCAAAACACAAAGCAAACCTTAACAAAAGCTTAAACACTAATAAACCCTGCTCGGCTGAGCACTTACTAGTACATAACCGCTCCCTGACTATACGTGGGACCAGCTATCCAGCCCACGGGTACAAATAACAAGGTATGGTGTGGCCCATGCAATACCTTCAGTATTCCAGCAGACAGTTCTCCAAGTATGGCCACACCTCATCTCTGCAGTGAGCTTCTTTTTAAGGTCCTGATGACCCCCAGCTGTGGGCTATGGAAGCCTAGGACCGAAGCCCGGGTGGAGTGAGCGTCCCACTGCCAACCTCACTCACTCCAGAAAAAGCAGGTCCCAGTACGTATTTTTACAATCTGTCTATGTTAGCTATGGCCAACACAGACAACCAGGCTATCAATCCTGCTTTACCTGTGTCTAGGTTAACCCCTTGATTACCAGAGACACACCCAGGGCTTACCAGACACAGTTCAACCACTTCAGTGGCAGATATCTGTGCTCCCAAACCATCCCTCTCTTACAGTATGAAGCGATGTCGGGTCTTATAGACCGATATCCTTATTAAATACTGATGCAAATCTTAATAAAATCTTTGCAAAATTGATAGCACAGAGGCTTAAGGATCATATGCTGGTATTAGTAAGCGAAGAGCAGAGGGGGTTTATAACTGGTAGATCAGTTTTTTCCAACATAGAGGAGATTTTTGCCAATATACAGATGACGGAAGGGGTTTCCTGCTCCCTCCTGTCGATAGACGCGGTTAAAGACTTCGACAGGGTGGAGTGGGGTTTCCTCTGGGAGACCCCCAGGGCCTTTGAATTTGGGGACGGGATATCTAAGGATGTTATATCTTAAACCTACCGCAAGTCTGCTACTAAATGGGACATTATCAAAGAAATTTAGCCTAAAAGGGGTACTAGACAGGGCTGTCCCCTACTATTTGCCCTGTATATTGAGCCCCTGTAACTGCTAATAAGAAACAATCAGTGCATAGAGGGGTTTAGGTTAAAAGGTGAAGGAGGAAAGGACATTATGTATGCTGACAATATATTGATGTTTATCCGGGATCCAGGACACAGCTTGCCAGTTGTAATGGAACAACTTGCTTTATTTGGTCTTTACTCTAGTTTACAAATTAACTGGTCTAAATCCACGCTCTTAGAGCTAGATCACTCACAAACTAAGGGCCCTTTTCCTCTGGCCTGGATCCCAGATAGGTGCTTCTCACACCTAAAGGTTTTGCTGGGGAAACTGATTTGGGGGGCAAGAAGGAGTAGGCTTAGGAGTAGGCTTAGCTGATGTCTGGCACTGATCACTAAACTTAAGTTTACTGTCCACCAATACCCCCAGGTCCTTTTCGGAAGCAGTTTGACCCATTGTTTTATTATTTAGCACATAACTACACTTATTATTTCTACGGCCCAAATGCATAACCTTACATTTATCCACATTAAACTTCATTTGCCATTTCTCCCACCAAACCTCCAGCTTCTCCAAATCCCTCTGTAATATGATATTATCTTCCTCTGTGCTGATTACTTTACCCAGTTTAGTATGATCTGCAAAAATTGAGATTCTACTCTGTAGCCCCTCTACAAGGTCATTAATAAAAATATTAAAAAGAAATGAACCTAACACTGACCCCTGTGGTACGCCACTAGTAATTAAAACCCAATCTGAATATGTTCCATAAATAACCACCCTTTGTTTCCTTTCGCTCAACCAGTTCCTTACCCATTTGCATATGTTTTCACTTTGTCCCAGCATCCTTATTTTATAGACCAACCTTTCATGCGGCACAATATCAAATGTCTTTGAGTCCAGATACACAACATCCACAGCCTCCCCCAGGTCCAATCTATAACTGACCTCTTCATAGAAGCTGATCAGATTTGTCTTACAGGACCTATCCCTCCTAAATCCAAGCCGGAGCTGCGTTATAAGATTATTTTTATTAAGATACTCCAGTATAGCATTTCACAAACCCCTCAAATACTTTACCCATTATAGATGTTAGATTTACGGGCCTATAATTTCCAGGATCACTCTTCGATCCCTTCTTGAATATTGGTACCACATTAGCAATGCACCAGTCCTGTGGAACAGTCCCTGACATTATAGAATCTTTAAATATTAGGAATAGGGGTCTGTCTAACACAGTACTAAATTCCTGCAAAACTCTAGGATGGATACCTTCTGGGCCCGGTGACTTATGGATTTTAATGTTTTTAAGGGGTCGTCCCACTTCTTGTTGTGTTAGGCAGGTGAGATTTATTGGAAAGATTTACACTATCCCTAGTCATGTCATCTGTTATGGGATTCTCCTTTGTGAATACAGTAGAGAAGAATGTATTTAGTAAATTGGCTTTTTCCTTTTCCCCCTCCACCATTACAGCATTATGTTTAAGGGGACCAACATTTTCAGTTTTAAGTCTTTTATTATTTATATAGGTGAAGAACATTTTGGGATTCGTTTTACTTTCTGTGGCAATCCTTCTTTCTGTTGCAATTTTTGCTTCTTTTATTTGTTTTTTTTACACATTTTATTCTTCTGTCAATAGTTGCTCAATGCTTCCCCGCTACCTTTATTGTTTCAGAAGTCTGAATACTTGTTTCTTATCGTTTATTGCATTTTTAACAGATGTAGTTAACCACATTGGTTTTCTCCTATATCTACTACTTTTACTCCCATATGGTATGTGTCGTTCACACAATCTACCCAGGATGCTCTTAAATATGTGCCATTTCTCCCGTGTACTTTTATTTCTGAAGGCATTGTCACAGTCTATGTCCCCAAGGTCCTCTCTTAGTTTTTTGTAAATTAGCGTTCCTGAAATCTTTATAGCTCCTCTACTAAGCATTTTATTGAAGGATAATTGAAAACTTATTATGATGTGGTCACTATTACCTAGGTGACCATCCACCTCTATTGTTGATATTCTGTCTGGCCTATTGGTTAAAATCAGCTCCTGAAGTGCCTCCCCTCTTGTTGGTTCCTGTATTAGTTGGGAAAGATAATTTTCTTTTACTATTTCCAAAAACCCTCTTCCTTTGCTGGAGTTGCAGGTTTCTGCTTTCCAGTTTATATTTGGGTAGTTAAAATCCCCATAATAAGAACTTCACTCTGCTTCGATGCCGCATCTACAGTATTTGTCTTATAAGGAGATCTTCTGCTTCTTCCACTATACTTGGGAATTCTAACTCACTCCTATAAGAATTTTATTGTTCTTTGTCCCTCCCCTTATTTTTACCCAAAGAGACTCCCCAATATCATTGCATATATCCTCCCGCAGAATGGGCTTAAGGCAGGATTTATCATATAGGCATACCCCTCGCCCTTTCTTATTTTTATGGTTATTTCTGAACAGATTATAACCCTGTATATTAACGGCCCTGTCATAGCTCTCATCCAGCCATGTCTCTCTTATCCCCACTATATCGTATTTCTTTTCCACCATTATGAGTTCTAATCCCTCAGATTTTTTAGTGAGGCTTCTAGCATTTGTGTACATACATTAGGCTGGGTTCACACTATGTATATTTCAGTCAGTATTGGGGTCCTCATATTGCAACCAAAACCAGAAGTGGATTAAAAACACAGAAAGGATCTCTTCACACAATGTTGAAATTGAGTGGATGGCCGCCATATAACAGTAAATAACGGCCATTATTTCAATATAACAGCCGTTGTTTTAAAATAACAGCAAATATTTGCCATTAAATGGCGGCCATCCACTCAATTTCAACATTGTGTGAACAGAGCCTTTTTTGTGTTTTCAATCCACTCCTGGTTTTGGTTGCAATATGAGGACCACAATACTGACTGAAATATACGTAGTGTGAACCCAGCCTCAATATGTTTGTCGACATTCCCTTTCCTCTTCTTACTAGTGACTGTTCTATCCCCTCCTGCCGCTCCACCCCCAGTTTCATAGTCTAGCCCCAGCTCTCCATCTACTCTGTCTTCACTTACTGTATTGTAGTTGCCCTCCCCCGCAGGCCCTAGTTTTAACACTCCTCCAACCTCTTGGCCATCTTCTCCCCCAGGACAGCTGAGAAGTCGGCCCAGTTCTTTATGAACCCAGACCTCTCTATCCTACACCAGCTCTTGAGCCAGTTATTTACCTCCCTAATCTCCCACTGTGTCTCTAAAGTCGCTCTTAAAGGACCGGTACCAAGTTCGCTCTTAAAAGACCAGTACCAAATTTGCTCTTAAAGAGCCAGTACCAAAGTTGCTTAAAAGGGGTGGGTACCAAAGTTGCTAATAAAGAGGCAGTACCACAGTCACTTATAAAGGGCCCGTACAAAAGCAGCTCTTAAAGGGCTGGGCAAAATTAGATCTAAAAAGGATAAATTAGCTCTTAAATGGGACTGTACCAAAGTCTCTCTTAAAGGGATGGTACCAAAGTAGCTTTTAAAGGGCCGGTACCGAAGTTGCTCTTAAAGGGACGGTACGAAAGTCACTGTTAAAGGGACAGTGCCAAAGTTGCTTTTAAAGGGACGGTTCCAAAGTCACTCTAAAAGGGCTGGTGCCAAAGTCTCTCTCAAAGCGCAGGTGCCAAATTCGCTCCTAAGCCTTTGAGGATCAAGCCCAATATGACCCAGTGGACCGCTTCAATTTTCATTGTTGCGCTTTCGTTTTTTTCTCCTCCCCTTCTAAGAGCTCTAGCACTTTTTTTTTTTATCTACAGGGCCATGTAAGGGCTTGTTGTTTTCATTCTATTATAACATGTATGATGGAACCCCAAAATATTATTTATGAAAATATAAATTGGGTTAAATTTAAACGGGGTTCTCCTATTATTTTTTAAAGCTTTATTGTAAAGATATTAACTGTGATTTTCACTTAATAAAGTAGATCAGCTTGAACACTGAAGTTGCTTCCATGTGTCTTGGTTGATACTCACAGACAGCTGTCACATTACATTTTCGATAAGGCAGCACCCAGGTATATCTGAGGAGACTAATTTAAGGTCTCACCCTAACAGGGGTAATGTCACACATCTTGATATTCACAGAAAATCAGGATACAAGGGATTATAGGAGTAATAATCCCTTGTATCCTGGTCTTTTCTGTGATTTTACTTACTATTTTCAAAGTTCGTAACTAATCTGGTTCGTTATGGTTCGGTTCGCTCATCCCTAATTCACATGGTAAGGTTGGAAAAAAAACATGCCGAGGAACCACCTTTGCATCAAACCCATGCAATCCGTGCCCCTGCTCAGAAGTACACTGTATGGCTATGTTCACACATTAGGGGAAATATTCACACATTTAGGGAAATTTATCAAACTGGTGTAAATAAAAGGTGAAATCTGATTTGTTGTTAGGGGCTACTAAGATAATTCTACTTTACACCAGTTTGATAAATCTCCCTCATAGTATTTCAGTCTTTTGACCTGTTCTTTTTTTTAATCAAAATTGTAATAAAAAGATTTGCACAGTTTCTACGTTTTCAGTCCACTCTCGGTTTTGGTAGAAAAAAAACAGACCAAAAGACTGATGGAAATATTATGTATTGACATAGCCTAAAGCAGCAATGCTTTATACAGTACATCACTGGTTTTATGTGTAATCCAGTTACTGCAAGGGTGGGAGGTATCAACAGATCATGGTGCACATATCCTGAGTTGGATAGGAATAATTTACACACATGCCAAGTTTCATGGCGCACATATAATTTACCCATAGGTTTTGACAGCAGATGTTGTGTCTTTTCTTATCTATTTGCACCATTTTTGTGTCCTAATTTTTGCAGTTTCTTACTTTAGGATACAATTTGGCTTGTTGGTCGCTATACTGATGTAACTATGTAGTGTAGTCAAGAGCAACATTTCTTTTGTGGTTATATTTGTCAACATGTACATGGCCAAGTGGAGACCTAAGAATACCTCTCTTGTTTTTTTGCATCGTGCCATATGTCACAGTAGATCTGGAAGTGATGCGTATAAAAAATCACTGCATTTAAAAAATCATGAATCACTGTGAATTTGCCTTTGCCAGATTCACTTCGCTCAACTCTAATTATAATCTAGTTAGGAATCAGAGCTACGGCATTATACCATGCAACCTGCATGCAGAAAGGACAAAATAAGATGTTATAATCTACTTACAACTACATGATTGCACACATTATACATATCATTGCACAATCAACAAAGAGAAAGCCCCAAGGGTTCTTTATTCGCTGTTATATTAGAAGACTTTTTAATAACAGGGTCAGTGCTACAAGAATGACAGAAATCAGATAAGTAACTTAAAAGAGAACAGTATTAAAATTCACAAAATTATATACCAGCATGTCATGCAAGTTTAGATATTACTGTACTGATTCATATACCACAAAAAGCCTAAAATAAAGCGTAAATAATTACTCTTGTCTAAGCAATCTGACAAGCTGAACACATTAGAACTACAGAAAGAGAATACAAATCTTTGAGACCGTTTATTTTAAGTCATATTAAGTATATTTATGGAATTTTTTGTGAGAACACTATTATTTGTTCAATATACTCTCTCATTATTAACAGGGTTAAATTCACCCAAAAGAGCTATTGACATTGGTGGATCATTTGAATACGACAGAATACGACAAATCTGAGTGCAGTAAACCCATTAAAACAACCCTTGCCAATATATGGGGTTTTATTTGGAAACCAGTACAGAAGGGAAGATTTACTATTGCAAAGGTGACAGAATTATGGTACATTTTACACCAAAAATTTTGGGGCAATTGCAGCTCCTAATAACTCTTGACACTTTATATTGATTATGAGTATATGAGATTTTATTCTATATTCTTAAACCCTAGTATCACCATTTTCAATTTTTTTTGCTTTGAAGTTAGTCTTGGTAATCACTGCTGGGAACCTTGTTTTAAGGCTGCTCTTAGGTGGTTCAGTTTGTAGCAGTTCTTGAAGCCAAAGTCAGGTGTGGATCATAATGGATATTACATAGTACAAAGAGCAGGTTCTACCTCTACTCTTTTTTGAGTCCTCTCTTGGTGTGGAATGGGTTCAAAAAGAAAAAAGGAGAAATAGCAACTGTTCTTTATGTTATCTGATTAATTATTATCCACACCTGTTTTAAATGAAAAGTGTAACAAAACTGCACAGCATAAGACCAGCATTTTAAAGGTAAAGGCATTTTAAGGCTATGTTTCCAATGACACCTGTTTTTCTGTATGGCCGTTTAGAACCAAAAAACTACCATCTGTTATTAATCACGGCCGCAAATGCACCATGAACATAATTTGTGTCCGTCATTACAAATAGGCAGCCGTCTATTGGCACTAAATGAAGGCCACCCAGAAAGAGGGCAATCATTTTCCTATTGTTGGAACATAGCCTAAGGATATAATGTAAGTCATACACACGTTGAGGTTTTATTGCATTGTTCTATGACCATGGTTTTATATGCTCATAGCTATATAATTATACATATTCTTGAAATTAATTATTGATAACAAATCTTGTAAATACTGTATAGATTAGTATAAAATTAATTCAGTAACTGGAAGGAACATGTGCATAATGTGAAATCATGTAAAGGGATTAAAACTACATACTGTAAACCATGAAGCAATTAATAAATAAAAATATGATTAACTCAAAGAATACATTATCATGAACACAGCCTAAGGCTATGTTCACACTGCGTATGTTTCCGGCCGTAGTGCGAACTGCAAATATACGCACGTAGTTTTGAGGTTGATGCGTTCGCTTGAGGTTGATGCGTTCGCTTGCTTACGGCTGGATCGTATACGGCGCAGTGAAAAATTAACAAGACTATTGTTTGAGGACGGAAATGTTGAAACTCACGGCCGTGGATTTCCATGCGGTCCCGTACGAAGTACTTATTTCAGCCAAATTTAACTTGATTTTTCAATCCAAAAGGTTCTGTGAGTTTTATTGGGCTTGGCAAAGATTTCCAAGTAAATGACCTGCCTCAGATCGCTTCGAAACAAGCTAGGGAAGCATAACTGTACTACGGGCGTATGTTCGCGGTTCGTACGCATCCGGCTGCATGTCTACTTTTCCCACGCCCATAGTTTTAGCCGCACATGTACGGCGGCGTATGAAATGCAGCCGGACTCATAGGCAGTGTGAACATAGCCTTAAAGATTATTGGGGAGATTTATTAAAGGATGTAAAATATACACTTGTGTAAACTGCCCATAACAACCAATTACAGCTCAGCTTTCAGCTTTGGTAAAATGAACTAGGAGCTGACATTGGTTGCTATGGATACTTTAGACCAGTGTATATTTTACACTTTAATAAAATTGGGCCTATAGGTATAAAATGGTGTATTGAGCAATTTCTACAACATAACAACAACTTCAGTTTGATGATCATAGGATCACAGTGAATGTTGAGGCTATCATAAGCATAAAATATGTTTTTTGTTCTTTTGATACCTAGCATAAATAGCAAAAATAAATAGATTTTGTTGTTATCCAAAAGCCCAATTGAACATATGTAAAGATGTCTTCCTAGTGTTCCCTGTAAGCTGTGTTTCCACAGTGAAAGGAGAGAGGTAAAACAACATTACAATGAATTTAACAAGTCTTATAGTATTAAACTAAAATAGAAATAATACGGATGCAACACTGAATTGTAAAACATTATGTGGAACATTTACTAAGGAGTCTAATAAGTAAAACTATTCTAATGGGGATTGGTGTGTATTTTGTTCTAATATCTTGTGACTGATTCATTAACATGTAGCACTGCCATAGTAAATGCATCAAAATAAAAAGATTGTCCAGTTTTATTCACCTGCTTCTGACCAGACATAAGCTTGCGCCTGTTTATGCGACTTTTTAAAATGTCACAAATGATAAATTGGGCGCTAATCCCAAATTATGCGAACTTTTGGGTGAATACTTAAAACAGGCAGATTTAAAAGAAAGCTGCATCTAAAAATATTCATCTGTCGAATACTGGTTCATAAATACAACTTAGACCAAAAATGGGTGAAAAATGCAATTATTCACCAAAAATTAGGCTCAAACCCCTTGATAAATACCCCCCTATGTGATAAGTAATGCGGGCAGATTAGTACGTATATGTATATACCTTAAAATGGTCTCAGCAAAATCAATCAACCTACATAACAAAAAAAGACTATCATAATCAAATATTCTAAAAAATTTTATTTAAAGTTTTATTATAATACTTGCATAGGTACTAGATATGAGCGAACCGGGTTTGGGTTCGAGTCCATCTGAACCCGAACGATCGGCATTTGATTAGCTGGGGCTGCTGAAGTTGGATAAAGCTCTAAGGTTGTCTGGAAAACATGGATACAGTCAATGACTACTGTATATCTATGTTTTCCACATAGCCTTAGGGCTTTATCAAACTTCAGCAGCCACCACTAATCAAATGCCGAAAGTTCGCGTTCGGATGGACTCGAGCATGCTCAAGGTTCACTCATCTCTAATAGGTACATAAAAATGTTAGACTAAAAGAAGAAGAATCAGCAGCAATAAAGAAGTGCCTTCAAAGGAGCAATGATATACACAATAATTACATGTCGTACAACCATGCATCCATCCATCCATCCATCCATCCAATATATTAGTTTGTATCAATGGTAAAGTGCATATCATATAGGACTATATAGGGCAAGAGCACACAGAATAGAGCAGCGTTTAAGTAAAGTGCTAACAGCATAACAAAAAGTGTCAACTTAAAGTGTACCTGTCAAAATAAAAAAATTTTTTACATGTCATAGAGGCATCAAAAGTTTTGATTGGTCTTGGTTTCAGTGTTCAGACCTGTACCAATTAGGAGATAGAGCGGGGAAAGGACCGCTGATTTAAAAAAATAAAAAGAGTCAGGCTCTATAGGAGCCCATTATGAGGCTAACTCTTTTTTTTTTTTTTTTTTTAAATCAGAGCGGTGAGCGATGCGCTGAAGTGCATCTTCTCCCCACTCTATTTCCCGATTGGTATGAGTCTGAACACTTAGACCTGTGCCAATCAAATAGGTACACTTTAAGTCAATAAAATGCTCTGCATACAGTATATTACCTCAGTAAACAACCCACAGTGTATGCTGGATCATCATGCACCTCTACGAGTGTCTCAGCATTTACCTTTGTCAAGGCCCCTTGCTGAAATGTGAGTGGGGGTGCATGGTGATCCGCCATACACATTGGGTTCTTTACTAAGGTAATATATGCCGAGCATTTCTTTGACATAAGTTGGAACTTTTTGTTAACCCCTTAACGATGCATGACGGGTATACCCGTCATGCGGCCATTAAGGGTAAGCAGAGAGGACTCCCGACGTGAGCCCTCTCTGCAGCCCGCGGTCCCCGGTTGCTATGTGCAGCCAGGGACCACGGGTATTAGCTGACAGCTGCATTTGAATACTGTATGTAGCCCTTGTCCCTGGTGTCTAGTGGGGAATCAACCCCCCCGCAATGTGATCGCGGAGGGAAGATCCGTTCAAATGAGCCGACTGGGGCTCAGTGTCGGAATGACGCTGATCCCGACTCGGCAATCTATGTATGTGGTCTGCTGCAGACCATTATAATAGAGCATAGATCTGATGGATCAGTGCCCTGTTATATACACAGCATTGATCTCAATGGGAGATCAGTGCTGTGTATATAGGAGTCCCCTAGGCGGCTTCATATTACTGTATGTAAAAAAAGAATAAAGTGTTTTTATTAATAAATAACCCCCTCCCCTAATAAAAATCCAAATCACCCCTCTTTTCCCATTTTATAAATAAATAAATAAACCAACAAACATGTTTGGTATCGCTGCGTGCGTAATCGCCCAAAATATAAATTTATTTCATTCGTGATCTCTCATGGTAAACAGCGAAAGTGCAAAAAAATTCCAAAATTGCGCATTTTTGGTCGCATCAAATCCAGAAAAATTGTAATAAAAGTCAAAAAGTCGCATATGCGCAATCAAGGTACCGATAGAAAGTACAGATAATGGCGCAAAAAATGACACATCACACATCCCCATAGACTAAAGTATAAAAAGCACTATAAGCATGGGAATAGAGCGATTTTAAGGAACGTTTATTTTCTGTAAAAGGTTTTAATTTTTTATGAGCCATCAATTAATATAAAAGTTATACAAGTTGCATATCATTTTAATCGTACCGACTTGAGGAACATATATAACATGTCAGTTTTTCCATAGGACACACGGCGTAAAAACGAAACCCTCCCAAAGAAAAAGAATTGCGGGGGGTTTTTTCAATTTCACGGCGCATATCATTTTTTTCTAGTTTTGCAGCATATTTTATGCATAAATTCAGTCTGTCATTGCAAAGTACAATTAGTGACGCAAAAAATAAGGGCCTATGTGGGAGGAAAAAACTAAAATGCTTAACCCTTAGAGGACCGGGCCAATTAAAATTTTTGCGTTTTCGTTTTTTCCTCCATGTGCTAAACAGGCCATAGCAATTGCATTTTTTTTACCTAGAAACCCATATGAGCCCTTATTATTTGCGCCACTAATTGTACTTTGCAATGACAGGCTGAATTTGTTCATAAAGTACACTGCAAAACCAGAAAAAAATTGGTGAAGTTGAAAAAAACAAACAAAAAACGCATTTCTTTTATTTGGAGTTTTTTTTTTTTTTTTACGCCATTTGCCCTGGGGTAAAACTGACATTTTATATATGTTCCTCAAGTCGTCAGGATTACAATAATTTGTAACATGTATAACTTTTATATTGTGTTATGGCTTGTAAAAAGTTCTAACCATTGTTAACAAATATATGTTCCTTAAAATCGCTCCATTCCCACGCTTATAACTCTTTTATCCTTTGGTCTATGGGGCTGTGTGAGGTTTTATTTCTTGCGCCATGATCTGTTCTTTCTATCAGCACCTTGACTGCGCATATGCGACTTTTTGATCGCTTTTTATTACAGTTTTTCTGGATTTGATCCGACCAAAAATACGCAATTTTGCACTTTGGGATTTTTTTGTGCTTACGTCGTTTACCGTGCGAGATCGGGAATGTGATTCATTAATAGTTCGGGTGATTACGCATGCGGCGATACCAAACATGTTTATTTATTTATTTTTATTTATAACATGGGAAAAGGGGGGTGATTCACACTTTATTGGGGGGGGGGTTCTAATAATAACCCTTTTTTTTTTACTTTTACACTTATACTAGAAGCCCCCATGGGGGACTTCTAGTATAAGTACACTGATCTCTCATACAGATCTATGCTGCATAGATATGCAGCGTAGATCAATGAGATAGGCACTCGATTGCTTCCGGCTGCTGCAGCCAGAAGCAACCTAATGCCTAGCCGGGATCAGCGCCATTTTGGCGGAGACCCCGGAAGGTAACAGACATGGAGATCGCTCCTCCAGGACAACGTCCCAGGGGGGGGGGGGTGATCTCCGCCACTAGACACCAGGGAACGGCTGCATCAGGTAATCAGATACAGCTGTCATCTTTAACAGCTGCATCCGATTGTCTAATTAGCGGGCACGGTGATCGGAACGTGCCTGCTAATAGCTGCGGTTCCAGGCTACATGCGGCAACCAAGACCGCAGTGGTTCACCTGTGGGCAGCCCTGGACGTACGGGTATGTCCAGGGTCGCCTAAGGGTTAAGGGGTTAAGAACTTAGCACTTTACTTAAAAGCTGTTTATTCTGCACTTTCTTGTACTGTATAATCCTATATAATACAGACTTTACTAGAGATGAGCGAACCAGTTCGGCCGGTATGGGATCCGGTTCGGATTTTTCCAAAAGTCCGAATCCGGTCGTATTCGGATTTTTGGAAGTCCGCTCCGAATTTTTTTCCCCTTGCTGTCTAAAATGGCAGCCGCCATTTCAAAGATCAATCTTGAATAACACCGTGTTGCATTTTAACCCTCGTGTGCTATTATGGTCAATTAAACTATCTACAAAATAACATTATCTACAGAAATGATCAATTAAAGAATCTAAAGATGGATTGCTAAGATTAAATTACATGAAAGTAAAAAAATATATGAATTAAAGTATTATGGAGGAAAAGGAACTAAAATGTCAATCTAAAGCATTCAGCAGTAATTTGTTTAAGTTTACTTATTACACACCAGCTATATCTACTACAGGCCAAAGAGCAGCGCATTTAAGAGGGTAAAAATATCTGCAAATGCAAAAATGGATAGCTGTTTATTTGAAAAATTCTACAATTATAACTTTTAACTCAATCTTTGCACATCTAAATGGCTTTTAGTTGTCCATTATCACAGTGATACATATTATGGTTATGTTTTTTTTTTTAACTTTATGGTATTTTATTTAAATATTATACAATGTTTCAGACACATTTTAAATAAAGACTATGAGACAGATGCATTTTTGTGTTTGCATTAGAATTTTGGCTAATAATGGGACAAGGTTTTTTGAAGATGAATAGACTTCAGAATTATTCCACAGACTGTGTTCACACATGGCATTTATTTTGCATTAATGATGGTTTCTGCTGTGACTTTGACAATATTTTGCTGTGAATTGCGGTAAAATGTAGCCATATCTGTAATTTTTTATGGAATCGCTGTAAAGATGGTGCTATTTTACCACAATTCTGCAATTTGTGGCAAAGTTGCATAATTAACAGGAAATAAACTCCATGTGGGAACACAGCCACAGAGGGACATGTCCATTAAGCCCATATAATGCCCTTAATGCATGGAGTAATCTTTAAGATGACTCATTCTCTGCACAAATTCTGGGCACTTGTTAAGCAGTTTGTGCTTTTTACAGTCCTAATTATCAGGGGTTCATTTAAAGTATTTTAAGGAAAAGCAAAGATCCACCTTTGAGCATTTGTAATTTGTCAAAACACTTCACTTTTGTGCTGTAATTATTAATCTTAATATTTTTATATGATTACAATTATTATTTTTTTTCTGTTTTTCTTGCTGAGCATTTGTAATGTTGTATATCCTTTAGCTTTCAATCAAGCACAATTTTAAATTGCCAATCAGCCAGTAATTGCAATGCTCATTATATCTAATTGGCTTAAAACACATTGCATAAATTACATAATTATTGAATAGATCATTCTCCGTCCTACACATGCATCTCCAAACATTTACTGGAAATAAATATCAAACACCCTTTTCTCAAAATGACAATGATTTATATACTGTATATATAATGAAATAAGATAAAAGTTAAAAAAAAGGTTAGTTCTAGATGTGCAGTGCTGATATGGGGTCATATATAAACTATAGACTGTAATGATTGGTTTAAAGTAGTAAAGGATTGAATAACTGATATTCACTATTATCACTATATATTCATCAGTGGCATAGCTACTGCTATGGAGCCCAGCGACAGGCAAAGCGTGCACTGACAGCTGTATCCGCAGATGGACAGCGTCTCAGAGCAGCCTGCACCACAGTGCATTAGCTCTCAGGGCCTCCCAGGACAGCCTGTCAGAGCATCCTGAGCAGACTACATCTCCCAGCATGCTGTATACAGTAAGTTGTAGAACTACATCCCCCAGCATGTTGGGTGGGGTAATATATAGGACTGCATCACATGATGGTTGTTGCAATTGTGCAGCAGATAAGACGACAATACAATACACAAGGGGGAGATTGTGGCACAGTACATGAAGGGGAGATGGTGGCACGGTATACTAGTGGCCATGTGGGTACATGCGATGTATGTGGAATGTAGGTTGGATATTTTTTTTTTTATTTTGATCAGGAAATACTGAAGGCATTTCCTGCTGGTTTCCTGAACGTAAAAACTGATTACTATCAGGAAATCCGTGAAGCCTCATTTGCGAGTCTCAGAACACGGGAATAGCCAGATATCCCTCTCTCCAGAGAAGGAAGCCTGTTGCCAAGGGGTGCCTCCCAGTGGGGAGAGCACCAAACCACCCTGATACGTAGCCACTAAGGTCCTCACTCTGTTGCGAGCATTGGGACAAAAGTAAGAAAACACCATGGTGGCTTCTTCCAGGCTTCCTTTTCTGGAGAGAGGGATATCTGACTATTCCCGCATTTTGAGACTCGCAACTGAGGCTCCACGGACCCCTTCTTTGCATATATTTATATATATATACACCTCTAACATATATACTATATATATAATAGATATAATATATATAAAAGATGGATATATATTAGGCTATTGTATACATATTAATATTAGAGACAGTGGTGTAGCTACCATAAGCACCACTCCCCCTAGCAGTGACGTCCTTAGGCCAGAAGATGCGTGGTTAACCACGTGAAACGGCTGTAGCCATCAGACGCCCCTGCCTTCACTTCCCCTCCCCACTTATGTCTATCGAGACTGAATAAACGGATCATTACCGCAGCGTTTTGTGGTGAGTGCAAGCTCTTTTTTCTCTACTTGTTTGGACTATACCTCTACTTTTGTTACAAAAAGCAAAAGCTATACAAAAAGGAAGTTTAATAATATGTGGTGATTTTAATATAGTAATTAATAAATTAACAGATCGCTCTCTTCCCCCACCACACTACCATCCCGATCTTTAATCCTTGCTTCTAGAAGAAAACTTACATGACATCTGGAGATATCTACACCCTAATGAGAGAGACTACTCATTCTTTTCCCATCCCCACACTGTTCATTCTAGAATAGATTTCTTTCTGGTAAATACTCCCCTTTTACACAATATACCAGAGGCCAAAATAGGATTAATCACATGGTCTGACCATGCCCCAATTAGTTTAGAAATTACAGATCGCTTTACTCTCAAACATACATCCCCATGGAGGTTAAACACTTTCCTACTCAAATCACCGCAAAATATAAAATACATATCTGAGCATTTATCAGAATATTTCCAGTTTAATACCCACTCAGTAACCTCACCTGAAACCCTATGGTGCGCTCATAAAGCGTTTGTCAGGGGAATCTTTATACAACTTAATGCTAGAGCTAAGAAAGAAAAAGATAAAGAAATAAATTCCATTCTATCCTCACTCTGCAAATTAGAAGAACAACTGAAAACTTCTCCTTCACCAACTCTAATAAAACAAGTCTCAGAGTGTAAAAACTCACTACAGACAGCACTGCTTTACCAATATGAACGAACACTAAAACGTCTAAACTGGAATTTTTACATAAGTGGATAAAGCTAGTAAAACTTTGGCAAGAAGAGTAAAAATTAAACAAGCAAAGCATAAGATCCCCTATATAAAAACACTGGATAATAAAAAAAATTATCCAATGATTTCGCCAAATACTATGAAAATTTATATAACCTAAATAAAAACCCTTCTACCCATGTTCCTAATAAAGCAGAAATAGAAGCCTTTTTTCAAAAAATAAAACTACCTTCTCTCACCCAATCTCAGATCATATCACTAAATTCCCCATTAACAGAAACTGAGGTCAGAAATGCAATTCACTCATCTAAAATAAATAAATCCCCTGGACCTGATGGTTTATCCAATGAATATTATAAGTTCTTCATATAACAACTCTCGCTTATACTCACACAAACCTTCAACCATATTATTTCTAATAAATCCCCTCCCCCAGAAATGTTACAAGCTATAATAACCACTTTACCGAAACCAGGGAAGTCATTAGACCAAACAACCAATTTTCGCCCAATTTCACTACTAAATTCAGATATTAAATTCTATGCAAAAATACTAGCCTCTAGATTAAACTTAGTACTTCCATCTCTTATAGCACAAGACCAGGTTGGCTTCGTCCAGGGACGACAATCCAGAGATGGCACTAGACGTTTTTTAGACCTTATCGAACTAGCTTTTAAATCTAAAACACCAACAGTTCTATTATCTCTCGATGCTGAAAAAGCATTCGATAGAGTAAATTGGACATACTTAGAAAGAACTCTAGAAAAATTCGGTTTCTGTGCTTTAATAAAAGATGCAATTTTATCCTTATACACTTTTCCCTCCGCCAAAGTCCTTGCTTCAGGTTTCTTATCTCAATCATTCAATATTTCAAACGGAACCCGTCAGGGATGCCCCCTTTCTCCCCTTATCTTCACCCTATGTATGGAACCACTAGCAGAACTAATTAGAATCTCACCCAAAATAAAAGGAATAAAGATTAATAAACAAGAACATAAAATTGGTCTTTATGCAGATGATGTTTTACTCATATGCCAATCTCCTATCACTTCATTAAACTCAATTATGGAAATAATACAAGATTTCTCTAATATCTCGTACTATAAATTAAACGTAAGCAAATCATCTATCCTACCACTTAACATACCTACATCAATGCGTTCCAAAATCCTTAAATATAACTTTACCTGGGCGCCAACTGGAAACAAATACCTAGGTATCCAATTAACTCCTTCCCCAATAACAACATTAAACCTAAATTATAATGATCTTATTAGCTATCTACAAAAAGAATGTACCAGACTATCCAATTTTCCATTATCTTGGATTGCAAAAATAAACATAGTAAAAATGCTACTACTCCCTAAATTTCTGTATTTATGCAGAACGATTCCCTACCTAATACCACAAACATTAGTAAATAAAATACAATCCACAATACTAAAATTCATATGGGGAGGAAAAAGAGCTAGAGTAGCAAAACAATTACTATACAAAAAACTAAGAAATGGAGGAATGGGAGTTCCAAACCTCTCAGCCTGCAATACAGTAGCAATATTGGACCAACTTGCTATATGTTGGAACTCTCCAAAAGTACACAGATGGTCAAACATGGAAGATAATATAGTATCAGAACACAATATGAAAATTCTTATGTTACTACATTTCTTTAAAATCCCTTCTCCTGAAATCCCCTTAAAATCTATGTCTGATTCACTAGCACTATGGAATAAATTTATGATAAAAAACAATGGATATATATAACAAAAGAAGACATTCCACTAAAATTATTAAAATTAGTCATACCAGACTTACAACTAGACATCTGGCTTGCAGCAGGATACCGCTCATTAGCAGATTTCAATAATCCTAATCAAGCCATATCCTTATCTGACCTACCACCTTTCATCTCCCATAATTAAATTTTACTAACACACTATAAAAAGATAATACAGTTTATTAACAAACATAAATGGTCCCCAAAATCCAAAAAACTGACAAATGTTCACAAATTCTTCTTTAAATGGAGTGTTTTTTGTAAAGGCTATACACATCTCTATGATTTACTAACAGATAACACAGATATAGAATCTAACAAAAAGATACCTTATATGCAGAAATGGGAAGAGGAAATGGGCACTTCCTTTACATGTGAGCAATGGATGTCAGCCATCAGACAAATCTCTCAAAACACCAATTGCATAAATCACATAGAACTTATGCGTAAAATCCACCTAAGGTGGTACCTTACACCAGCAAGATTATCTCATATTGTTCCCAATCACTCTAAATTATGCTGGAAAGGTTGCAATCAAACTGCCAACCAAATTCATATGTGGTGGTCATGTCCTAAAATAAAACAATACTGGAATAAAGTCTTTGACTTGATATCAAAAATCTCCCCCCTCACGCATAGAAATGATCCAGCACTTGCCGTATTAGATATTAATCTATCCACATTTCCTACCCATACCAGAACAATCATACACCATATCTTAATTGCAGCCAGATTATCATTGGCACATAAATGGAAGTCCCCTGATCCTCCCACAATCTCGGAGGTTATTAATAGAGTAAACTCTCAATGTTCACATGAAACCTTTTTATCCCCTGTGTCCATACATAACATAAAAAAGATAAAGCGTTGGAAACGTTGGACTCTTTCAACCTTTGCAAGTTAACTGATTGCTTCTGTTATATACTTCTTATTTAGAGTGATATTAAGTCCACCAAATGTTTATTATTGGCTGTAAATTATGCAAAGATATTACTGTTTGTTTATTAAATTTGTTTACTATATGGGCTCCGTATAGGCCTACTGTTGTTAAAAAATTGTTAAAATGCAATAAAAACTTAAATTTAAAAAAAAAAAATACCTGTACTTTTGTAGCTTTTTGCACCTCCATGCTGCACTCCGTTGCCTAGAATCCTCATCTTATATATCCTAGCTCATGGGTATATAGCACACACTGTTGGACTTTGGTGCAAACTCAGATCCACTTCACCAGTTGTGTTGTAGCTACCATAATGCCTTCATGGCAGTGGCTCACAACATGTTGCATGGCACAGCACTGTGGGTCTCTTATGTGGCCGGAGGCAGGGCCGTTATAATACACTGGTAAGCGCGATGCAAAGCCCTCAAGAGTGCCCCCCCCAACACAGTGTTATCAGAATCGGTGCTCCACACATAATATAATGCCCTGAAAGTACCCCAACACTGTATTAAGAGCCAGTGATTACATATTGCCTCAAAACTGCTCTGAAAAAAACCCAGAAAGATATCACCAATGTTACCATTACGTAATACTACCACACGATGACCACTATAACTACAACCCTAGTTGTCATGCAGTTGCATCCAGTGACTCAAAGGGGGTGTCTTCTCTGATCAGAGTCTTTCACTTTTTCTTTTTTTCTCCATCCAGCCTGGGCCACTTTGAAGTCTTCTCTTGGTTGTGAATCCTCTCTCCAGAATCTGCTAGAGAAACATTTTCGGCTCCAACGCAAACAGTAGTTAGGTCCCCCTGTACCCCTATAAAGTAGTTACACTTCTCTGTAACCCCATAGTTTTAAGGTGTCCCTGTGCCCCCACATAATAATTAGGTATGCTCTGTGCCCCAGTATAGTAGTAAGTTCCCTATATAATATAGGCTCTGTGTAGCCCCCATAGAGTATCAATCCCCTTTGTGCAGCCCCAATGTAGTATATACCCCTTGTGCGCTTCCCCCTGTAGTATGTATCCCTTGTGTGCTGCCCCAGTAGCACATATCCCTTGTGTGCTGCCCCAGTAGTATATACCCCTTGTGTACTACCCCATTAATATTGACCCCATGTGTGCTCCCTCAGTAGTTCAAAACCCCTGTTTGCTGCCCACAGTACAATATAGACTCCTATGTGCTGCCCCACATAGAGCCCTGTTTGCTCCCCCAGTAGTATATAGACTCCTTGTGTGCTCCCTCAATTGTATATAGACCTCTGTGTGCTGCCCCCAGTAGTATAAAGCCCCTGTGTGCACTCCTAGTTTTGTAAAGACCCCCTGCGTGCTCCCCTGGTTGTATTTAGACCCCTGTGTGCTCGCCCAGTAATATACAGACACCCTGTGTGCTGCCCCAAGTAGTACATAAACTAGGGCTGGGCGATATTGGCCTAAATCAATATCACGGTTTATCACACATGTAGCCGCGGTAGGATAATTGAATGATAATTATCACATGCCCTTTTTGTAAGCCACACCCACTTGGTGGTGCCACACTGGCACGTTAATTGCACTAAAACTGGGATGCTTCTTCTAATATTAGACTGAATATTAGCACGAGCACCTAATGCCCACCCACCACCACCACTTAAAGCCGCCCCACTCCAAAACGCTTATTAGGGGGTCTCAGCCCCTAATAAGCATTTGAGGCTGGGGGTGGGGGGGCATTTGGTGCTGGAACAAACAAACATTTAACTTACCTAGGGCCCGTTTCCGGCCTCTGCGCGCCTCCCGTACCTTTCCCGGGGCGGGCAGTGTGACATACACTACCTGCGCCGGAGACGGAGATCAACTAACCTCTCCCGGGCAGCCGAGCATCTTATAGGAGAGCTTCGGGAGAATAAGAAAGGCGCCAGAAGTTCCCAAAGCTGAGCATCTCCGAGCCTCTCCGTTAGACGCATGGCTGCCAGGGAGAGGTTCGGCGATCTCTATCTCCGGCGCAGGTAGTGTACGTCACACTGCCCTCACCGGGAATGGTACGAGAGGTTTTTTCTATAGTGGTCGCCCCGTATGGTGGGGATGGGGTCATTTTTGAGCCCCATCACCGAATAGGGCGACCATATCCGGCGTATAAGATGACCCTAAACTTCTAAGAAGATTTTTCGGGGTTAAAAAGTAATCTTCTACGCCGGAAAAAAAAATAGTTTTTAAATTGTCATAGAGGATTTATCTGTAAGATACTTTTTTATTTATTCTAATACTTTATACCTCTAAGGCCTTATTCACACGCTCTGCAAAGTTGTCCTTGAATGACTTTGTCATGTGCAGGACCAGAGAATTCCACCTGTGTAGCGAGGGGTGAGAACGATTGGCTGCTACAAGAGAGATTTGTCTGCATGGGTGAAGGCAATGTAGTGACATGGTGGAACATATCTAGGGGGCTTTTCTGGTCATATGTGGAAGTTCTGAACTACATGAGGGGATGGACCTGGCTATATGGGGGACCGAGATGGCTATATGGGGGACAGACCTGGCTATATGCGCGACAGAGCTGGCTATATGGGGGAGTACATGGATAAATGGGTGACAGAGCTGGCTATATGGGTTACAGAGCTGGCTATATGAGGACAGAGCTGGCTATTTGGGGGAAGTACATGGCTATATGGGGGACAGAGCTGGCTATATGGGGTAAGTACATGGCTATATGGGGGACAGAGCTAGCTATATGGGGGTATTTACTTGCTGGAGAATCTCATGTGCTTACTTGTACATTACTCAAGACTTTTTCATTTTCTCAAACCAGAATGGATGTCAAGAAATTAATATTACTAGTTCAAGAGAACACCTGCCAGTGGGACAAGCAATCGCCAAATTACTGTGACCGAGATGAGCGAATGAGGGCCTGGGATCTAATCTGTGGCCAAATGTTGGAAGGAGAATGGATGAGAACCAGTACCTGGTACCATGAAAAAGGAGAATCTATGTTTTATGTTCAAGTAAGTTTTTTTTTTGTTTTTTTTAAATATATGTATGCTTATGTTTGCCATTTTTTCCCCAACAGTAAATAAAGTAAAGTCACATTGGAAAACATGCAGAGACCAGTTCAAAATAGAATTTCACCTCACTTTACTAGTGGAAGCGGGAAAAGGCCTAAGAAACGTTACTGCTACATGGACCAATTAATGTTTTTAAAGGACATTAGTGGAAGTAAGTATCTTTATTTTTTTTGCTAGGTACATAAGAGTTTCACAGGCTGCAGTGAAGCACCTGTGGCCTAGGATATTACCATGTGCCACCCACTGTATTAATGTGTATTTACGCTGTTTAGGCATACAGGATTATTCAAGCCTGCAGGAATTTTCATGCTACCTAGGATAATCCCATGTGTCTAAACCACTCATACACACATACATTTGTGTTTATAGTTTTTAATAGGTTAAATTTTTATTTACAGCACAGAGGACACGGTAAATGTTGTTAAAGGGGAGTCTTCACGAGCTGCCACATCAGAGGTTGCAAACAATGAGACCCAAGAAACACATGACCATGAGTATGTATCGAAATAAAGCAGACCACCATTAAAAGGCATTGTGGCGGTCACTACCTGTAAAATTTAGAGTAATGTTATGTTTATGTGCCCAAATTATTTTCCTCCTTTAGGTAAAACTATCTTTAACCCCTTAGTGACCGCCGATACGGCTTTTTACGGCGGTCACTAATGGTCCTTATTCTGCTGCCATCAGCTTTTTACGGCTATGGCAGAGAATAAGGCTGCGGGGCCGGGACGGCCCCCACCCCATCCCCCCGGCTACCGGAGGTAGCTGAGGGGTTGGGGCAGTGTGTGGGGTCCGTCCCGGCCCCCTCCCCTTACCGACGATCGCCGCTATTAACGTTATAGCGGCGGCCGTCGGTAAAGGGGATTACCGGTGCTGCCGCCGCCTTTCATCTCCCCCCGCCGTGAATCTACGGCGGGGGGAGATGAAATAAATGTCCCCCAGACCTCAGATCAGCCCCCCCTAGTAGGGCGATCTCTAACCCCCCTCCCCCGGTGGCCATCATTTCCAAGATGGCCGCCGACATCGCTGTGAACCAACTAATATCGGTTCACAGCGATGGAAAAGTTAAAATGAATGAAAGCCCCATGCTCTCCGCCACCGGAGGTAGCGGAGAGCATGGGGCAGTCATCGGGGACCCCCCCTGTGGGGTCCCGATACAAGCGATCAGCGGTATATACTATATACCGCTGATCGCTTGTACCATGTGCTCCCGGCACTTTTTATCCCCTGTCACCATAAATGATTGGTGACAGGGGATAAAAAGTGATGTCCCCCCACCCCCCAAGTCGCCCCCCACCCCCCCCTGTCACCCCCGTCCCCCAGTCACCCCCCCTTCCCCATATACTCACCTGCTCCTGGAGCTCCGTCCTCCTCGACGTCCTGGCTGGTTATGAAGTGCGCATGCGCTTCACAACCAGCCAACTCTGAAAATTTAAAGTGACAGAGACCAATTTTGTCACTGAACTATGATTACTGTGATAGAAAATATCACAGTAATCATAGTAATACAGTGAAAATGAATATGTAAAGTACAAAAAGTGACAAACATACAAAAAAATAAAACACACACTTTTTATTATAGTAATAATTGCAGTTTACTCCCAAATTACCCCTAACCCCTCCCCAGATTACCTGTAACCACCGCACGTTGCCCGTAACCACCGCACGTTGCCCGTAACAACCGCACGTTGGCCGTAACCACCGCACGTTGCCCGTAACCACCGCACGTTGCCCGTAACCACCGCAAATTGCCAGTGACCCCCTCCCGATTGCCCGTAACCACCCCAAATTACATGTACCCACCCCAGATTACCTATAAGCACTTCAGTTTATCAGTAACAATCCCAGATTGTCTGTAACCCTTCCAGGTTGCACATAACCCCCCCAGGTTCCCCGTAATCATGCCAGATTACATGTAACCCCCCCCCCCAGATTGCACGTAACCACCGCGCGTTGCCTCTGACCACGCCACGATGCCTCTGCCCACGCCACGATGCCTCTGCCCACGCCACGATGCCTCTGACCACCGCACGTCGCCTCTGACCACCGCACGTCGCCTCTGACCACCACACGTCGCCTCTGACCACGACACGGCAGCTCTGACCACCCCAAATTGCCAATGACCCCCTCCAGATTGCGGTGCCCATGCCAGATTACAGGTATCCACCCCAGATTGCCTATAAGAACTTTAGTTTATCCGTAACCACCCCACATTGCCCGTAACCACTTCACGTTGCCCGTAACTACCCCAGATTGTCAGTAAGCACTGCAGGTTGACCGTAACCACCCCACGTTGCCCGTAACCACTCCAGATTATCTGTAAGCACTGCAGGTTGCCCGTAACCACCCCACGTTGCCCGTAACCACCCCAGATTGTCTGTAAGCACTGCAGGTTGCCCGTAACCACCCCATGTTGCTCGTATCCACCCCAGATTGTCTGTAAGCACTGCAGGTTGCCCGTAACCACCCCACGTTTCCCGTAACCATCCCAGATTGTCTGTAAGCACAGCAGATTGCCCGTAACCAGCCCACGTTGCCTGTAACCAGCCCACGTTGCCTGTAACCAGCCAACGTTGCCTGTAACCACCCCACGTTGCCGTAACCACAGCAGGTTGCCCGTGACCACCACACATTGCCCATAACCACCCCTCGTTGCCCGTAACCACCCCACGTTGCCTGTAACCACCCCAGGTTGCCGTAACCACAGCAGGTTGCCCGTGACCAACCCATGTTGTCTGTAACCACCCCAGATTACCTGTAACCACCTCAGGTTGCCCATAACCACCCCTGGTTGCCCGTAACCACCCCACATTACCTGTAATCTCATTTTTTTAATTTTATTTTAGTAACTGCGCTATTCTAATAACCATTACTAGCTGCGGTTTTGCTCCTGTAAATTGGCGCTCCTTCCCTTCTGAGCCCTGCTGTGTGCCCATACAGTAGTTTATGCCCACATATGGGGTACCGTTGTACTCAGGAGAACCTGCGTTACAGATTTTGGGGTACCTTTTCTCTCCTGTTCCTCGTCAAATTGAGAAATTTCAAACTAAACCAACATATTATTGGAAAAATTCGAGTTTTTCATTTTTACTGGCCAATTTTGAATACTTTCCTCTAATACCTGTGTGGTAAAAACGGTCACCACACCCCAAGATGAATTCTTTGAGGGGTGCACTTTCCAAAATGGGGTGACTTTTGGGGGGAATCTATTCTGCTGACACTATAGGGGCGCTGCAAACGCACCTGGCGCTCAGAAACGTCTTCAGAAAAATCTGCACTGAAAATGCTAATTGGCGCTCCTTCCCTTCTGAGCCCGGCTGTGTGCATATGCAGTGGTTTATGCCCACATATGGGGTACCATTCTACTCAGGAGAACCTGCTTTACATATATTGGGGTGACATTTCTCTCCTGTTCCTCGAGAAATTGAGAAATTTCAAACTAAAGGAACATATTATTGGAAAAAATCGAGTTTTTCATTTTTACTGTCTACTTTTAAATACTTTCCTTAAATGCCTGTGGGGTCAAAATGCTCACCACACCACAAAATAAATTCTTTGAGGGGTGCACTTTCTAATATGGGGTGACTTATTGGGAGATTTTACTCTGCGGACACTACAGGGGCTCTGCAAACGCACCTGGCGCTCGGAAACTTCTTCAGCAAAATCTGCATTGGAAAAGCTAATTGGCGCTCCTTTCCTTCTGAGCCCTCCTGTGTGCCCATGCAGTGGTTTATGCCCACATATGAGGTACCTTTTCACTAAGGAGAACCTGCGTTACAAATTTTGGGGTACTTTTTTCCTCTTGTTCCTCATAAAATTGAGAAATTTCAAACTAAAAGAACATAATATTGGAAAAATTTGAGTTTTTCATTTTTACTGTCTACTTTTGAATACTTTCCTCTAATACCTGTGGGGTCAAAACGGTCACCACACCCCAAGATGAATACTTTGAGGGGTGCACTTTCCAAAATGGAGTGACTTATGGCGAGATTTTACTCCGCTGGCACTACAGGGGCACTGCAAACGCACCTGGCGCTCGGAAACTTCTGCAGCAAAATCTGCATTGAAAAAGCTAATTGGCGCTCCTTCCCTTCTGAGCCATCCTGTGTGCCCATGCAGTGGTTTACGCCCACATATGGGGTACCATTGTACTCAGGAGAACCTACGTTACAAATTTTGGGGTACGTTTTTCCTCTTGTTCCTCGTGAAATTGAGAAATTTCAAACTAAACGAACATATTATTGGAAGAATTCGAGTTTTTCATTTTTACTGTCTTCTTTTGAATACTTTCCTATAATACCTGTGGGGTCAAAATGGTCACCACACACCAAGATGAATTCTTTGAGGGGTGTACTTTCCAAAATGGGGTGACTTATGGGGGGTTTTCTCTCTGCTGACACTACAGGGGCACTGCAAACGCACCTGGCGCTCAGAAACTTCTTCAGCAAAATTTGCATTGGAAAAGCTAATTGGCGCTCCCTTCCTTCTGAGCCCTGCTGTGTGCCCATACAGTGGTTTACACCCACATATGGGGTACCGTTGTACTCAAGAAAACCTGCATTACAAATTTTGGGGTGCTTTTTGTCTCATATTCCTTTTGAAAATGAGAAACTTTAATCTAAACGTATATATTATTGGAAAATTTAAATTTTCCATTTTTTTTACTGCCTAATTGTGAATACTTTCCTCCAGCCCCTGTAGGGTTAAAATGCTCATTATACTCCTAGATTAATTCTTTAAGGTGTGTAGTTTCCAAAATGGGGTCACTTATGGGGGTTTTCAGGATACCAGACTTCTAAATCCATTTAAAAAAAGAACTGGTCCCTAAAAAAATCAGTTTCACGAAAATGTGATAATTTGCTGATAAATTTCTAAGCCCCATAACACCCTAAAAAAGTAAAATATGTTTACCAAATTATGGCAGAATAAAGAAGACATATTGGTAATGTGACTTAGTAACTAATTTATGTGCTACGACTTTCTTTTTTTAGAAGCAGAGAATTTCAAAGTTCATAAAATGCTAATTTTTTTAATTTTTCATGATATTTTGATGTTTTTCACAAAAAACACACAAAGTAGTGACCAAATTTTGCCACTCACATAAAGTGCCATATGTCACGAAAAAACAATCTCAGAATCGCTAGCATAAGTTAAAGCATCACTAAGCTATAAGAGCATAAAGTGAGACAGGTCAGATTTTGAAAAATTAGCCTGGTCATTAAGGCCCAAACTAGCTGCAGCACGAAGGGGTTAAACACTGTTAATACATTTTTTGTTTTGTTTTATTCTAAACAGGTGCTAGATCCCCTGAAGCGAAAGGGGTAACTCACCAAAACCCAAAGGACTTGCAGACAGCATAGAAGAGCTTGAATTCTATAGACAGCGAAATTGTGTGTCAGCTATGATTGGGGTAATCCAGACCTTCAAGAATCACCCTGAATCAATGCAACTTTGTAGAATTATAGCCAACCACCTCTCCAAACACAACAACAACAACACCTGATGCCCTCCCAAAACCAAGTGGGTTTCCGGCTGTATCATCATGGTGCAGGATCACAACAGGATTGGTGTGGACAGGATTACACTCAGTCCACACCCATCACACATCACAAGCATCATGAGAATTCTTCGAGAGAAACCAGCTCCCTCCCACCTTTTTCAAGAGATCTGTTTAGTATATAGATGTTAAATTTTGCACAAGTTTATGCCCTTTTTAAAAAAAAAAATTTTCTTTTTTTTAAAGAAACAAAGTTGACTAGTTGTACAGTTTGAAATGTGCATTAAAAAGTAATTTTTTGATCTTTATTTAGTTTGGATGAAAACATTTAAATAAACATTTTGTTTACTTTATTATTACATGACTATGTTCACAAATAGTATTCTGTCTGTGTTTTGCTATTTATTTATTTTTTATGGGTCAAGTTTTTATGGGTCAACATAGCCATTTACCAGGTCAGATTAATCATTTTTTGATGAGGTCTTGGTTCATATTTTTGACACCAATACTCAAAAAAAAAGTATTGTGGTCAAAAATATTGTAAGCTTGCCGCCCACATCAAGGGGCCTCATCTACAGTGAGTCCCTAACTAATTAACACAGGAACAAAAACAAACTAACAGAACATGAAGACGCAGTCCAGAATCAAAGTATCTAGCGAAGGGCAGCAATCTGCCAAGGAAAGAGAGTAATTGGGAAAAAAAAGTCCAGAACAGCCATTCCTGATGATCCAGGTCTTCCTTGAAAGTTTTTTTTCCTTTAGCATGGGGACAGACGGCATAGACATCTCTTCCTCTGGTATGACTGCAGCATCATGGATCTGTACATAGTTGTGTAAAATGACACACGCCTGTATGACTTTCTTCACGTTGTCTGGGCTCAACTGAAGTGTCGACTGTAGAACCCGCCACTTGGAGCTCAAAATTCCAAAGGCACACTCCACATACCGCCTCTCACGAGTGACATGATAATTGAAGATGCGCCTCCGGTCATCCAAGCCCCGCCTTAGGTAAGGACGCAAGAGGTGGGTCTGCAAGCCAAACGCTTCATCTGCCACAATCACAAAAGGAACATGACGTCCAGAGAATCTGGGTAGAGGCCTTGATTCCGGTATAGCAAGCTGAAGCATCTCACTCTAGAAGCCCTGAAAATGCTAGCAGGGCTTCCATAGGTCCCTATATCCACAACCACAAACCGATAGTCACTGTCAGCCAATGCCAACAGGACCTCTGAGAAAAACTTCTTGTAGTAAACTCACAATGCAAGGATGAAAATGAGTTCCCTGTCGCAAGAAATCTGAAGGGAAAAAAAAAATGACATGACAAATTATTAAAATGTTACAAAACAATAAAGATTATTCTCACAAGTAGCCTTTCATCTGCAGAAATCGTTTGCTGCATGACTGTATCCTGGTGGAGTAGTCAGGGATGCAGGTCACAAAAATTCAGCAGGAGACAGCACCTCTAAGTGAAAACGTGATTCATTTATTCACATCCTACTTCCGCAACAATTCGGCTGGTTCTCAGCCCTTCTCACGCTTGAGAAAGGCTGAGAACCAGCCGAAACGTTGCGGAAGTAGGATGTGAATAAATTAATCACATTTTCACTTAGAGGTGCAGTCTCCAGCTGAATTTTTGTGGATTTGTATCCGGACGAAAGGGTCCTGTTCGGTGAGGCAAGCCCTTCATTCTGTGGTGTTTCTATTTGACTCTAGCCGGTGCTGTTCTGATTCAAGTAATGCATTATTAATAATATTGTTACATAATTTGATCAATGTAGAACATAAGTCAAATAATCATATATACCGGCTGGTTGCAGTGCACACAGTAATAATACACACAGTATCTCTGTGCAATCTGTTATAATACCCATCATACCCCCTAAAATTCATTATAATATACCATGTGCCCCTGAAGTTCATTATAATATACAATTAACTTTTTTCAGCGGAAGGTTTTATATCTGTGTTACAGTGGGGACAGATATATAATGGTGCTGGGGTAAATATAATGCAAGCTTGTACAAAACAGGGTAAAACCCTACATAGAATAAATGAAGAGGATGCAGCACACTATTTAGCACGAAAAGTGATGATATATTACCTCCATACTACAACTGGACAAAATGCATTATATACAAAAATAGTTTATTATTAATAACATGACCACTATAATCACCAAATCACCAGAGACCATAATAAAGCCCCCCTCTCTCTTTTTTCCTCCAGACTATACAGATTTAAATCCTTAAAGAGGTTGGCCACTTTATAGTAAAATAGTTCAGTGTACAGTATTAGTAAGTGTCCTCACTGCCCTTACTTACAGCAGTTTCCTGTGTACCTCATTAAGCTAACATCAGACTCCCCTCCTCCAGGCTGTGCTGCCCTGCTCTGGGGTGAGTCTGTCCATAAGATAGCTGACACAGAGGAGCATGTGACTATAGGCATATACAGGCTCAGTGATGGAAACTGGGGTGGGGCATTGTCACATGCTCCTCTGTGTCAGCCTTCTTATGGACAGACTCACCACAGAGCAGAGCAGGGCAACACAGCCGGCGGAGTGGGGAGGGGAGTCTGATATTAGTTCTATGAGGCACACAGGGAGCTGCTGTTAGTAAGTGCTGTGAGTACAATTACTATTACTGTACAATGAACTATTTTACTATAAGGTGACTAACCCCTTTAAGTATTTCTTGATTTGTTTTATGCTTGACACCGTCTATGATTTTTGTAGCACATTTTGTAGCTGATTCTTCTCTTCTCTCTCCTCCTGCACCATGCTGCTGCTAGCCCCTCCCCCTTCTGTATTCCAGTGTCCGGCATACCTTGTGTGAGGAGGAGAAGAGAGAGAGCATCTGATGTCAGGGGCTGGAGGGATCCTGCAGGGTTATGGCTGCCAGTGACGGGACTGTGAAGAGGATAGAGGGTGGACTGTGTAAGAGAAAGCACAGAGTTCCCCCTGAAGCTGTAAGTTTGATAAGTTGTAAGTTTATGCCTTTCTTTGCCAATAACCTTTGCCCCCCCCCCTCCCCCTGCAGCAAGGTTTTTTTTCTCTATCATCTCCCCACTAAGCAGCCACATACAGTACATGTATCCCACCTGGGCAGCCACAGACAGTACATGTATCCCACCTGTGCCCCAACAGTGGTTAAGGGCACCTTTGTTCTATCCCCTACAACTGCTGTTCTGGGGTCACATCCACACTATGAGCTATCCAGTGTACAATGCATCTAGGACCCTCCAAGTACAACAGCTGCAAACAGGGGCAGATTAACTTTACCATAGGCCCCGGGCTGTTCACCAAGCCTGGGCCCCCCTACCCCACTGTAACTATGGGGGCACTAGCCTGGCATTCATAGTACAGTATAGATAATGTCATGATGTCCTGATTTGTGCAAAATTGCCATAAAAAACTGTGATTTTTTGCAAATCATGGTGGAAGTGTAGACATGAGACAGTACACCACTGAAAGTATAAGTCTTTTTGGGTGGTCATGGGCCCCCGAGGAGCCCAGGGCCCCGGGCTGCCACCCGAAACGCCCCTATTATAATCCACTACTGGCTGCAAACACTACAACTCCCAGCATTTACTGCAGTCTGCAGCCCTCAGGATGTGCTGGGATTTGAAGTATAAAGACAACTCAACGGGTTGTCCCCCCGGAAACTACAACTCCCAGCATTCTCTGAGAGCTCCATAAGTGTAAGGCATTCTGAGAGTTGTAGTTATTGTTATTCTGGGAGTTGTGGTCACAGATACATCAGTACAGGATGAGACCAAGTCAGCATGTTGCTTCTGACGGATTCTTTATTTAGGTGCTCCCCATGATCAGTTCTATTGGTGGGACAAAGGTACCCCAGTCCCACACTAAGGCCAGTAGAAACTGCAGTACAGTCCTCTAGTGGGCCCTGGCATCTGTTCTGTAGGGCCCTCCCGAGAAACCAGGACACATGTACAGGATACCCAGGTGTACATATGTGTGCGCCTTTAAGGCAGAAAGGTGAAAATACAAATAGGTTATGAGGGTCAAAACATATTTTTTGAACAGGGGCCCTCTGCAGTCTGTGTCTGTCCTTGTCATTGGACCTGATTCTTATATGCCCAGGTCAACTGATCTGGCCAGCCAATCGCGTCTATCGACATGTAGGGTTCCAACGTGATGCTGCAAGCTCCCAAAGACTCTCCAAAGACTCTCCTCGAGTATAGCTAGATGCTCATCTGAGTAACAAGCACTAACGAGTACCCTAATACTTGAACGAGTACCAATCTCGGACGAGCATGCTCGCTCATCCCTAGTTATTGCTTTTAGAAAGTAAGAGGTGCTGAGGCAAAGATAGACTTTAACCTAGAAAAGGCTTGCTCACCTTCAGCTGGCCATCACTTGGAGTTAGCATTCTTCTTAGTAAGGGCCACAATCGGTGGGACAAGAGTAGAAAAGTTGAGGGTGAATTGCTTATAATAGTTGTCGAACCTTAGAAACCAATGTATGGCTCTAAGCCCAACAGGACTGGCCACTGAAAAGCTGTTGAGATCTTCGCTGAATCCAGTTATAGATCATAGTCAAAGATGATGTACCCAAGAATAGGAAGGCTGGACTGATGGAACATGGACTTATGAAGCCTGGCATAGAGGCAATTGACTCTTAACCTATGACAAAAATATGTGGACTATGCACCGCCAAAATTACAGGGTACTCAGAAGATGAGGAATATGAATAGTACAAACAAAATCAAAAGGGACCGGCAAGGACAAGCATGGAGAGGAAGCATTCACACCTAAGGAGGTCCCTGGCCACTGTGGATGCTGAGGGCAGTTTTGGTGGAAGTTGTCGGGCTGGCACAAAAGGCGCACGGGTTCTGCTCCCAAAGTCAAGTTCTCTCCTCAGGTTTCAAATGAACTCTCTCTACCTGCATGGGCTCCTCGGAAGCTGGCGGAGACATAGGAGCAGATGCTTCTGGAATGCTGGCACCAAACAAAATGCTCACCAAGGACGTCGCAGCAAGCATTTTTGTTGGATTGCCTCCTCTCTCTTGGAGAACTGGACGTTGATCTGAGTGGCCAGATGGATCAAGGTTTTTAAGGAGATCAGGAGGTCCCAGCTGGAAAGCACATACTTCACTTCAGTGTGTGCAATTGTATTGCATACTCTCCGATGGAAGCGTTCCCTTGATGTAAATTGAGGAGGACAGTCTCTGCAGATGAGGTTCGAGCTGGCTCCTCAAACACACACTAAAACTTCAATAGAAAGACCTGGAGATTTGCGTTGACTGGATCAGCCCAATCCCACAGTGGTGTTGCCTAGGCCTTCCCTTTAGGGAGGCTGATGACAAACGTCACCTTGGAATGCTCTGTGGTAAATTGGTTGGCCAAAAGCTAAACTCCTGAACATGTTTGGATTACCACCATATTTACATGGCAAAACCAGGCATAGATTTGGCCCTACGGGAGACACTACTGGCACCAGATGTGATGAAGGCAATGATGGAGCCTGTTGAGCCAAAATGAGATGCTGTAACATGGCAAATTGCTGCTGTGCAATCTGCTGGGTCTGCTGGGCGACCACTCTGGAGAAATCAGGCACCATTCTGGGTTCTATGGTTGGAGCCTAGTGTAACAGATCTCACTGTAACAAATACTGTAATGGATCCATTGAACCACTGCTAGCAATGGCGTAAGCCACACCAGGGAGCAGAGTGTAAGGGACATCTGGTTTTCACTAGAGCCCATCCCAAGATGGGTTGGACTTGCTATGGCAGGCAATCTCCAGGTTGCTACCCCTTGCTTGGCATGCTAGCTGAAACAGGTGAGGCACAGCTGGTGACACGTAGGCAGCAGACAGGACCACAGAAGGACTCATGGCTGGTAGCATGGCTGGAACCAAGAACAGCTGACACAATGCAGGAACCACATGCAGGCTGGGACCAAATGCTAGGAAAGCATGAAGAGGCTCCAACATGGGGTCAGGATTGAGGCAGACATTTAAAGGGGAGGGCTTGGTGCGACTTATCAATTTAGGGCATACTGCCCCTTTAAATTTCAGTAAGTCCTAGGAGGCAGGGATGCAGGCGCTGGCGACGAGTAGAGCAAGCAGTGTGGCAGGGTAAGTGTACACAAGGAGGGGCAGAGAGCAGGCAGACCCATATCTCTGCATCAGGGACATGGCATTTGCTGAAGACGGGGAAAGCAGAGCAGGGCGGCTGCAGCAGAAAGCACGTGACAAGCTCTATCTATACTTTCCTTGGGGAGTTTTCTCCACACATTTCCATGTTCATCCCTTTAATGTTGAACTCTCCTCAAAAAAAGAAAAAGAAAAAAGCATATGCACAAAAGGTAGCACATCAAAAATTCCCAAAAATTCCAAGTAAAACAAAGCATTCATCTTGGCTTTTTTCCTTCAGTTCATCCTGGTGCTATATCTTCATCAGGTCTGTGAATATGACACACATACACAGACTGAGAGCTGTTCTCATTATGCAAAAAGAAAATGTAATTTTTTAGACCAGGCCACCTTCTTTGTTTGCTGTATGGTCCAGATTTGATGTTCATATACCCACACATTTTGGCAGTTGACACATTTAACCATTTATAGGCTCTATCCTTGGGGTTTAGTCATTACAACTCACAACAGTCAATCATCTTTAATTTTGCACATGCATGTTTTTATGTTAAAAATGTTGGCATGTCAGAGATCAAGCATGTCAAGATACATAATAATAACCCACTTTATACAATGTTAGGTATTAACATATGGTTCAGCAAACTTAACAATAAGGATCCAGAGATAGTGAATTCGTATTGGGATGGTATGTTTATATTTTTCATCTATTTAGTTCTTAAGGATGTATTTCCCTCTAGAAGATAATAATGGGATATAAAAAGAAATCAGCGCAATGAAAAATCTAACTTGGAAAATCCAAAGAGACAGGTCATAAAATGTAAACTGTTGTACTAAAATATAGTTCATCAAATAGCAAATTTGGGAATTGTTAGAAATCAAGTCCATAGGCAAAATTCTAAAAGCAAGACATGCTGCTCCACTACATACTGCAATTTATCTGCACACATAAATAATTACAGAGTAGAAATGGAACTTCCGGAAACTTACTAATTTGTAGACAGAAATTTGTTTTGAAAATTGATGGTAATTACGCCATTGTATTTTATCAACAAAATGAAAAAGGATGTTGTTTTCATTTTGCAGCTTCCTGAAAGGAGATGGGGAGAGAATATGAATTTTATATGAGCTAGTGTTCATAAAATTACTGAATCTAAAGCATCATTTGTAAATGTTCATGGAAACTGTTAACATGCTGTTGTTACTAAAAAGAACTGAATGGTAAGTAGCTGAGACCCTAAATTAGGAATTCAACAACAACTAAACCTTTGACCTTTCCAGAGCTCACCCACAAGTTGTGGTAAAAAGAATGTGTTAAATTTCTTGTGATTGTTTCAAGATCACTTGTTACTTATGTGATAAAACATTAAAGTAACTAGAGATTAGCTAATTTACAGTAGGAACAAAGCAGAACTCTTCCTTTCTATCTCCATTCTGCTCATCAGACTTTGAAGTCTGCTCCGCTCCGCTCCGTGCTGCTAAGTTCACACAATATATAATTTCATTAAGCATTCTGTCCGGGATTCCAGCGGCGCACAAAAAACTGACATGTCAGTTTTTTGGGGCCACTATTTATTGAATCACAGCCGCACAAAACTGACAGTGCAGACAATGTAAAGTGTGCAATTTACATTGTCGGCTCTGGTGATTTGAAATGCGGGCACACTGGAACGTGCCCGCATTCCAATTCAAAAGTAATCAAGTTCATCCAGACGGTTTTGTAGTGGCTGTTCTGTGACATACGCTGTGTGAACCCGGCCTCAGGACGATTGCCGTGCCTGACTAAATAATCATCGATATGGCACTGCCAGAACTGACAGCATCATATAAATGCCTTTTAAACCCCATCTGTGGTGGTCTAGTGGACAGTTGCCCCTCCTTCCCCCATGCAATGCAATCAAAGAGGCCTAATCCATGCTTCTGGCTGGTTGGGCACTCAGCACCCCAATGATGATGATCCCTCTCAGTGTTCCATCAGCCCTTAGTTATCAGAATTCATCTCTATGACAGATCAGTACAGTTATCATAGAAGTTCCCCAATGTTTAAATCACTTTCCCATATTATAAATAAAAATATATTTAATATTGCCACATGTGTAATCGCGAGAACTATAAAATTATGGCATTCCTAATCTTTCATGGTAAACAGCCTAAGCGCAAAAAAATTCCAAAGTGCAAAATTGCTGATTTTAGGTCACATCAAATCTGGAAAAAATGTAATAAAAAGTGATCAAAAAGTTGAATATATGCAAGCAAGGTACCGATAGAAAGCAAAGATCATGGCACAAAAAATGACACTTCAAATAGCCCCATAGACTAAAAAATAAAAGCAAAAAAAAAAGGATTATAAAGCAATTTTAGGAACATTTAGTTTTTGTTTGTTTTTTAATACAAACGTTATGTAGGTTGCCTATTATTGTAATCTTACTGACTTGAGAAATATAGATAACATGTCAGTTTTACAATAGGGTGAATGAAAAAAAACAAAAAACAAAAATTTTCTATTCCACACAGCAAACACATTTTTACCTGCTTCGCAGCATATTTTATTGAGAAGTTAAGTCTGTCATTGCAAAGTAAAATTGGTGTTTAAAAAAAATAAGGGCTCATGTGGGTCTGTAATTGAAAAAATGCAAACGCTATGGCCTTTTAAACACGAGGAGGAAAAAACTAAAGTGCAAAAAACAAAAATTGGCTCAGTTTTTAAGGGGTTGACGTGTACAGTAGATGTGAACAATACATGCGATATAAAGCATGCTTGAAGTTTACATTTATTAGTTTATTTTTTTTTTAGTTATCATAGGAAACACAGGACATCCTGTCTTTAGACCCTTTTTTTCAGAGTCTAAACACAGTAAGTCCGATGTTTCGCAGGTCATCTGTACACTCACAGAGAAGACGGCCATTTAATTGATGGACACATTGTGCCATGACATTCCGAGCTGGCTGGGACCTCATGAGGAAGATTTATTAAAGGGTGTAAAATATACACTTTTGTAAACTGCCCAATGCATCAAATCACAGCTCAGTTTTCAGCTAAAAATGAACGAGAAGCTGTGATTGGTTGTCATGAACAGTTAACACCAGTGTATATTTTACACCCTTTTACAAATCCGGGCCCATGTGTTTAGACTCTTTTTTCCAATCACAAGATTAAAAATGTGGCTTTAGAAGACTGGACCTGAATTTCAGATAAGTATAGCTTTGTTCTACAGCATGATAAAAAAAAAAAGAGTAAATTACAAACTTGCTTTATATCACATTCCCTGTTGATTGAGGCTTTTAAAGTTACAACGACAGTGACACTTTAAAACTAAGCTGGGATTTGTCCTGTACTGGTAATTTTCCAGGGCAGTGCAGTTCTTATCAACGCTAACTTCAAGTAAAATTAGAAAGATTACAATCAGAAACTAGTAACAGATTAGAAAAAAACAAACATACTCCAGTATCTGCCTTTAATCAGTAAAATCTGCGACTCTTGGATTGCTTCAGCCTGTCTGCAGCAGCTGACCCAAAGATTCATGCAGGGCTGGAGAAGCGGGTAAGTATGCCAACTTTTTTTCATTTTAGTGTGCAGAGAGGCAGACAGGTAATTAATTGGTTTTCCTGGAAAACCACTTAAAATTTTGCTATAATTTGAAGAAACTTTTGACATATTATTGAGAACCCACTCCACGGCTAGATATACCTGAGTGAAGTGCATGCCAGGGTGCTTCACTCAGTGCTCATTGCTCAATCCAACTAATTGCAGGAGAAAGGCTCTAAAGACTTATAAAAAAAGCCCTTCTCTTGCGAACAGTTGGATTAAATGGCAAGCCAGGGAATAAAGAGCACTGCCATGCTTCACCCAGGCATGTCTAACGTTTGTAGGGGGTCTCAGTACTGAGACTCTGACCAGTCTAAACTTTTAACATGTCTTTGTGACAGGAATTCTTTTAATTACTACAAACTGTTAGTGATGAATGGTAAAACACTGAAATATGGTTTCAATTAAAGGTTTGGTCTGTGCTTCCTTGATCTCTAAATGTTAAGAAAAGTCTGCAGGTTATTATTACCCTATGGGATATGTCTTTCTGCTACTATTTTAATAGAAATAGAAGGATTTTTCTACAGGAAAAAAAGCTAGCAGTAACATAAAAAAAATAATTTAGATGACTTGCAATTACAAGTTAACAATGTTTGAAATGAAATGCAGAATAATTTCAAATAGTTTCTTCAGCAAATGTAAAGCTGGCTTAAAGCGACTCCGTACCCACAATCTGACCCACCCAAACCCCATGTACCTTCAGATAGATGCTTTTAATCCAAGATCTGTCCTGGGGTCCATTCGGCAGGGGATGCAGTTATTGTCATAAAAACCACTTTTAATCCGGCAGAGCTGTGTCTAACAGCCGGGGCTTACATTTGTATATGCATTAGGCTGGCACAACCTCTCTGTCCTTCCTCCCCACCCTCCTTATCATTAGGAATACTCCAGGCAGATTGCTTCCTATTCCCCACCTGTGGCAGCCCGGCACATGGGCAGGATCGTTAATGAACCTGTGCAAAGCTCAAACAGCAGTAAATGTTCCTGGTTCATTCCCAATACTGAGGCGGGTTAGGAGGAAGGACATAGTGGGTGTGCCAGCCTAATGCATATACAAATGTAAGCCCCGGCCGATAGACACAGCGCTGCCAGATTAAAAGTTGTTTTTATGACAATAACTGCATCCCCTGCCGAACAGACCCCAGGACAGATCTTGGATTAAAAGCACCTATCTGAAGGTACAAGTGGTTTGAGGGGGGGGGACAGGTTGTGGGTACAGAGTCGCTTTAACATATAGCATTATTTTGACATTATGGCTGAACAGGTAGTTCCTTTGGGGCAATGATAAAACAGGAACTAAAGGGATTCAGTAGCACGGGTGGTCAAAGACAGCTGCGGACCTCAGTACCTCTTTAAACTGTCTTTGTCTTGACACTCAAGACAAAGACCAGGAAGTGATAGGCAATGGATATTGGGTACTGTTGCAATGGCTTTGGTAGGGAATTTCCACATTAAACATAATACAAATAGAATGCGACATGGAGAGAAAGGAGCTGCTGCACATCACACCTATGGCTGATACTAATGCCGCTACGCTATTTTTAAAAACCAATGCCAGGATGTTGGTATATAATTTGATCAAACCATATTGCCCTGTGTACCACGTGCCAGTCTCTTGGTTCACACGGGCCCCTACGCTAACTCTTTACTGTGTCGGTCAGTGACTGCCAACCCCGCACAGCGTGCACATGCAGGGAAGGGAGGCCATGGAATGGCCCTGCAACCCCAATGTCACAGGACCAAACCCTAAATGCCCCACCAAAACCCAGCCGGCACCACCGGCGGAGGAGGCTGCCCCCAAACAACACAAGTATGAATATGGTATTGCACTCACCACCACTGCTGCAGACAGAATGGGAAAGACATGAGGTACTGACATGTGAGCACAGGTATATCCTGCTAATTTGGGTCATGTGGGTCTTATGAAGGGGAGTGCCAGCTGCTCAGAAAAGGGAGAAATATAAAATGCGACATGGAGAGAAAGAAGATGCTGCACATCACACCTATGGCTGAAACTAATGCTGCTAGGCTATTTTAAAAACCAATGCCAGGATGTTGGTATATAATTTGATCAAACCATATTCCCCCGTGTACCACGTGCCAGTCTAATACAAATGGATAGGTTTAGATATTTTCAGTGTAATTAGCTGCAAACTTACAGTCTATTCCTCGGGCTCTACTAAGTGGGTTTTTCCAGTCTATAAGCAGGAAGTCTCACTAAGCAGTTAAAATGCTCTGAAATTTTATGTAGAGCCATTGTCACCCAAGCTCAACTTAGTTCTTATAGAGACTGAGCTTTTATTATTAAGTAACAAGTTTTCTTTTTCTTAATTGTCTATATTTAAGACAAGTTTTATATTTTGGTCTCTTTGGTTTATTACTTCATAAGGTTTTTCTAAAACTGTGGGTCTTCTAACATCAAAATATCCATGTTTGTAGAAAGCAGAATATTTGCCCAAAACAAGTCACTTCAGAAATACATTGGACAAAGTTCAACATAATAAAAATGAGAAAATCATCTTTTGTGTTCATAAAGTACAACAATGCCAATTGTACAGCAGCCAGCAGCAAGAGAGTGCAGTGGCCAATAAGTACACTATGTCAGTGAGGAAGGTGTTTTATTACAATTCAGCTTGGACCAAAAACATGTTTGTGAAATTAAATTGCAAGGTTAAAAGCTCTGCCCTAATACTAATAAATATGAGTAGTTAGATTCAGAAGAAAGTCCATATAAAATGCTTTTGTATTAAACCCCATTTACATTGGAAACATTTATACCTATCCGGAGCCTAGTAGCAACATTTCACAGATGTTTTAGATCATATATTCCTGAACATTTTGTTAGTTAAATACTGTTTAATAGTTCCTGTCCACAAGACCCATATGAAATACATTGCATTGATTGTGCATTGGTACTTATCTCCAAAGGATTAATTTAACTGCAGTGTAGTGTTCAGATTACATAAAGCAAGCCAAACCTTGTAATAAATGTTATCATAATCTTTAATTAGGCAAATCTTAAAGTTAGAACATCAAAATACATTTAAATGATAGATAAGCAAGTTTGTAAAAATAATTTTTAAATTATATTAATATAGTTAATAGGCTGTTGTGACAGGACCAGGGGTAAAATAGAAACAGGAGTATGCATTTCTCCCAGGTTCTTGTCTTATACATGCTAAAAGCAGCAAAGGAGTTTGGTTAGCAAATAATTGTATTTCTCTGCTTCAAAGTGTAACTGTGATTTTTTTTTTTTAAATGTGAGTTATTTTTTCACACGCTGTATAACACCGGCCGTTCTGTGACCTGCCAGTGAAGGTCATCCCAGACGGTACTGCAGTACTGGCCAGATGAACTTTATTTATGTTGAATTGGGATTTAGGCGCATAAAATTCACGATACCAAACAATGGAAAGTGCGTCCGGAGCCTCACTTTCCATTGTGTGAACAAACATTTCTGTGTGGCTGCTATTCAATAAATAGCGGGCGCACAAAACTGACATGTCATTTTTCCATGTGGCCGCTGGCAATCCTGTATAAGTATAAGAGTGTATACTGTGTGCATACAGTCCGGCAAAAATACCATTAATTATAGTGCTTGAAAAGCACTATATTGTAATCCGTATTCTTCTTCTTCTTCTTCTTCTTCTTCTTCTTCTTCCGTTTCTTTTTCCAGCCATTTTTCTACGCATAATACAGCCCGAACCGCTTTGCGCACAGACTCCGTTCAAACTGCGTTTCGAAGCCCTCGGCGGTGTGTGGTGTGCTATCTATTTTTCGTTTCGATCGGATTTGTCGTTTTTAAGAAATTTACGTTTAAAGACCCCAAATTTCCCATAGAAAATAATGGCCCATTGCAAATAATGGCCACACTCTAACCGCTGACAGCCAATCACAGCACATAAGCAAATAGCTGAAATACAGCAGCCAATAGGAACTCTAAGGTCTCGTCATGCATTGTATTACACCATCCACAGTCACATGTCCACTATTGGCCAATAGAAGATATAATATATGGAAGGTCCTTAACCATTTTGTCTCCCTGACATGAGTAAGATTGTCATGGTAACCGAGCAATGGTCTTTACCATTATAAGTAGCAGAGGTCAGTCAGTAAAATAGCAGAGCTGAGGCAGCCATGTAGCAGGTACAGGATCCAAGCTGCTCTTAAAGGGATGGTACCCAAGCCTCTCTTAAAGGAACGGTACCCAAGTCGCTCTTAAAGGGACCCAAGCCGCTCTAAATGGGTCCCTTTAAGAGCAAACTAAATACCTGTAAGAGCGACTCGGGTCCCTTTAAGAGCGACCTGGGTCCCTTGAGGGGGTAAATGGGTCCCTTTAAGAGCTAAATATGTCCCTTTAAGAGCAACCTGGGTCCCTTTAAGAGTGAAATGGGTCCCTTTAAGAGTGATCTGGGTCCCTTTAAAGGAAATATTTTGCTCTTAAAGAGACCCGTTTCGCTCGAACTGGGTTCCTTTAAGAGAGAAATATGTCCCTTTAAGAGCGACCTGGGTCCCTTTAAGAGCGAAATATGTCCCTTTAACAGCGACCTTGGTCCCTTTAAGAGCGAAATATGTCCCTTTAAGAGCAAAATGGGTCCCTTTAAGACCGACCTGGGTCCATTTAAGAGCGATATATGTCCCTTTAAGAGCAAAATATGTCCCTTTAAGAGATAAATTGGTCCCTTTAAGAGTGACCTTGGTCCCTTTAAGAGCGAACTTGGTCCCTTTAAGAGCAACCTGGGTCCCTTGAGGGGGGAAATGGGTCCCTTTAAGAGCGAAATATGTCCCTTTAAAAGCGACTTGGGTCCCTTTAAGAGCGAAATGGGTCCCTTTAAGAGTGATCTGGGTCCCTTTAAAGGAAATATTTCACTCTTAAAGAGACCCATTTCGCTCTTAAAGAGCGACCTGGGTCCCTTTAAGAGTCAAATATGTCCCTTTAAGAGCTAAATGTGTCCCTATAAGAGCAAAATGGGTCCCTTTAAGAGCGAAATATGTCCCTTTAAGAGATAAATCGGTCCCTTTAAGAGCGACCTTGGTCTCTTTAAGAGCGTAATATGTCCCTTTAAGAGCGAAAAAATGTCCCTTTAAGAGCAAAATTAGTCCCTTTAAGAGCGACCTCGGCCCCTTTAAGAGCGAAATGGGTCCGTTTAGGAGCGACCTGGGCCCCTATAAAAGTTACCTGGGCCCCTTTAAGAGCAAAATGAGTCCCTTTAAGAGTGAAATATGTCCCTTTTATAGCGAAATATGTCCCTTTAAGAGCAAAATCGTCCCTTTAAGAGCGAAATATGTCCCTTTAAGGGCACAATGGGTCCCTTTAAGAGCAACCTGGGTCCCTTTAAGAGCGACCTGTGTCCCTTTAAGAGCGACCTGGGTCCCTTTAAGAGCGAAATATGTCCCTTTAAGAGCAAAATCAGTCCCTTTAAGAGCGATCTTGGTCCCTTTAAGAGCGACCTTGGTCCCTTTAAGAGCGAAATATGTCCCTTTAAGAGCAAAATGGGTCCCTTTAAGAGCAAAATCGGTCCCTTTAAGAGATAAATCGGTCCCTTTAACCTCTTAAGGACCCATGACGTACCGGCACGTCATGGATCACTGTCACTTAAGGACCCATGACGTGCCGGTACGTCATCCCTTTAAACGGGCGCCGCGGCCGGCCGGGTCCCGATCGGGGGAGATAGCCTGCTATAATACATAGCAGGCCATCTCTCCCTGTCGGCATGGAGGGTTGTTAACCCCCCCCATGCCGACGATCGCCGCTATTGGCTGATAAGCCCATAGCGGCGATCGGAACCTTTCCGGGCCATCGGTGGCCCGATGACCCGGAAAAAAATGGCGGTCGGTGCTGTCCGAGGACGGCACCGACCGCCATTACTGTAAAAAGTAATGGTGGTCACGGTACCACCGTCCCGATCGCCGTGAACGGCCGGCCAGCCGGCCGGCCGTTCACGGCGATCAAAGTCCCCACAAGTAATAAATACCTGCTCCGGACCCCTCAGCTAGGTAGCTGAGGGGTCCGGAGCAGGTATTTGTACATTACTCACCTGTCCCGGGGTCCTGATCGGCGTCTTTGGGTTCCCGGCGTCCACTTCCTCTTGTTGGGACTTCGGCTTCTTCCGTGAGTCCCGATCGTCTCTTTCCGGCTCCAGCGTCGTCTATTTTCGTATTTTTCCGGCTCCAGCGTCGTCTATTTTCGGATCTTGCGCTCTGCTGCCCCCTAGCGGCTGATAAGTGTAATACACGTATCAGCCACTACAGGGATGTTCAGAATGTAGTAAAAAAAAAAAAATTTTTCCCAATTTTTTTTTCTTCTATTTTCCGCACCCTATCGCTGCTGAGTGTTGATCAGCATCGCACGAAAGTGCGCTGCTAATCAGCAACTCCTCCTTTTTGGCGTAGGGTGTTTTTTTTTTATATCCTACTGCCACGGTCTGCTTATAAGTGCCGAACATAAGTGCGGCATTCATCAGCAACACCATTTTTGGCGTAGGTTTTTTTTGTATACTTACTGTAAAAAACACGTAAAAAAACACTACATTACACCACACTACATTGAATAAAGTTTTACACTACACCACTACATACCCCATATACCAATCCCCATATAAAGATGGCCCCCAGGGTGTTTTCGGTGTCGGACGCATACATTATTATTGCCTCCGACACCGAAACAGCCAGTGAGGATGAATTGGGGGTCCTTCTTTCCTCCATTCATCCTCATCCTCCTCATCATCCAGTGACGTGTCTGGGAGTAGCGTAGCGTACGCTGCCCCCCAGACACATCTTTTCCGCCAGTACCGTCCCAATAAGAGATGACGGTATGGCGTGAAATTCTACAAACTCTGTGAGAGTACCTCAGGGTACACTTACAGATTTAGGGTACGTGCACACTGCGGAATGGCGAAGGATAACCCTTCGTGCATTCCGCAGCTGGCACCCGCCGGCGGACTGATGCAGGGGCGCGTCTCCGCCTGTGTCATAGACTCTATCCTATGCATGGGCGGATTCCATTATCCGTCATTCCATCAACACGTTGGACGCAGAGCGGAATCCGCCCGTGCATAGAATGGAGTCTACGACACGGACGGAGACGTGCGCCTGCATCAGTCCGCCGGCGGGTGCCAACTGCGGAATGCACAAAGGGTTATCCTTCGCGATTCCGCAGTGTGCACGTACCCTTAGAGTGTATGAAGGAAGGGACACTCGAATCCAGCCGCCAGATGCCCCCCCCCCCATCCTCGGAGTTAGTGGGGAGATCGTCCGGGAACTGATCTTCCCACTGCTGGATAAAGGTCACCACCACCCGTACGGGGATAACCTTTATACCAGCACCCCCTCTTCCGGTCCCTCGCTGCCCGAGCTACTGTAGCTTGCGGCACGATCCGAACATATCAGAAGTAGTAATAGAGCCCTAATATTTAGCAGCCATGGAGCGGACCCAGCGCTTCTGGATATGAAGGACCCCGTATCGCACCAGGACAACATTTTCCAGGTGACGTCCCCCACACTGGAGAACAGGAGACCCCAGAAGAAGTGCAGAGTGTGGGGTAACAGGGGGATCAGGAAGGACACCATTTACCAGTGTGACACCTGTCCTGATCACCCCGGCCTCTGCATACTGGATCGCTCCAAGGCGCACTACACGTCATTGGGGTTCTACATTATCTAAATTCTGTCCCTTATTCCTATTTCAGGGGTCACGTTGATCCAGGGATTATTCTGATCGCCATTATGGAGTCGGGAAGGAATTTTTCCCCTGTGATGAGGCTACTGTCGTCTGCCTCACTAGGGGTTTTTGCCTTCCTCTGGATCAACACAGGTTGAATTTGATGGACACCTGTCATTTTCCAACCTTATAAACTAATAATTGGCCTAATACCCCCAAATAAATTAGAATTGTCCCTTTTCCCCAGCTAAATAGGTATGGCCGCCATTCCCATTAGAGGAGGCCATGATGCAATTACAAAGCCTCTGTGCGGCCAGGACAGTAGAAACCCCCCACAAGTGACCCCATTCTGGAAACTACACCCCATAAGGAATCTAACAAGTGGGGCAGCGGGTATATGGCCCCCTGGTGACGGCCACATTTGGGACGTGAAAATGAAAAAAATGGTATTTTTTATTTTCACGGCACATGTCCTACACATGTGCCCATCACTAGTGGGGTCCATATGCTCACTGCACCCCTTGTTAGATTCCTTATGGGGTGTAGTTTCCAGAATGGGGTCACTTGTCGGGGGTTTCTACTGTTCTGGCAGCACAGGAGCTTTGTAATTGCGACATGGCCTCCATCCCCCATTCCAGCCTCTAAATGGCGCTCTGTCCTTTTGGTGACTTGCCCTGTGCCCATATGGCAAATTATGTCCACATGTGGGGTATTTTCGTACTCAGGGGAAACTACCCTACACGTTTTGTGTTCATTTTCTTTTTTAACCCCTTGTGGAAATGGAAAAAAATCAAGGCTAGACCAACATTTAGTGTAATTTTTTTAAAATTTTTACTCTAAATCATTGATCTTGTCTTGATTTTTTCATTTTCACAAGGGGTTAAAAGATAAAAAAAAACACAATGTGTAGAGCAATTTCCCCTGAGTACGGAAATACCCCACATGTGGACATAAAGCGCCATGCGGGTGCAGGGTAAGCCTCCAAAGGGAAGGTGCGCCATTTGGTTTTTGAAGGCTGGATTTGGATGGAATGGATTTCGAGGGGCCATGTTGCATTCAAAAGGCCCCTGTGTTGCCAAGACAGTTAAACCCCCCACAAGTGACCCTATTATGGAAACTACACCCCTCAAGGAATGTAACAAGGGGTGTAGTGAGCATATGGACCCCACTGGTGACGGGCACAAATGTGGAACAATGTGGCGTGAAAATGAAATATTAAATTTTTTACACTATAATGTTGGTCTAGCCTTGAATTTATCATTTTCACAAGGGGTTAAAAGAGAAAAAAACACACAAAATGTGTAGAGCAATTTCCCCCGAGTCCGTAAATACCCCACATGTGGACATAAAGCGCCATGTGGGTGCAGGGCAAGCCTCCGAAGGGAAGGAGCGCCATTTGGATTTTAGAGGTTGGATTTGGCTAGAATGGATGATGAACGCCATGTCGCATTTACAGAGCCCTTGTGCTGCCAAAACACTGTAAAACCCCCACAAGTGACCCCATTCTGGAAACTACACCCCTCAAGGAATCTAACAAGGGGTGCAGTGAGGATATGGACCCCTGGATGACGGGCACATTTGTGCCATGAAAGTGAAAAAATGAAAATTTTCACTTTCACGTCACATTTTTCCACATTTGTGCCCGTCACCAGTGGGGTCCATATGCTCACTGCACCCCTTGTTAGATTCCTTGAGGGGTGTAGTTTCCAGAATGGGGTCACTTGTGGGGGGTTTCCAGTGTCTTGGCAGCACGAGGGCTCTGTAAATGCGACATGGCCCTTGAAATCCATTCCAGTGAAATCCAGCTTCCAAAAGCCAATTGGCGCTCCTTCCCTTTGGAGGCTCGTCCTGCGCCCGCTTGGCACTTTATGTCCACATGTGGGGTATTTCCGTACTCGGGAGAAACTGTGCTACATGTTTTGTGTTTTTTTTTTTCCTTTTATCCCTTTGTGAAAATGAAAAATTGAAGGCTAGAACAACATTTTAGTGTAAAAAATACTTTAGTCTTTTTTCAAGCCATATTGTTTGGAAAATCTGTGAAGCACCTGTGGGGTCCAGATGCTCACCGCACCCCTTGTTACATTCCTTGAGGGGTGTAGTTTTCTAAATGGTGTCCCTTTAGGGGTGTTTTTTAGGTTTTGGCACCCCAGAGCCTCTGCCAACCTGAAGTGGTACAGTCAAAAATGACCAAAAATAACGGAGCCATTGAAATTCACTAGGCGCTCCCTTATATCTGAGGCTTGTGGTTGCGTCAAATAGCGCAATAGGGCCACATATGGGGTATTTCTATAAACTGCAGAAATGGGGCAATCAATATTGGGGTGCATTTCTCTGGTAATAGGTTTATAATTATGAAAAATATTGGATTACAATAAAATCTCTGCACAGAAAATTAAAATTTTCAAATTTCTTACACACTTAGCTTTTATTTCTGTGACTCCCCTAAAGGGTTAAAAAACTTTCTGGATGTGCTTTTGCAGAGTTTAGGGGGTGCAGTTTCTGAAATGGGGTGCTTCGTGAGGCTTTCTAACACACAGTCCCCTCAAATACACTTTAAACCTGAACAGTTCCCTAAAAATATCTGATTTTGAAATTTTACTGAAAATTTGGAAATTTGCTGCTAATGTTTTAAGCTTCCTATTGTCTAAAAAAAATGAAATATAGTTTAATAAATGCCGCCAACATAAAGTAGACATGTTGCTAATGCTATTTAATATATAATTTATGTGGTATAACCATTTTCTGTATAAGCAGAAAAGTTTTAAAGTTGGAAAAATGCATTTTTTCACAATTTTTCACGCTATTTTGGGTTTTTTCATAAAGATTCGTTATAAGTATCGACTCCAATTTACAAGAAATGTGAAGTACAATATGTCACGAGAAAACAATCTCAGAATCAGCCGGATAGGTAAAAGCATCCCGAAGTTATTAATGAATAAAGTGACACTGGTCAAATTCATAAAATTTGCTCCGGTCCTTAAGGCCATTTCAGGCTCTGTCCTTAAGGGGTTAAGAGCGAAATATGTCCCTTTAAGAGCGAAATATGTCCCTTTAAGAGCAAAATGGGTCCCTTTAAGAGAGACCTGGGCCCCTTTGAGAGCGAAATGGGTCCGTTTAGGAGCGACCTGGGCTCCTATAAGAGTTACCTGGGCCCCTTTAAGAGCAAAATGGGTCCCTTTAAGAGCGAAATATGTCCCTTTTAGAGCTAAATATGTCCCTTTAAGAGCAAAATCGGTCCCTTTAAGAGCAACCTTGGTCCCTTTAAGAGCAAAATATGTCCCTTTATGGGCAAAATGGGTCCCTTTAAGAGCAACCTGGGTCCCTTTAAGAGCGACCTGTGTCCCTTTAAGAGCGAAATATGTCCCTTTAAAAACAAAATGGGTCCCTTTAAGAGCAACCTGGGTCCCTTTAAGAGCAAAATATGTCCCTTTAAGAGCGACCTGGGTCCCTATAAGAGCTACCTGGGTCCCTTTAAGAGCAAAATGGGTCCCTTTAAAAGCGAAATATGTCCCTTTAAGAGCAAAATCGGTCCCTTTAAGAGCGACCTTGGTCCCTTTAAGAGCAAAATATGTCCCTTTAAGGGCAAAATGGGTCCCTTTAAGAGCAACCTGGGTCCCTTTAAGAGCGATCTGGGTCCCTTTAAGAGCGAAATATGTCCCTTTAAGAGCAAAATGGGTCCCTTTAAGAGCGAAATATGTCCCTTTAAGAGCAACCTGGGTCCCTTTAAGAGCAAAATGGGTCCCTTTAAGAGCGACTTGGGTCCCTTTAAGAGCGAAATATGTCCCTTTAAGAGCGACCTGGGTCCCTTTAAGAGCGAAATATGTCCCTTTAAGAGCAAAATCGGTCCCTTTAAGAGCGACCTTGGTCCGTTTAAGAGCGAAATATGTCACTTTAAGAGCGAAATGTGTCCCTTTAAGAGCAAAATGGGTCCCTTTAAGAGCGAAATATGTCCCTTTAAGAGATAAATCGGTTCCTTTAAGAGCGACCTTGGTCCCTTTAAGAGAGAAATATGTCCCTTTAAGAGCTAAATATGTCCCTTTAAGAGCAAAATGGGTGCCTTTAAGAGCGACCTGGGCCCCTTTAAGAGCGAAATGGGTCCCTTTAAGAGCGACCTGGGTCCCTTTAAGAGCGAAATAGGTCCCTTTAAAAGCTAAATGGGTCCCTTTAAGAGCGACCTGGGTCCCTTTAAGAGTGACCTGGGTCCCTTTAAGAGCGACTTGGGTCCCTTTATGAGCGAAATGATTCCCTTTAAAGAGTGACCTGGGTCCCTTTAAGAGCGACTTGGGTCCCTTTAAGGGACCCAGGTCGCTCTTAAAGGGATCCAAGTCGCTCTTAAAGGGATCCATGTAGCTCTTAAACGGACGGGACCCAAGTCACTCTTAAAGGGACCCAAGTCGCTCTTAAAGGTATGGGACCCAAGTCACTCTTATAGGGACGGGAGCCATGTCGCTCTTAAAGGAATGGGATTCAAGTTTCTCTTAAAGGGAAGTCACTGGTAAAGGGGCGCTCTTTTCAAGCACTATGTATTTTCCTGGAAATGCAAATCTAGTTTTCAATGCAAAGTATGGGTCCCTTTAAGAGCGAAATATGTCCCTTTAAGAGATAAATCGGTCCCTTTAAGAGCGACCTTGGTCCCTTTAAGAGCTAAATATGTCCCTTTAAGAGCGACCTGGGTCCCTTTAAGAGCGACCTGGGTCCCTTTAAGAGCAAAATGGGTCCCTTTAAAAGCGAAATATGTCCCTTTAAGAGCAAAATCGGTCCCTTTAAGAGCGACCTTGGTCCCTTTAAGAGCAAAATATGTCCCTTTAAGGGCAAAATGGGTCCCTTTAAGAGCAACCTGGGTCCCTTTAAGAGCGATCTGGATCCCTTTAAGAGCGAAATATGTCCCTTTAAGAGCAAAATGGGTCCCTTTTAGAGCGAAATATGTCCCTTTAAGAGCAACCTGGGTTCCTTTAAGAGCAAAATGGGTCCCTTTAAGAGCGACCTGGGTCCCTTTAAGAGCGAAATATGTCCCTTTAAGAGCGACCTGGGTCCCTTTAACCTCTTAAGGACATAGGACGTACCGGTACGTCCTATGTCCTCATTAGCACTTCAAAGCGGGGCCGCGCGGCGGCCCCGCTTTGAAGTGCCGCGATCCCGGGTGCCGCGTGTAGCCCGGGACCGCCGCTATTAGCGGGCACGGTCCGATCGCCGTGCCCGCTAATTAGCTAATCGGAGGCAGCTGTCAAAGTTGTCCCGGAGGAGCGATCTCCGTTACTGATGCCGGCCGGGGACGCGTCCAAGATGGCGCCGTCCTCGGCTCGGCACTCGTTTGTTTCCGACTGCAGCAGCCGAAAGCAAACGAGTGCCGATCTCATGGATCTCTGCAGCATATCTATGCTGCAGAGATCTCTATGAGAGATCAAAGTGTATATACTAGAAGTCCCCCAGGGGGGCTTCTAGTATATGTGTAAAAAAAAAAAAAAAACGTGTTGTTAATAGTAAAAATCCCCCTCCCCTAATAAAAGTCTGAATCACCCCCCTTTTCCCAGGTTTTAAATAAAAGTAAACAAATAAATAAATAAATAAACATGTTTGGTATCGCCGCGTGCGTAATCGCCCGAACTATTAATTAATCACATTCCTGATCTCGTACGGTAAACGGCGTCAGCGCAAAAAAAATCCCAAAGTGCAAAATTGCGCATTTTTGGTCGCATCAAATCCAGAAAAAATGTAATAAAAAGCGATCAAAAAGACGTATATGGGCAATCAAGGTACCGATAGAAAGATCACATCATGGCGCAAAAAATGACACCTCGCACAGCCCCATAGACCAAAGGATAAAAGCGCTATAAGCCTGGGAATGGAGCGATTTTAAGGAATGTATATTGGTTAACAACGGTTTGAATTTTTTACAGGCCATCAGATACAATATAAGTTATACATGTTATATATCGTTTTAATCGTAACGACTTGAGGAACATGCATAACAAGTCAGTTTTACCCCAGGGCGAATGGCGTAAAAACACATTTCCCCCAAATAAAAGAAATGCGTTTTTTTTTTCAATTTCACCACACTTTGAATTTTTTTCTGGTTTCGCAGTGTACTTTATGCAAAAATTCAGCCTGTAATTGCAAAGTACAATTAGTGACGCAAGAAATAAGGGGTCATGTGGGTTTCTAGGTGGAAAAATGCAAGTGCTATGACCTTTTAAACACAAGGAGGAAAAACCGAAAACGTAAAAACGAAAATGGGCCATGTCCTTAAAGGGTTAAGAGCGAAATATGTCCCTTTAAGAGCAAAATCGGTCCCTTTAAGAGCGACCTTGGTCCGTTTAAGAGCGAAATATGTCACTTTAAGAGCGAAATGTGTCCCTTTAAGAGCAAAATGGGTCCCTTTATGAGCGAAATATGTCCCTTTAAGAGATAAATCGGTCCCTTTAAGAGCGACCTTGGTCCCTTTAAGAGAGAAATATGTCCCTTTAAGAGCTAAATATGTCCCTTTAAGAGCAAAATGGGTGCCTTTAAGAGCGACCTGGGCCCCTTTAAGAGCGAAATGGGTCCCTTTAAGAGCGACCTGGGTCCCTTTAAGAGCGAAATAGGTCCCTTTAAAAGCTAAATGGGTCCCTTTAAGAGCGACCTGGGTCCCTTTAAGAGTGACCTGGGTCCCTTTAAGAGCGACTTGGGTCCCTTTATGAGCGAAATGATTCCCTTTAAAGAGCGACCTGGGTCCCTTTAAGAGCGACTTGGGTCCCTTTAAGGGACCCAGGTCGCTCTTAAAGGGATCCAAGTCGCTCTTAAAGGGATCCATGTAGCTCTTAAACGGACGGGACCCAAGTCACTCTTAAAGGGACCCAAGTCGCTCTTAAAGGTATGGGACCCAAGTCACTCTTATAGGGACGGGAGCCATGTCGCTCTTAAAGGAATGGGATTCAAGTTTCTCTTAAAGGGAAGTCACTGGTAAAGGGGCGCTCTTTTCAAGCACTATGTATTTTCCTGGAAATGCAAATCTAGTTTTCAATGCAAAGTATGGGTCCCTTTAAGAGCGAAATATGTCCCTTTAAGAGATAAATCGGTCCCTTTAAGAGCGACCTTGGTCCCTTTAAGAGCTAAATATGTCCCTTTAAGAGCGACCTGGGTCCCTTTAAGAGCGACCTGGGTCCCTTTAAGAGCAAAATGGGTCCCTTTAAAAGCGAAATATGTCCCTTTAAGAGCAAAATCGGTCCCTTTAAGAGCGACCTTGGTCCCTTTAAGAGCAAAATATGTCCCTTTAAGGGCAAAATGGGTCCCTTTAAGAGCAACCTGGGTCCCTTTAAGAGCGATCTGGGTCCCTTTAAGAGCGAAATATGTCCCTTTAAGAGCAAAATGGGTCCCTTTAAGAGCGAAATATGTCCCTTTAAGAGCAACCTGGGTTCCTTTAAGAGCAAAATGGGTCCCTTTAAGAGCGACCTGGGTCCCTTTAAGAGCGAAATATGTCCCTTTAAGAGCGACCTGGGTCCCTTTAAGAGCGAAATATGTCCCTTTAAGAGCAAAATCGGTCCCTTTAAGAGCGACCTTGGTCCGTTTAAGAGCGAAATATGTCACTTTAAGAGCGAAATGTGTCCCTTTAAGAGCAAAATGGGTCCCTTTATGAGCGAAATATGTCCCTTTAAGAGATAAATCGGTCCCTTTAAGAGCGACCTTGGTCCCTTTAAGAGAGAAATATGTCCCTTTAAGAGCTAAATATGTCCCTTTAAGAGCAAAATGGGTGCCTTTAAGAGCGACCTGGGCCCCTTTAAGAGCGAAATGGGTCCCTTTAAGAGCGACCTGGGTCCCTTTAAGAGCGAAATAGGTCCCTTTAAAAGCTAAATGGGTCCCTTTAAGAGCGACCTGGGTCCCTTTAAGAGTGACCTGGGTCCCTTTAAGAGCGACTTGGGTCCCTTTATGAGCGAAATGATTCCCTTTAAAGAGCGACCTGGGTCCCTTTAAGAGCGACTTTGGTCCCTTTAAGGGACCCAGGTCGCTCTTAAAGGGATCCAAGTCGCTCTTAAAGGGATCCATGTAGCTCTTAAACGGACGGGACCCAAGTCACTCTTAAAGGGACCCAAGTCGCTCTTAAAGGTATGGGACCCAAGTCACTCTTATAGGGACGGGAGCCATGTCGCTCTTAAAGGAATGGGATTCAAGTTTCTCTTAAAGGGAAGTCACTGGTAAAGGGGCGCTCTTTTCAAGCACTATGTATTTTCCTGGAAATGCAAATCTAGTTTTCAATGCAAAGTATGGGTCCCTTTAAGAGCGAAATATGTCCCTTTAAGAGATAAATAGGTCCATTTTATTGCGACCTTGTTCCCTTTAAGAGCTAAATATGTCCCTTTAAGAGCGAAATATGTCCCTTTAAGAGCAAAATGGGTGCCTTTAAGAGCGACCTGGGCCCCTTTAAGAGCGAAATGGGTCCCTTTAAGAGCGACCTGGGTCCCTTTAACCCTTAGGGGACACAGCCAGTTTTCATTTTTGCGTTTTCGTTTTTCCCTCCTCGTGTATATAAGGCCATAGCGCCTGCATTTTTCCACCTAGAGACCCAAATGAGCCCTTATTTTTTGCGCAACTAATTGTACTTTGCTATGGCAGATGTAATTTTTGCCTAAAATGTGCCGGAAAACCAGAAAAAAATTATATGTGTGGTGAAATTGAAAAAAAAAATGTTTTTTTTTTATTTGGGGGGGGGGGGGGGGTTGTTTATACTATGTTCGCCCTGGGGTAAAACTGACTCGTTATATATGTTCCTTAAGTTGTTACGATTACAACGATATGTAACATGTATAACTTTTATTTGATTTGATGGCTTGTAAAAAATTAAAACCTTTTAAAGAAAATATATGTTCCTTAAAATCGCTCCATTCCCAGGCTTATAGCGCTTTTATCCTTTGGTCTATGGGTCTGTGTGAGGTGTCATTTTTTGCGCCATGATGTGATCTTTCTATCGGTACCTTGATTGCGCATATATGACTTTTTGATCGCTTTTTATTACAATTATTCTGGATTTGATGCGATCAAAAATGCGCAATTTTGCACTTTGGGATTTTTTTGTGCTGACGCCGTTTACCGTGTGAGATCAGGAATGTGATTAATTAATAGTTCGGGCGATTACCCATGAGGCGATAGCAAACATGTTTGTTTATTAATTTATTTATTTATTTTTATTTATAAAATGGGGAAAGGGGGGTGATTCAGACTTTTATTAGGGGAGGGGATTTTGTGTTATTAAAAATACTTTTTTCTTTTACTTTACACATATACTAGAAGCCCCCCTGGGGGACTTCTAGTATATGCACTCTGATCTCTCATAGAGATCCATGCAGTATAGTTATACTGCATGAATCCATGAGATCGGTGTTCTATTACTTTTGGCTGCTGCAGCCAAAAGCAATAGAATGCCGAGCCGGGATCAGCGCCATTACGGCGCAGACCCCGGCCCGGGATGGATGCGGGGATCGCCCCCCCGCAATCGCGCCGCAGGGAGGCGATCCCCCCCACTAGACCACCAGGTATGCATTTGAGCAAGTATTTAGAAGCAGCTGTCAACTTTGACAGCTGCTTCTAAGTACTTAATTAGCGGGCACGGCGATCGGACCGTGCCCGCTAATAGCCGCGATCCCGGGCTACATGCGGCACCCGGGATCGCGGCAGTTCAGAGGGGGGTCGCCGCGCGACCCCCCTCTGAACTCCCATAGCGGCACGAGGACGTTCAATAACGTCCTGGTGCAGCTATGGGTTAAGAGCGACCTGGGTCCCTTTAAGAGCGAAATAGGTCCCTTTAAGAGCTAAATGGGTCCCTTTAAGAGTGACCTGGGTCCATTTAAGAGCCACTTGGGTCCCTTTATGAGCGAAATGATTCCCTTTAAAGAGCGACCTGGGTCCCTTTAAGAGCGACCTGGGTCCCTTTAAGGGACCCAGGTCACTCTTAAAGGGATCCAAGTCGCTCTTAAAGGGATCCATGTAGCTCTTAAACGGACGGGACCCAAGTCACTCTTAAAGGGACCCAAGTCGCTCTTAAAGGTATGGGACCCAAGTCACTCTTATAGGGACGGGAGCCATGTCGCTCTTAAAGGAATGGGATACAAGTTTCTCTTAAAGGGAAGTCACTGGTAAAGGGGCGCTCTTTTCAAGCACTATGTATTTTCCTGGAAATGCAAATCTAGTTTTCAATGCAAAGTATCTTTCGAATCAATTACGGCCGTTGTTGCAAATTGCATATGGTAATTTGGTAATAGCCTATGTAGGCCGAAAGAGTGTTGCATTGGCTTTTTATCACTCTGATAAAAACTGACATTAAATCAGTTAGAAACACCAACTGATGCCTTACAAAATGTTAAAACAAGCTGAAAGTAGTGTTTCAATTATTTAATGATAAAATAGAGTGTTATCTTTTTATTTTTATTTTAAATATATCATATTACATTAAACAGCCATAAAAAGAAAAGCCTTTCCTTTTACAAATATCATGCATAAAAAACCTAAGACTTTATTCCCCTTCCCCTAAAGAAACGCTATCAAACACCCCCCCGCCCCATCCCGAACTGCCAAGGCCTCACCATAACTTTTGCAGCTTGTCGTATTTCTTAACACAACACTCCCACATCCTTACTGTTGGAACTACCGATGACATCCAATTTCTAACTATTAACAGTTTTGCATAAAATAACCATCTCACAATCTTGCTTTTTACTTTACTTTACTTTATTATCTTTGTGGTATCTCCCAAAATTGCCATCTCCGGTATCGGCTCCAAAACAAAATCTACTTCTTTTGAGATTATCTCTATTATCTTCCGCCAGAATTGTTCCAACGCACCATAGATAAAATAGAGTGTTACTCCAAATCATGGAACAGACAGAAACAACAAAGATAAAGTCAAAAACATGTCAATGTAATGTGCTACACTGCATCAAATAACGTATGTAGATAGATTCTTTAGGATCTTCAGAGGAGACCAAGAAACTATTTCTCATTTATTTTGGCGTTATCTTTACATTTTAAATGATATGACCACAGTGTTTGGGCAAGAGAAAAAGTTGAACTTGAATTGCAGGATGGGGTGACTAGCTTCCTTGTAAAAAAAAAAAGGCGGTTTGAAATATTCTTAACTTAGCTCTTTCATAAAACTTTGACCCCAGTACAAAATGAGGAACAGGTGGCCCTTTAAATTTTAGGATAGTTGCTAAGAGACTAGAAACAAAGATGATTTGTGTCGTCAATCCTCTTTGGAAAAAAAATTCTTAACATTCTTGTCCAGATGACGTGAAAGTAATTTAATATAAACGAGGCCAAGACAACCTCTTCTAGAGACGAGGTACATAAACTCTAATCATCAGTTTTCGTTAAAACTATTTTTTTTATCTTTGTAGCTAAAACTATAACTTAGCAACAGACTTCCTAAAAACAAGTTCAAAACAGCAGATACAGTATGTACCTGGCCTCTAAAAGCTACTCTGCCAGAACACATGAGCAACTGGTGTAGCCAGCACCAACTTGAAACCTGGTGCGAAACATACAGGTAAAGTTCTTTAACCCGTTAACGACGCATGACGGGTATACCCGTCATGAGGCCGTTAAGGGTAAACAGAGAGGGCTCCCGGTGTGAGCCCTCACTGCAGCCCGCGGTCCCTCGTTTCTATGTGCAGCCAGGGACTGCAGGTATTAGCCGTCGCGGCCGGCTAATTAACTATTCAAATGCAGCTGTCAAAGCTGCCAGCTGCATTTGTATAGTATCTGTGCCCCTTGTCCCTGGTGTCAAGTGGGGGATCCCCCCCCCACGATGCGAGATCCGTTGTAATGAGCTGGCCGGGGCTCAGCGTCGGAATGATGCTGATCCGGGCTCGGCAATCAGTGTAGAAGGTCTGCAGCAGACCAGTATAATAGAGCAATGATCTAATGGATCATTGTTCTATTATATACACAGCATTGATCTCAATGGGAGATCAGTGCTGTGTATATAGAAGTCCCCCAGGGGGCTTCTAATTACTGTTAGTGAAAATAAAATAAAGTGTTTTTATTAATAAAAAATCCCGTCCCCTAATAAAAGTTTGAATCACCCTCCTTTCCCCATTTAATAAATAAAAATAAATAAATAAACATGTTTGGTATCGCCGCTTGCATAATCGCACGATCCATTAACTTATCCCATTTCTGATCTTGTACGGTAAACAGCGTAAGCGCAAAAAAAAAAAAGTGCAAAATTGCGTATTTTTGGTCACGTCAAATCCAGAAAAATTGTAATAAAAAGCGATCAAAAAGTCGCATATGCGCAATCGAGGTACCAATAGAAATAACACATCATGGCGCAAAAAATGACACCTCAAACAGCCCCATAGACCAAAGGATAAAAGCACTATAAGCATGGGAATAGAGCAATTTTTAGGAACATATGTTTAAACAATGAATTTTTTACAAGCCATGGAATAAAATAAAAATTATGCATGTTACATATCATTGTAGTTGTAATGACTTGAGGAACATATATAACATTTCAGTTTTTCACACGGCGTAAAAATGAAGACCTCCCCCCAAAGAAAAAGAATTCTGTTTTTTTTATTTTTTCTGGTTTCGCAGCATATTTTATGGAAAAATTAAGCCTGTCATTCCAAAGTACAATTAGTGACGCAAAAAATAAGGTTTCATGTGGGTCTGTAGGTGTAAAAATGCAAGTGCTATGGCCTTTTAAGTACAAGGAGGAAAAAACAAAAACGCAAAAACGAAAATTAGCCCGGTTCTTAAGGGGTTAAGCTATAATCATAATGTGTTTTATTAAGAGTAGGGACATTAAGATTTGTAAGATGTCTGTACTCCTTTGTGAAGTTTCCATAGTGATCTACACCTTAGCTTACCTGCCAGAACTACAGCAAGCCAACTCTACTGTATAGAGCATTTGCTTTCTGTTTACTGTTTACTGCCATGGAATTCCTCAGGCAGAAACAGAACGTTTTGGAGAACACTGTAATAAATTTTAAGTATATCATAAGCCAAAACCTTGTGCTTTTACCAATAAGCAGTAAGATCAGACATTGCTGAAGTGGAAAGTATTTTTTTTTCTTTATTTTAATTTTCTTTTTTTTCTTTTTCCAAGAAGACCTGGACTACTTCCATAAAGAAGTTGTTACTGCTCATCAGGCAGAAAAACATTACAAAACTATCTCTAAGAGGTTTGAGCTCTACCAATCCACATACAAACTGGGTACAAATAGGGAGTTGAAGACATATAACCTTTCCCAGATATGGTTGGTAGGGATGAGCAAACTTTTGAAAAGTTCGGTTCGATCCGGCGAACTTTAGTGAAGTTCGGATTCGGACGAAACTAACCTAAAACGAAACCTTGCAATAACGGCTGTATAATTGCAGCTACAATAGTAGGAGTCTAATAGGGTATAGTTTTGTTTAGTTGCAGTTGCTATTACAATGAAAAAAGTGGAAAAAATCAAAGTGCAAAAATAGTGAAAAAAAAATTAGCCAAGGTGTAAGTGATTACACAGGACATAGGACACAAAGTTCCTTGGACCCAGTAGGGTGGAAAACAGACATTTGACAGTGGAACCAGCAGCAGTAATAGTACTGTATTGGACCCAGTGTGGAGGAGGGGGAGGAGGAGGCAGTAGCACTTGATTGCAAACAGCCCAGTATGGTTGAAAAAAGACTATTGGAGGAGGCGGCACCACTTGATTGCACCCAGGCCAGTATGATTGGGAACAGACTATTTGAGGAGGAGGCAGTATCTGATTGCACCCAGGCCAGTATGATTGCAAACAGACTATTCATGGAGGAGGATGGTCAGCCTTGGAGTGGTGGCCTGGGATTTCTCGCTGATGTTGGTTACCACACTTTCCAGAATACAGATGAGTGGGATGATGTCCATGATGCCTGCTCACAGAGTCGCGTCCTCAAAAGAGATCAACAATTGGCATGACATGTTCGAAGAAACCTGTGCACTATGAGGTTTATCACATGTGCCATACAAAGTGTATGACTCCCTGCTGCACTGCAGAGAAAAGATTCCACCCTTTGTGGGCTACAACACTTCCCACTGCTAGTTGACCTTGGCTCAGCCATTCATATATCTCCTCCCTGATGGTCTGGAGGAGCTCCTGCCCACTGTGGCTTCGTTCACCCAGGCTCACAAAATGAAGGACAGCCTGAGAGCGCCGGGCCTGACATAGTTAGTAAGACACCGGGGCAGGTTGGACTGCAGTCAAAGCGGTGGATGGTTGCAAGCTGGTGGAGGCAGAACTTGTGCAGAACTGGCCCCCTAAAGCACCAGGGAGGTGACAGTGGCAAAAATGGGCTAACTTTCTGGTGGTCTTCTGGGGGAATGTTGACCCAATGGGCAGTAACAGAGATGTACTGCTCTTGGCCATAATTAAAGGACCAGACATCAGCACTGGGGTGCACGGTCTTGGACACCAAGATACCAAATGAGTCGCCAACATTTTTCTACACAACTGTGCAGTGATGGGACAGCCGACGGGACAGCTGATGGGACTTTTTTTGGACTTTTTTTTTGTTTCTGGGACAGTGATGGGACTTTTTTTTTACTTTTTTTTGTTTCTGGGACAGTGATGGGACTTTTTTGGACTTTTTTTTTGTTTCTGGGACAGTTATGGGACTTTTTTTTATTTTTTTGGTTTCTCAGACAGTGATGGGACTTTTTTTGGACTTTTTTTGTTTCTTAGACAGTGACGAGACTTTTTTTTGGACTCTTTTTATTTTAAAAAAACTTTTTGTTGTTGCGGCTAAACAGGGTTCTTCTATTTTTTTTAACCTGATTGTAAAGATATGAACTGATTTTCCCTTAATAAATTCGATAAGCTTGAACACTGAAGTTGCTTTCATGTGTCTTGGTTAATACTTACAGACAGCTGTCACATTACATTTTTAAATAGGCAGCACCCAGGTATATCTGAGGAGACTAATTTAAGGTCTCACCCGAACAGGGGTGACGTCACACAGCTTGATATTCACAGAAAACCCGGATACAAGGGATTATAGGAGTAATAATCCCTTGTATCCTAGTCTATTCTGTGACAAAAGTACAATTTTGTGTCGCCGTTGTTATTTTTACCAGATTCATAACAAACTTTCTCAAAGTTCAGTTCGGCCCCGAACCGAACTTTTCCCAAAGTTTATAACGAAACTGGTTCACAAGGGTTCGGTTCGCTCATCCCTAATGGTTGGCCATATGGTTGGCAAAGATCATACCAAGAGCGAGGCTCATATTAGTGCACAAATTCACAAAGAAACCCAAGAAAACCTCTAAACAGCTAAAGGTTTTTCTCACATTAACTAATGTTAATATTCACAAGTCCACCATCAACTCCACAACAAAGGTGTGCATGGCAGGCTTGCAAGGAGAAAGTTGCTGCTTTACAAAATTAACATTGCTGCCTATTTGCAGCTTGCTATAGATCCCCAGGACAAGCATCAAATATCATTTATTTCTATGGATCTGTTTTTCCCCAACCCACTCCCTGTGAGCTAGCAACAGGCCTGGCTGTCAATTTCTTTGGATCTGCACATTGATGTCTTTGTAGCTCTGGCTGAGCGCTAATTCCCTCACCTGTGCATTGCTGGGGAGAACTGCAGCTCTAATGATGACACGTACAGTATGTGCTTGTGTGGAGATTCCCTCATTTCTATGGAGCAATCCCCCTCCTCTCCTGTACAGCTGGAAAGGACGGGACCTTTGCTCTAAACTTCTAATTAATTTTGTTCAAATTTGGGATCAAACAGTTCCGAAGTTTGGATGTGTATAGAGGACACACGGGTGGGTGGATGGATGACAGACAGACAGTCATTTTTCTGTTTAGATTAAATAGTTTTACTCTTTAAATAAATAAATAACCCAATCTAATATTTTTTACTCATTTATTTGATTTAGTTTACTTGTGTGAAAATCTGATATAGTTTTAAATAAAATTTTTGCAGAAAAATTAAGATTAAATAATTTAATAAATAAATAATTTAAAAAATATTTGTTTAACCCTTTAAGGACCAAGCCCAATATGGCCCAGTAGATCGGCAATTTTCATTTTTGCATTTTCATTTTTTCCTCCTCCCCTTCCAAGAGCCCATTTCATATTCCAACTACAGGGCCATGTGGGGGCTTGTTTTTTTCAGGAATAGTTGTACTTTGTAATGCCATTTTTCATTCTACCATAACATGTATGAGGGAAGCATCAAAATATTATTTATAAAAATATAAACTGGTGAAATTGGACAAAAAAGAATGCAAAATGTTAACTTTTGGGGGTTCCTGTGTCTACGTAATGCACTATACGGTAAAAGCGACATGATACCATTATTCTATGGGTCAATCCGAACACAACCATATGCAGGTTTACACAGATTTTCTAATGTTTAAATTTTTTTTAATCAAATGTTTTGATCACTTTTTATAATTTTTTTTTATATACTGTACAATGTAACAAAAAAATCGGTATTCCTGGCACTTTCCCCCCTCTTTTAGTTTACGCCGTTCACCATACGGGATGCCGTTTGACACAGTGATCGGGACCCCCGGTCACTTACACTGAAACGCCATAATCACAGTGTTTAAGGGGTTAATGACAGGCTGCAGCGCGATCGCTGCAGCCTGCCATTAACGGTGAGGGCCTGGGTACTGATTGCATCCGGCCCTCAACTGCTATGAAGCGCGCTTCACTACAGAGCTTCATATCACAGGACGTACCGGTACACCCAGGGTAATCTGGGAACAGGTACCCAAGGCGTCCCGGTACATCCTAGGTCATCTAGGGGTTAAAGTTGATTATATCAAAAGAACATTTTATGACACCACCTGTACTATTTTCATCTTAATAATGACACCTAAGGCTATGTTCACATTACGTGAACACCCGGCCGTTCCGTGACTTAAGTACCATCCGGGTACCGTCCGGGTACACGTGCGCCCGCATCAGAGCTTCCCATGGCATGGCAGAGAGAACACATGGAACCATTAAAACAGAGGTAGCATATGATGAACCACTACAAAATTTAGCCTGACACAGCATGGTGGTGAGGACAGAGTGACCAAGGTAGAAGCGGTAGCCAGTGAGCCTTCCAAAAACGATACCAGACACAGCAGGGCAGTGAGCACACAGAGAACCATTAAAAGTGAGTGAGGAAGCAAGTGAGCCTCCCAAAAATTAGGCCAGACAATGCATGGCATTGAGCACACAGAGAACCATTAAAAGTGAGTGTGGAAGCAAGTAAGCCTCCCCAAAATTCAGCCAGACACTGCATGGCATTGAGCACACAGAGAACAATTAAAAGTGAGTGTGGAAGCAAGTAAGCCTCCCAAAAATTAGGCCAGACACTGCATGGCATTGAGCACACAGAGAACCATTAAAAGTGAGTGAGGAAGCAAGTGAGCCTTCCAAAAATTAGGCCAGATACAGCATGGCATTGAGCACACAGAGAACCATTAAAAGTGAGTGTGGAAGCAAGTTAGCCTCCCAAAAATTAGGCCAGACACTGCATGGCATTGAACACACAGAGAACCATTAAAAGTGATTGAGGAAGCAAGTGAGCAGGTGTACTACAAATCCCAGCAATACAATGTAGTACAGGAGCATCACCAGCCACAAAATCAAAAAAGAGTACACTGAGCACTTCTTAGGGGTCTGTATGCAACACCTAATGTTCCCTTTCTGCCAGCCGATCACCACAATGTGCTGCTGAAATCGTGGCTGCACTGCAAGTCCCAGCCAGCAGTCTGTAGTAATACAATTTATAAACGATTTGAAGCCCTTACAAGGGCTGTTTGTTTGTTTCGCTAGTATTCCCTGCCTACTGGAACGCTAATTCTCCTCCCTAATGCTCTCTCTGACCAGCAGCAGCTCTGTCCCTGATCTCTCACAGCATGCGTCTGAAGCGAGCACTGGCGGCCGCAATTTTTATATGGCAGGGTCATCTAATCTGGCCAACCAATCGCTGCTATCAACATGTATGGGCCCCACGTGATCACAGGATGTACCAAAGAGTGTCCTGCATGTTTATTGGCTGAGAAATTGCGCCCAAACTTACAGGAAACGGATGATGATATTTTCTTGAATATTGTGAGATGCTCGTCCGAGTAACAAGTACCATCGAGAATCTTAATACTCAAACGAGTACCAAGCTTGGACGAGCATGCTCGCTCATCAGTAGTAATTACGGATTTAGGGGAAATTGCCCTACACATTTTGTGTGTTTGTTTCTCTTTTAACCCCTTGTGCAAATGAAAAATTCCAGGCTACACCAACATTATATGTTCACACTACATATATGTCCAGCTGCATATTTTATGCGGCCGGACATATACGTGTGAAACTCCGGCCGGGGATTTACGTAAGTTGTGGCCGGCTACGTACGGTCCGCGAACTTACGCCCGTAGTCTACTTACGCTTCCCGAGCGCCGTACGTAGCGATCTGACAGTGGTCTTTTACTTGGATATCTTCGGCTAGCCCCGGACACCCCACAGAACCTTTTGGATCGGCAAATCAAAGTGCAAAAATGAAGAAATCACCACTCTGTACGGGACCACATGTTACGCTACGGTCGTAAGTTACAGCATTTCCATCCTGAAACAATGGTCTGGTTTCAGGATGGAAGTTCTTACGTTGTGTGGACTGTGCAGCCGTAGATCGTATACTTTCCATTGTACGCAAACTACGTAAATCTCCGGCCGCTTATTCACGGAACGCGCTACGGCCGGAAACTTACGTAGTGTGAACATAGCCTTATAGTGTAAAAAATTTTATATTTCATTTTCACACCACAGTGTTCCACATTTATGCCCTTCACCAGTGGGGTCCATATGCTTTACATTCTTTGATGGGTGTAGTTTCCATAATGGGGCCACTTGTGGGAGTATCAACTAGCTTGGCAACACAGGGGCCTTTTAATTGCAACATGGTCCTCAAAATCCATTCCAGCCAAATCCAGCCTCCAAAGGCCAAATGGCGCTCAGTACAAAAAAACCCCACATGTGGATTTCGGTGTCCCTCCCAGTCTAAATCTAGTCTAAGTATACCCTGACCCCCATGTGTAGCGGAGCCCCAAAAATATTTTCATTTCTGCTGCATCAACAGGGGTCCACACATGGCGTGGACCCCTGTTGATGCAGCGGAAATGAAAGAATAGGAGGGGTTGTTGGCTATAAATTGGTGCGCGTACAAATTTGCGCCACCATCAAATTTATAACGTCATCAGAGAAATAGAGTTTAAAAAGTCTATTTCTCTGATGCCTGTGGGGTTTATTTGGATTCCTGCTCCTGCTACAAAGTCAGGAAACTGGGGCTCATAATTTTGGGGGGCTGGGGTCCAGATGGGGTCACCTATCTGGGGGGCAGGATGGGGTCACCTGTCTGGGGGGTAATCGTGGGGGTGGCCCTAATGGCGATTGGTGCCGTCTCAGACAGCACCAATCGCCATTGCTTTCTGGGTCACCAGGTCACCAATGACCCGAAAAACTGAATTTTGCTGTTATTAGCTGATCTGAATTGAAAATTGTAAATCACCCCCGTGCTGACGAGCAGAGATGAGAAGAGCCTGCTCTCTAACCGCGGGCATTAATGTACGTCTGTTTGTGTTAAGGCCCAGCCTGTGGGGGCGTACATTTACGCCCGCGGTTGTTAAGGGGTTAATGTTGCTGTTGGAAACGAAAAACAGCAACACTGGAACGAAAACATGCTTTCATAAGTAAATATACACAAAACAAGCTTGTGGGGTAGAAAGCAATACAAAAGTTCTCCATAGCATGCAGAAAGCAGTTCAGGTTTGACCAAACCAAACCCAAACTTTGCTTTAGGGTATATTCACACGGACGGGAGAATCTCGCTGCGAGCCCGGCAGGTCCTGGAAGTTCCCATACACTACATACTTGCTGCGGTCTAAACGACCGCAGCGAGTATGTAATTATACCGCCCTTAACCCCTTCTGCTCCCCCGCTGTGTATATACTTTACCTCTCCTCGCTGCACGGGTCCGGCGTCCTGCTCTCCCGCCCGGCCAATCAGTGGCTGCGGCTGGGCAACACACTGATTGGCCGGGCGGGAGAGCAGGACGCCGGACCCGTCTTCAGCACACAGGTTAGGGATAGGCATCTGCATTTTAAGCTTTAAATGGTAATTAAAAGTATGAAGGAGTTCTTTCAGATTAGTAGATAGTATGAAGGTCAGAGTGGTGAAACAGGCTTATTTGGCACAGTACAGGGCAGAGCTGGAGAATTTAAACCTTACTTGTAAGCAAGGAGATCTGCAGACATGATTTTACTCATAAAAGCCCCACTGTAGAAAAAAGTCTGAAGTGTGTGCCAGGTTTGTTGCCTCAGGTGGTTAGAACAGTAGTGATAAGTGATGTTATAATGACTTCAACCTCATTAACCCCTTGCCTCTGCAGCCTGTTTTGGCCTTAATGCCCAGGGCCTATTTTTTAAATCTGATCTGTCTCTTTTTATGTAGTAATAACTTTGAGGTGCTTTTAATTATCGCAGTTATTCTTGAAAAATGTACGTGTCTTAATATTCAAAATTCTCTTTTTCTAACAAAAATAGTCATGTCACATGAACTAATTATTACTGCAACATCTACAACATGTCTACTTGATGGTGACGTCACTTGATAAACGTCCTCTGGCTCTGTTCACACAACGTTTTTTCAGCTTTGGTTAAAATTACGCCCGTTATTTTCATGCTAAAATAACGGACGTTATTTAGCAGTCTGACTGGTGTTTGTACATTATTCTAGTTTGGGATTACTAATTGAACTTTGGATGCGGCTTAATTGAAAAGACCATAGAATTCAATAGTAAAAACGGAGAAAGAACGGTGGAAAAAGGAAAGCTGTGTGTGAACTACTGATAAAAAACGTTCGCTGTTTGCAAAAGACGTCCGAAAATAATGATCATGTTCATTAAACTCAATATTTTTTCTGCTTCTTCCAATGTTTCTAGAAATCCCCCATATATGGTTGCAGTGCGCCACCTGACATGACAGAGACTTGGAGAATTTTGGGATCGTTTTTTATTTAATTTTTTTTGCCATTATACCATGCCACTTTGTGGTGCCAAAATATTTGTGTCATTTCCATCTGTACCATGGTGACATTTCCATCTGTACCATTCTGTGGGACACCCTGATCATTTTTTATTTAATTTTTTATGAGGTGGTACGAATAAAAAACACTATTTAGCAGCGTTTTTTCATCATTTTTTGTACGCCGTTTACTATACGTTACATATGACATGTTATCTGAATTTGTCAGGTCGATACGATTACAATGATATCCATTTTATATAGCTTTTGTTATAGTTTATGACATTTATACAATAAATACTGCTTATGTCTTGCAAATTGTAAGAGCAGTAATATTTTTATTTTTTCGCCAATGGAATTATGTGAGGGTTTTGGTTTTTTTTGCGGCATAAGCTGACGTTTTTAGTGGTGACGTTTGACGTTTTGATTTTTTCTATATTTTTTAGGGGGGCGGGATTAACAAGAAAAAGTCATTTTGGTTAGTTTTTATTTCTGTATATTTATTTATTTATATTTCTTTAATTAATTTATTTATTTATTTATTTTGTAAACTTATTTATGTATGTATTTTTGTGGTGTGTATGAACTTTTACTTTTTCAGGTACATCTATAATACATTACAGCACATGATCAGTGCTGTAATGTATTATAGAGTGAATGAGCTGTTAGAACACTGACAGCTCATTCAAACGATCAGGTCCCTGCCCCAGTGCAGGGGCCTGATCGTTATGCCCATAGCAGCCCAGACGCATTAGGCATGATTTTACCATGATATGGTAAACCGCCCAAAGCCGCACGATCCCACGTGCGGCCCCCGGGGGCTAGGGGGTCGTAGGGAGCAGATATCGGTCCGGATTCCCCATAGATGCTGCAGTCCCACGGACCGCGGCGCCTATGAGGTTAACTGCCGGGGGGGAGCACGGCTCCCCTCCGGGCAGGGGCAGCAGGAGGAGGCTGTGAGGGGGCTTCCCAATCGCCACTAGGGACAGCGGGGGGAGGCAGGGAGAGCATGATGTTCCTGGAACGTCATGTTGCAGGAACTTCCTGCTTTACAGGTTATTCCTGTGTCATATCTGTACCTGACTCTGCTGATCTTTATAATACAACACAATACATGGTAATTTAAATCAAATAAATTTTATTTAGAATTTTATGTTAGAGTTCCTGAAACTGAAAGCTCAAGGAAGGACTCAATTCTCAGAAAATCAGAAATCCCTGTCATATCAACAGGTGATATTCATTTTTGCTTACCACTTTAAATATCATGCAGCTAAAATTCAGAAAAGAAAAACTTCCCTTTTAAGGTTTTAGTTTCTAAATCTTAAGTTCTAAATAATTCAGATTCCATTATGACATTGTAATTCACCCTGTCTTACAGTCTACTTGCTATATTTTTAACTTTTAATTTAACCTTACGTAAAAGTTATGCAACACTTGTTTCAGACTTTAATTTTTACTTTCACTGAATCTCACAATCTCAGACCCACAGCAGGAAACCCATTTTTTTTCTTTGTGCATTCATTTTAAAAATATTCTGCCACTCTGTTTGAAGGACAAGTATTTTTTTTTTGTATGATGGTATTGTTTGTAAAAATGCAGACATTTACATTTGAATACAACTTTGAGTTTTGGATAAATGCACATTACTTAAAATATGCCATGAAATTAACCCCTTACTATCACAGCCAGCAATTAATTACTTTTTCTCTTTATTCAGCCCAGGCCATCTTAAAGTCTTCTAGCCGTGAATCCTTTCTCTAGAATCTTCCAGAGAAACATTTTAGGCTCCTTTGTTTAGCAAGTATAGTAATTATGCCCCTCTGTGCCCTCATATAGTTTTAAGACCCCCTGTAGCCCACATAATAGTTAGGTATTCTCTGTGCCCCTTTATCTTAGTAAGGTCCCTATATAGTATAGGCCCCTCTGTGCAATCCCCAAAAAGTATAGGCCTGTGTCTGCAGTACCTATATTGAAGAGACCCCTCTGTGCAGTACCTTATATGGTATAGACCCTTTTGTTGTAACAGTTCCTCTGTGTAGCCCCAATGTACTGCAGGTCCCTGTGTGCAGCCCCAATTTATTACACATCCTGGTGTGTAGCCTAAATGTATTACAGTCCCCTGTGTGTTGCTCCAATGTATTATAGTCCCTGTGTGCTGCCCCATGTATTTTAGTCCCCTCTATGGTGCAGCCCTAATGGATTACTGGCCCCTGTGTGCAGCCCCAATGGTTTACAGTCCCCTGTGTTAAGCGCAATGTATTATAGCCCTCCATGGTGAGAGTAAAAAGTAAATATTCACCTATCACTTGCTCCAAACAGCTCTTCTCTATTCTCCCAGCGAGTTCCAAGCATGTCATCATCCAGCTTCCGATGCAGGCAGCCTGACAAAAAGAGGCTTCCAGCACTGGAAGGATGTTCCCTCTAGCAGTGCGTACATGCCAGTATGCATACGCACATGCACAGCTGAAGAGGCGACCTCTTGTGACTGCAGTCACAATGCTGCTTGCAGTCACAAGAATGATTGGCTTCTCTAGCTGTCAAACAGGACAACTTGTTTAACTAGAAGCATGTTATTGAACTTATTACTTCTGTTTAATAATAGATGCATAAAGCAATGTACAGTAACTCCCACTGAATGGTTGAATATACATTACTGAGAGGTAGGGTCAGGTTTGCAATAATAATAGTAGTATGGCAACATTAGTAGTTGATGGTGATAAAGGGGTATCAGAATTACCAACTTCACTCTGAACTCAGGACCAATGCTGCACATAGCGCGGCCTTTCCAGGTACATCTATTCAGCGGCTATCATCCTGTGGACGGCATGGCTTTACACATCTCTGCCTGCTACGTTCAATAAGCCGTACAGATCGCAGCACAGTAAAACAGAGTGGCTCCCGGCGCACCACAGGTCGCAGATCACCCACTCGATCGGCTGCACAAAACATTTGCCTGATACTGCTGTGCAGGGCCGATTCTGGGGTTTCTGCCGCCTGCCCCGAGTGATGGCCGGCATCCCCCCCGACCCCACCCCCGCGCAGCCAGCTGCTCACCTGCCCCACGCTGCAGCCGGCCCGCGCTCTCCGCTGTCTCCAAATCCCGTCAGGTCCCGCGACGTCACCCTGCAGCTGTCACGGACCTCCAGGCTGTGGTGAGTGGGGTGATCGGGTCGCGCGGGGCAGCCCCACGCGATCCAATCACGCCAGAGCGTCCCCCACTGACCCCGGGCACTCACCACAGCCTGGAGGTCCGTGACAGCTGCAGGGCGACATCGCGGGACCTGATGGGATGTGGAGAGCGCGGGCGACGGGACAGGTGAGCGGGCGCTGTCATTTTTGTTAAATGATACTTAACAAAAATGACAGCAGGGGGAACATAATGCCGCCCCTCTGCCGGACCGCAAAATCTGCTGCCTGAGGCGGAAGGCTCATTCCGCCTCATGGCAGAAGCGGGCCTGCTGCTGTGACTTCAGACCGTTGAGAGTTGTCATACACCAACAATATTTACTATACCTCATTGATACACTTGATGGAAGGAAATTGCTTCAATTATTTAACCTGCTCTTTGGAACATGTTATTCACTAACGAGAGAGACTCATATGTTGCATCACAATATATGCACTATTGGCATCTTTCTAGATCGTCAATTTATTACCTGCATTTTTTAGAGTGTCTATCTATTTAAAGTAGTTAGATACACCATCTGGGCCCAGTGGTCATTATACCATATGTTTTTTAGCCTTATATTTTGATTCTTTTTATTTTCTTTATATTTGAGTCTCCATACCATTCGATACATTTTATTCCTCTAATCTATTATAAATAAAATACACATCTATCTTATTGTAATGCAACTTTGAGGATTGGTCATGTTTATATTTTCTTAATTTTTTATATTTTTTTTATTCTAAATTTTATTCAAATTTTCCCATTTTTACATAACAATGAGCGCAACTGACGTCTCACAGGGCGCAGAGGCACACGCATGTAAACATAAAAGAAACCAACCATAGCTCCCATAAAGTGTAAAAGCATAACATAGCAGACTTTAAGTGCAAAATAGGGAGTGAGCTAGCGCTCAACCGAAACTCAAGGAGGTCCAAAGGCCAATGGGTTGGGGGGGGGAGAGGGAGGGGGAAAAGTTAATGGGCAGTTAGGCAGGGTAGAAGTGCAGAGAGAAATAGGAACAGTAAAGAAAGCGGCTCCTCACTGAGTCAGCAGAGATCTGTATTCAGGGGACTCTGTGAATTGGTCCCAGTAGTACCACGTTCGAAAGAATCGAGTGGATCTATCATGGAGCTGCGCAGTCAGGTCCTCCATGTTTTTGATGTCCTCCACTTTCTAGATACACAGTGCAAGGCTAGGAGGGCTCGGTTGGCGCCATAGGGCAGGTACGCAGGCCCGGGCGGCATTGATCAAGTTTCGGAGGACTGAGGAACGGTAACTTTTGAGGGGCATGTCGGACACATGCAGGAGGAAAAGGGCAGGCGAAAAAGGAAGAGGATAGTCGGTAAAGGTGGAGGCGATACGCCACACCTCTTTCCAAAAAGGCACTATTTTGGGGCAGCTCCAGAATAAGTGCAGAAGGAAGCCCTCCTCACCACATTCCCTCCAGCATTGTTGGGACACCTCAGGGAAGATCCAATGGAGGCTGGTGGGGACCCGGTACCAACGGGAGAGGAGCATGTAGCCCGCCTGAATACAGGAGGAGATCGAAGAGGAATGCATGCACGTGAGTACTCGGTCCACCTGCGCTGCGGTCAAGGTTATGTTCAGATCCTCCTCCCCGGCCGTGAAAAAAGGGGAGGTGACTGATCCGGGGGGGAGCCCAGCATGGCATATAGAGGGGAGAGAGAGTGTCGAAAAGGGCCAGAGCCCAAGCATAGGGATTCGAACTGAGTAAGTCAATGGGCAAAGCAAGAAGGCATAGGGAGGGTGAGAAGGAAGTGATGGAGTTGGAGAGCTCTCCAGAACCCCAAAGGGGAATGGTCCAACAGGGCACTGAGATCAGAAAACGAGGGCCACGCCGTGCCCCTGAGGGAAAATTGGGCATGAAAGCAACCAGCCCGTGACCACGTGCGGAAGCCAGCGTCTTCTATCCCGGGGCGAAAGGATGGGTTGCCTAGAACAGTGGCGGTCTTTGGCACCAAGCATCCCAAGCGATCGCTTGGGGCCCCCACCATCCAGGGGGGCCCCCACACTCCGCTTTTGTGCTCAAGACCGCTGGACAGGGACACTGCCCCGCTCGCTGCTACCATCTGAACTGTAACTATGAGCACTCGTAGTATAAGTGTTTGTTTTATTGTGTTATATACTATATGGGAGGGGGACCCCCGGACGAAGACTACGAAACGCGCGTTGGGGTGGTGGCGTCCCGGAGGATATATACTGAAATTACCTGGCAGGCACTGTATCTATGCTGTGTCTCCAAGACAATTGGGGTCAGGAATACTTACAGGCAGCCTTGTATTAGGATGTATGGTCAGACGGATTAGTACTGCTTACAGATATGCACTGGCACTTTACATGATCTGCCTATGTAATGGTGTGTTTAGTTGGTCGGGGACACAGCATGTGCAATAATAGTATAGCATAAATACTACCTCCTTCGGGATAGCCACTGTTCTTTAATGTTTCGTTTTCTCTTTTTTAAAGAATGAATTGTTTTTAATATTGTATTTAATTAAGATTATTATTTTTTTGACTACATAAGTTCAGCATTTTCTCCTTTCTTTTTGGACAACTATATGGGAGGGGGAGCACACAGGGGTCTGTTCAACTGGGGTAGCGCACATCGGGGGTCTATATAAATGGGGGGAGCACACAGGGGGGCTATATAACAGGGGGAGCACACAGGGGATATATATAACTGGGGGAGCACACAGGGGGGCTATAGACTACTGGGGCTTCACAGAGGGGTCTATATACTAGTGGGGGCCGCACACAGGGGGTCTATATACTATTTGGGGCAGCAGAATGGGGTCTATATACAACTTGGAGAGCAAAAAGGAGGTTTATATCCAAGTGGGGGAGCACACAGGGGGCTATATACTACTGGGGAGCATACAGGGGTCTATATACTACTGGTGGAACACAAAAGGGGTCTATATACTACTGGTGGGGCACGCAGGGGGTCTATATACTACTTGGGGAACATACAGGGGGTCTATATACTACTGGTGAGGCACACAGGTGGTCTATATACTGCTGGGGGCAGCACACAGGGGGTCTATATATACCTGGGGGAGCACACAGGGGTCTGTATACTACTGGGGGGACCACACAGGGGGTTTATATACTACTAGAGGAGCACACAGGGGCCTATATCCAAGTGAGGGAGCACACAGGAGGTCTATATCCAAGTAAGGGAGCACACGTGGAGGGGGGTTAATATCCCTGAGGGAGCACACAGGGGGGCTACATACTAGTGGGGGAGCACACAGGGGGTATATACAACTGGGGGCAGCACACAGTGGGTATATATGAGACTGGGGGCAGCACACAGGGGGTCTATATACAACTGGGGCAGCACACAGGTCTATATACTTCTGGGGGAGCACACGGAGTGGGGGGGGGGGGTTATATATAACCGGGGGAACACACAGGGGTCTATAAACTACTGGGGGAAGCACACAAGGGGTATATACTACTGGGGGCAGGACACAAGGGGTATATACTATAGAGGGCAGCACATAAGTAGTATATATTACTGGCGGTAGCGCACAAGGGGTATATACTACTGGGGGCAGCACACAGCGGTCTATTGTTGTGGAGCGCGTGTCGAGGGGGGGGGGGCCAGACACAACTTCGCTTGGGGCCCCAGAAATGCCAAGACCGCCCCTGGCCTAGAATCAGGAACAGGGGGGAGGGGTGCGGAACCAGGAAGTCAGCAGAGAGGTGTTTGTGAAAGACTCGGAGCGCCTGGGCGATGGTGGGGTGGGTGCCCGCAAGGCGGGCAGAGTGCAGCAGCCAAGGCGCTGCCAGCAAAGACAGTGGAGCAATCGCCATTTCTAGGTCCACCTATAACTTTGAGGAGGAGTGGCGGTGCCAGTCTAGTACTCTGGACAAGTGGGTGGCTACATAGTATTGGGAAAGGTTAGGCAACCCAAGTCCTCCACTCGATTTGGGGCGATACAAGACTGTCTTTGCTAGCTGTGGTTGTTTGTGCGCCCATATAAATTTGGTGAGGAGTGAGGTAAGTTGCCTGAAGTATGACAACTGGGAGGGCCTGAAAAAGGAACAGAAGACGAGGTAGGACATTCATTTTAAAGATTGCGCATCGGCCAAGCCAGTAGAAGGTGCTCTTGCGCCACCGAAGCAAGTCCCTCTCTATCGTCTGGAGCATAGGTGGAAAGTTCACCTTGTATAGATCGGACGTGGAGGGAGTGAGCTGGATCCCTAGATACTTGAGCGAAGAGTGAGACCATCAGAAGGGAAAGGACGCTTTGAGGGAGAAGACCACCTCCGTAGGGGGTGAAATGTTGAGTGCCTCAGATTTTTGAAGATTGATTTTGTAATTAGAGAAGGCTTGGTAATGGGATAATTCTGACAGCAGGTTAGGGAGAGAGACAGAGGGCTGGGTAAGGAAGAATAAAAGGTCATCCGCGTAAGCGGCAACTCTGTGTTCCACTGGCCCCACCCGCACCCCAGAAATGTCCGGGTTTCGCCTCACATGTCTATGGAATGGCTCCAGAGTCAGGATAAAGATAAGCGGGGAGAGGGGGCAGCCCTGACGTGTTCCGTTAGAAATGGGGAAGGATGCGAAGAGAAGGCAGTTGACCGATACCTGGGCCGAGGGGTGGGAGTATAGAGAGCCGATCCACTCCAGCATGTGAGAGCCAAGACCAATTTGCCTGAGTGTGGCAAAGAGAAAAGGCCAGCCTACACGGTCAAAGGCCTTCTCCGTGGACAGGAGCATGGCAGGAAGGGCAGAGGAATGGACCAGGTAGGTAATATTTATGGCCCTAGTGGTGTTGTCGCAGGCCTCTCGCATGGGCATGAATTCTACCTGGTCAGGATGTATTATGGCTTGGAGGAGGGGAGTAAGACGGCCCGCTAAGATTTTAGAAAAGAATTTAAGGTCCAGGTTCAGAAGGGAGATGGGGCGGTAGTTTTGACAAAGTGAGGGGTCTTTACCGTCTTTGGGGATGACTGAAATGTGAGCGCGGAGGGCGTCCAGGGGGAGGGCGGGAGCCAGTGGATAGAAATAGGTCCCGGAGGAGGGAACTGAAAGTCTTATAGTAGGGCAGTGTAAACCCGTCTGGTCCCGGAGCTTTGCCCGCGACAACGCGCCAGAGAAGCCTTGGCATTTGCAAACGTGAGGTCTCTGAGCTTACCTCGCAAGTCCACTAGCTCCGACCCTGTGGCAAGATCCAGGGTTGTTTTGTGTCGTTTATCTAGGTCCGCAATCTGCGTGAGCAATGACAGTATTTTGGCTGATCTTTCCTTCTTGAGACGAGATGTGAGCTTGATGAACGTGCCCCTTATGAAGCACTTGTGGGCCTCCCACACTACCAGCGGAGAGGATTCAGGAGAAGTATTGTCGGAGAAGTAGGTGGTGAGGTCAGCCCGAACTTCGGCCAGGACCCCTCCAGTAGGGGACCCCTCCAGTAGGGTCTCATTCAAATGCCAGCTCCGTGGTTGGGGGGGGGGGAGAAAGACAGAGAGAGTAATAAGCGCATGGTCAGAAAAGGAGATGGTGTCTATGGAGGCCGCCGTCACACGGTCCAAGCTGGCATGGGAAACAAAGAGGTAGTCAATGCAGGAATATACGTTGTGGGGGTGCGAGAAGAAGGTGTAGTCCTTATCGCGGGGATGAAGCAACCGCCAAGAGTCCATCAGCTGGTAGGAGTGAAGGGATTGTTTTGCCCGTCGTAAGGAAGAAAAGGAAAGGGCAGAGTGGCCAGAAGAAGAATCTAGGAGAGGATCAAGAGCCATATTGAGGACAACCCTGAAGACAATCACACCCTCCAGGAAGTCCTCGACCTCCGATAGACACCGCTTTAGAGAGGCAACCTGACCTACATTGGGGAGGTAAACCGTGCCAAAGGTGCACAGAACACCTTCCATTTTCCCTTTTACACAAAGAGACCGTCCCTCCGAGTCCGACCTCAGGTCTAAGAATTCCCAGGGGGCCGAGCGAGCGAACAAGATCGGTACGGTCCAACTCTATGTGGGTGTCCTTGGGATCCCCCAGATAGCAGTTCACTCGGGTGAGGCGGTCCGGCCCAATATCCTCGGGCAGTCCGCGGATCTTCAAGCGTAACTGTCATTTTAGGGCCATTTTTTTGAAAACATTAAATATCAATAGTTCAAGCGATTTTAAGAAACTCTGTAATAGGTTTTATAAACCAAAAGAGTTTCCTTCTGGACTGAAAAAGCAATCTCCTAGCCTCCCCCCTCACTTCAGAAGCAGCAGGATTTGTGTGTCCATTATGTGGCTATGGAGAGGGGAGGGGCTGTTAGGAGTGACTGAGCACGGAGCAGTCTTGCAAAGCACAACACCCTGCAATCTTCTCTCAGTAAGTTCCTAGATAAGCACTGACCTTTCTGACCCCATAATCCTGCGTTTTAGGTGCCCAGACAGTCTACAAACAGCTGACCTTCATGTCACCTCTTCCTGCTCCCTCATCTCCCTCGGCCCCTCCCCCCTCCATAAGGATAGAATGGAGAGAGCAAAGCCCGTCTTCACTGGCTTCTCTGTAATGAAGACGTGTTTGCCTGATAAAGCACAGATAAGAAGTCAGGGGGGGAGGCTGGGAGATTGCTTTATGAGTACAGAAGGTGGCTTTTTTGGCTGATAAAACCTATTACAGAAAAACCTATTTTTCAAAATCTGACCTGTCTCACTTTATGCTCTTATAGCTCAGTGATGCTTTAACGTAAGCTAGTGATTCTGAGATTGCTTTTTCGTCACATATGGCACTTTATGTTGGTGGCAAAATTTGTTCACTACTTTGTGTGTTTTTTGTAAAAAACATCAAAATATCATGAAAATTTTTTAAAAAAATTGCATTTTATGAACTTTGAAATTCTCTGCTTCTAAAAAAAGAACATCGTAGCACATAAATTAGTTACTAAGTCACATTACCAATATGTCTTCTTTAATCTGGCATAATTTGCTAAACATATTTTACTTTTTTAGGGTGTTATGGGGCTTAGAAATTTATCAGCAAATTATCACATTTTCGTAAAAGTTTCCAAAACTGATATTTTTAGGGACCAGTTCTTTTTTTAAATGGATTTAGAAGTCTGGTATCCTGAAAACCCCCATAAGTGACCCCATTTTGGAAACTACACACCTTAAAGAATTAATCTAGGGGTATAATGAGCATTTTAACCCTACAGGGGCTGGAGGAAAGTATTCACAATTAGGCAGTAAAAAAATGGAAAATTAAAATCTTCCAATAATATATAGGTTTAGATTAAAGTTTCTCATTTTCAAAAGGAACATGAGAGAAAAATCACCCCAAAATTTGTAAAGCAGGTTCTCTTGAGTACAACAGTACCCCATATGTGGGCGTAAACCACTGTATGGGCACACAGCCGGGCTCAGAAGGAAGGGAGCGCCAATTAGCTTTTCCAATGCAGATTTTGCTGAAGAAGTTTCTGAGCGCCAGGTGCGTTTGCAGTGCCCCTGTAGTGTCAGCAGAGAGAAAAAAAAACATAAGTCACCCCATTTTGGAAAGTGCACCCCTCAAAGAATTCATCTTGGTTTGCGGTGACCATTTTGACCCCACAGGTATTACAGGAAAGTATTCAAAAGAAGACAGTAAAAATGAAAAACTCGAATTCTTCCAATAATATGTTCGTTTAGTTTGAAATTTCTCAATTTCACGAGGAACAAGAGAAAAAAAGTACCCCAAAATTTGTAACGCAGGTTCTCCTGAGTACAATGGTACCCCATATGTGGGCGTAAACCACTGTATGAGCACACAGGAGAGCTCAGAAGGGAAGGAGCGCCAATTAGCTTTTTCAATGCAGATTTTGCTGCAGAAGTTTCCGAGCGCCAGGTGCGTTTGCAGTGCCCCTTTAGTGCCATCAGAGTAAAATCTCGCCATAAGTCACCCCATTTTGGAAAGTGCACCCCTCGAAGAATTCATCTTGGTGTGTGGTGACCATTTTGGCTCCACAGGTATTAGAGGAAAGTATTCAAAATTAGACAGTAAAAATGAAAAACTCAAATTTTTCCAATATTATGTTATTTTAGTTTGAAATTTCTCAATTTTATGAGGAACAAGAGAAAAAAAAGTACCCCAAAATTTGTAACGCAGGTTCTCTTGAGTGAAAAGGTACCTCATATGTTGGCATAAACCACTGCATGGGCACACAGGAGGGCTCAGAAGGAAAGGAGCGCCAATTAGCTTTTTCAATGCAGATTTTGCTGAAGAAGTTTCCGAGCACCAGTTGCATTTGCAGTGCCCCTGTAGTGTCTGCAGAGTAAAATCTCCCAATAAGTCACTCCATTTTGAAAAGTACACCCCTCAAAGAATTCATTTTGGGGTGTGGTGAGCATTTTGACCCCACAGGTATTAGAGGAAAGTATTCAAAATTGGCCAGTAAAAATGAAAAACTCGAATTTTTCGAATAATATATTGATTTAGTTTGAAATTTCTCAATTTCACGAGGAACAGGAGAGAAATGTCACCCCAATATATGTAACGCAGGTTCTCCTTAGTAGAACGGTATCCCATATGTGGGCATAAACTACTGCATGGGCACACAGCCGGGCTCAGAAGGGAAGGAGCGCCAATTAGCATTTTCAGTGCAGATTTTTCTGAAGAAGTTTCTGAGCGCCAGGTGCGTTTGCAGCGCCCCTGTAGTGTCAGCAGAATAGATTTCCCCCAAAAGTCACCCCATTTTGGAAAGTGCACCCCTCAAAGAATTCATCTTGGGGTGTGGTGACCATTTTTACCCCACAGGTATTAGAGGAAAGTATTCAAAATTGGCCAGTAAAAATGAAAAACTCGAATTTTTTCCAATAATATATTGATTTAGTTTGAAATTTATCAATTTGACGAGGAACAGGAGAGAAAACGTACCCCAAAATCTGTAACGCAGGTTCTTCTGAGTAAAACGGTTCCTCATATGTGGGAATAAACCACTGTATGGGCACAAAGCAGGGCTCAGAAGGGAAGGAGCGCCAATTTACTGGAGCAAAACCGCAGCTAGTAATGGTTATTAGAATAGCGCAGTTACTAAAATAAAATAAAAAAATGAGATTACAGGTAATGTGGGGTGGTTACGGACAGTCTGGGGTGGTTATGGGCAACCTGAGGTAGTTACAGGTAATCTGGGGTGGTTACAGGCAACGTGGGGTGGTTACGGGCAACGTGTGGTGGTTATGGGCAACGTGTGGTGGTTACGGGCAACCTGCAGTGCTTACAGACAATCTGGGGTGGTTACGGGCAACGTGGGGTGGTTACGGGCAATGTGGGGTGGTTACAGATAAACTGAAGTGCTTATAGGTAATCTCGGGTGGGTACCTGTAATCTGGCATGGTTACCGCAATCTGGAGGGGGTCATTGGCAATTTGGGGTGGTCAGAGGCAACCTGCGGTGGTCAGAGGCAACCTACGGTGGTCAGAGGCAACCTGCGGTGGTCAGAGGCGACGTGGCGTGGTCAGAGGCGACATGACGTGGTCAGAGGCGACATGGCGTGGTCAGAAGCGACGTGCGGTGGTACAGCAACCTGGGTTGGTTACAAGCAACGTGGGGTGGTTACAGGCAACGTGGGGTGGTTACGGCAACCTGCTGTGCTTACAGACAATCTGGGGTGGTTACGGGCAACGTGGGGTGGTTACGGGCAACCTGCAGTGCTTACAGACAATTTGGGGTGGATACGGGCAACGTGGGGTGGTTACAGGCAACCTGCAGTGCTTACAGACAATCTGGGGTGGTTACGGGCAACATGGGGTGGTTACCGGCAATGTGGGGTGGTTACGGATAAACTGAAGTTCTTATAGGCAATCTGGATTGGGTACCTGTAATCTGGCATGGTTACCGCAATCTGGAGGGGGTCATTGGCAATTTGGGGTGGTCAGAGGCAACCTGCGGTGGTCAGAGCAAACCTGCGGTGGTCAGAGGCGACGTGGCGTGGTCAGAGGCGACGTGACGTGGTCAGAGGCAATGTGGCGTGGTCAGAAGCGACGTGCGGTGGTTACAGCAACCTGGGGTAGTTACAGGCAACGTGAGGTGGTTACAGGCAACGTGGGGTGGTTATGGGCAACGTGGGGTGGTTACGGGCAACCTGCTGTGCTTACAGACAATCTGGGGTGGTTACGGGCAACGTGGGGTGGTTACGGGCAACCTGCAGTGCTTACAGACAACTTGGGGTGGATACGGGCAACGTGGGGTGGTTACGGACAACCTGCAGTGCTTACAGACAATCTGGGGTGGTTACGGGCAACGTGGGGTGGTTACGGGCAACCTGCAGTGCTTACAGACAATCTGGGGTGGATACGGGCAACGTGGGGTAGTTACGGGCAACTTGCAGTGCTTACAGACAATCTGGGGTGGTTACGGGCAACGTGGGGTGGTTACGGCAATGTGGGGTGGTTACGGATAAACTGAAGTTCTTATAGGCAATCTGGGGTGGGTACCTGTAATCTGGCATGGGCACCGCAATCTGGAGGGGGTCATTGGCAATTTGGGGTGGTCAGAGGCGCCGTGGCGTGGTCAGAGGTGCCGTAGCATGGTCAAAGGCGACGTGTGGTGGTCAGAGGTGACGTGGCGTGGTCAGAGGCGACGTGCGGTGGTCAGAGGCAAGGTGCGGTGGTCAGAGGCATTGTGGCATGGTCAGAGGCAACGTGTGGTGGTTACGTGCAATCTGGGGGGATTACATGTAATCTGGCGTGATTACGGGGAACCTGGGGGGGTTATGTGCAACCTGGAAGGGTTACAGACAATCTGGGATTGTTACTGATAAACTGAAGTGCTTATAGGTAATCTGGGGTGGGTAAATGTAATTTGCGGTGGTTACGGGCAATCTGGACGGGGTCACTGGCAATTTGGGGTGGTTACGGGCAATTTACGGTGGTTACGGGCAATGTGCGGTGGTTACAGGCAACGTGCGGTAGTTACGGGCAACGTGCGGTGGTTACGGGCAACGTGCGGTTGTTATGGGCAACGTGCAGTGGTTACGGGTAATCTGGGGGGGGTTAAGGGTAATTTGGGAGTAAACTGCAATTATTACTATAATAAAAGTGTGTTTTATTTTTTGTATGTTTGTCACTTTTTGTACTTTATACATTCATTTTCACTGTATTACTATGATTACTGTGATATTTTCTATCACAGTAATCATAGTTCAGTGAAAGAGACCAAATTGGTCTCTGTCACTTTTAATTTTCAGAGTTGGCTGGTTGTGGAGAGCATGCGCACTTCATAACCAGCCAGGACGTCGAGGAGGAAGGAGCTCCAGGATCAGGGCGACTTGGGGGACAGGACACATCACTTTTTATCCCCTGTCACCAATCATTCATGGTGACAGGGGATAAAAAGTGCCGGGATGCACGTGGCACAAGCAATCAGCGGTATATAGTATATACCGCTGAACGCACAGGGGTGTCCCCGATCACTGCCCCATGCTCTCCGCTACCACCGGTGGCGGAGACCATGGGGTTTTCATTCATTTTAACTTTTCCATCGCTGTGAAAAGACATTAGTTTCCAAGATGGCCGCCGGGGGAGGGGGGTTAGTTTTCGGGGCACTAGGGGGGTCTGATCTGGGGTCTGATGGACACTTATTTCATCTCCCCCTGCCGTGGATTCACGGCGGGGGGAGATGAAAGGCGGCGGCAGCACCGGTAATCCCCTTTACCGAAGGCCGCCGCTATAACGTTAATAGCGGCGATCGGATGGGGTGGGGGCCGTCCCGGCCCCGCTATCTTATTCTCTGCCATCGCCGTAAAAAGCTGATGGCAGCAGAATAAGGACCCTTAGTGACCGCCGTAAAAAGCCGTTTCGGCGCTTATACTACTGATTTCTGCAATAAAAAAAAATATGACAGTTACGCATTCACGTTATTGCAACGGCCCCAATTCTCGAGGTCGTCCACATGGGCGATCAGGTCCCGCAGGATCACGTCTTGGGAGTCCAGGCGGGGGGTTATGGAGGCAAATGTCTGGTCCATGGCATCTTGCCTAGCTTCCAGCCCGGTCACCGCGACCATAATGGAGGAGATTGATGCCTTTATTTCATGGATCCCCGTGGGTCCTGCTCAGTGGTGACTGAAGGCGATATCCCTTCTCCCTGTGGGGTTCGCAGGATTGTGGGCAGCGGCTGGCTCAGCTCCGGGAACGCAGGAGCAGTCTTCTGTGTGGCGCGTCGGGTAGCAGGTGCGGCGGCCATTTGGTGTGCTGTGGGGAGGACGGGGAACCCGGACAAATCGATCAAGAGAGTGTCGGGGATTGATCGGCTTGATAGCGGGTGTCTTCCTACCCCCAGTGGGCATAGTGCTGAAGCGGTAGTGAAGGGTTAAGTCCCGGTATTGAAGCGTGGGGCCCGGAGCTGCGGTCAGACGTGTCCTTACTCGGCCATGCTCAAGCCACGCCCCCATATTTTCTTCATTTTATATGTTTTTTACCCTCTGGTACAGGGTTGACCATTGACCTCAGATACAATACTGTGTAGAGAGCTCCACTACCCCTCTATTTTTTTTATTCCAGTAATAATAGTTGTCTGGCAACATTAGTAGTTAATGGTGGTGTCAGGGGTGTCAAGGGGTGTCAAAATTACAAACTGACTCCCTTGAAAGCCAAATAGTACAAACCATACTAAACCTATGCCTGTCTATGCATAGCATGTGATTGTGTGCTTTATTGTATGCACCCCTTTGCAATTGGTTGAAACAAATATTGGTGGCTGCAGAGGGGGCCGAGTTAACCCTTTACTGCTGCCATTCAACAGAAGTAGATGTATAAACAAAAATGTATACATTTATTTTATTGGTTATATAAGATATAACGCTATTAAAGCAATGTATAAAACCTTAAAGTACCCCTGTAGTAAAATAAACAGTTTACTTTACTAATTTAAAAATAAGTCTTTTACAAATATACTGTATGTCCCCATATGTCTTTTGTTCGCAGCTGTTTCTCATAGGTTTTTTTCCTCAGGTTGCTGTTTTATATTAACCCTGACATGTATTTCATGAACACGTGCATAACAAAATAAATGGAATAGAAGTACAATGTAACACATATTGGAATATGAGCATTGACTACATAATATTATTACTGACTTGCTGTGTTAGTTAATGATCTGGATACAAGAGAATTGTATCAATTATATCTCTTCCTGGCAAATTGTAGGGAGTGCTGGGATAACTTGACTAGATAATGATCCTTTTCAGCTGATCTTGCTTTCTATATTTACTCTCATTAGACCTGAATAAATTAGCCTTAAATATAAATTTACAGAATCATATTGTCTCTGCTTCTCATCCCCAATGTTTTATCATTTGTTTCTACCGGAAAGAAAGTAGAAATATTTCACTTTTTAATTCTGATATTGACAGTAGGAATAAGGAATTCTACTTGTCTGCTGTTTTGCAAAGTAGCTATATGTTACTAAGAAAGCAGCACATACTGTATGCTATAGATATTACACATTCTAATTGTATGCAGCACACTCAATCGGCCAATATAATGCAAATGGAATTTCTTAAAGCCAAAACCCCATGTGGGCTGTGTAGAGAAGGTCACATGTTTTCTACTAGATACAGAGGTTTTTTTTTTGTTATATACTGTATTAGTAGCTCTTAATGTTTTGAGAGTATAGCGACCTTACCTAATACACCAATAAATGGTCTTTCCAATATCTTTTAACAATCTACAAAACTACACTAACAGAACCATTCGTGCCATTGAATAAAGTTGGAAAAATCATGTCGAGACTACAGCTCCAGAATTCTGTCCAAAAACTGTTGCATGCAACTTTCCTTTTTTTCTATACATTGAATATTTCTATCCCAATTTCTTGTTAAAATATCGCTTAATGGGAGTGCACACCAATTAAAACTTTAATTTTATTAATCACTGTAAAAAATACAAAAAAAAAATCCCACAAAAAAAACCTTAATCTGTTCCTGCACCAAATCACTGTATTTCTCTCTGCAACCCAGGCAGAAAATTAGGAAAATACACTTGATGTTTCTCACCAGTCGGTCGTTCTGCTTGACATATTCTCTGTTGCAGTACATCAATTCTGTCAGGTTATGACCGTCCAAGATTTATTTTTAAAAATAAAGGGACTGTGGGGGCTCTTACCCTAAAAATGGCGACCCCTGCCCTGGTCTATCTCTTTATACAGTCCCCAGTATACCCTGTATTTACTCCCGACGTGTCATGTTTTCTCTGGGTTGCCAAATTCATCAGGGGAAAACACTTAAATAGGGTATCTATAAATAGCAAAAATATCACATACACCTCTAATGGTAATGCCAGGGTATGCTAGACATGCAAAGTGGTGCTAGAATGTCTACTACCGCCTAGATTGCTGCGCTTAAAATAAAGTGTCCAATGCTGAGTTGCTATATTTACATAACGTGCTAGTGCAATTAGCACCCTATAAGCATGTTAGCCATAAAGTGCAATCTACAAGCAAAGTGTCTGGTGCAGTGGCAAATACAGACCTCTGTAAACACTATAAACATCTTACATAAAATATAAAAACGTCATCCACAGACCAGACCCCAAATGGATCCCAGTGAGACACTACACTAGCACTACTCTTGCTACTTACTGTAAACAATACATATTGTTCTAGAAAAATATAAAAAGTATTTCAATTTTACCTCAAATGCTTCAAATGTGGAGGTATCCAAATTAATTTGAGAGTTATGAGTGATGAAACAGTCATGACATTTATGAATTTATTATGGCCTGCCCTGAAATACAGCATCTAAACATTATTTGTGTTTCTTCTGCAGACAATGTCTAAGGGAATTATAGCATAAGATACACTGTCTACCTTTTATTACACAGGAAAAATAAGGGCAATTACTTAGCACAAACTCTCTATATCTTCCTTCGCTAACACTTAACAACCATGCAACATATTTTATTTGTATATAAATTATAAAACTAGTTATTAAACCACAAACTGCCACTTTATAACACTAAAGCAACAGACAGTGTTATGCTGCCAGACGCCGGTCGGCATTTGGCACCTTCTTGCAGCCAGTACTGCTGTATCAACTGGAACATTATCTTTTTACAATTTTGGGCTCCATTGGGTGTGCATGCAATTCAATTAACCATTGACTACAATGTAAAGTAGGGCCGCCGGACGTACTTTATATTGTGTGGACAGCCTTTGTTAACAGACGCTGCTGGTTGAACAGCCTCTGGGAATAACAGGCATGTTCATTATTTTAATAAAAGGAAGTGGGAACACAGCAGGCAGCATTGCATTGAATTGAATGCAATGCCACAGCTGCAGTAAAAAGAACAGATGCTAATTTCATTGTAATCAGCGTCCGTTCTTTTAAAAAAAAACAACGGTGTGGGAACATAGCCAAAGACTATGCAAATATAACATCTTTTTTTAGGTGAAAAAACGTCTGTTTCTTTTATAATAACAGGTGCAAATAATGTTTCAGATTTTCTGATGTTTTTGAAGTTCTGATTATTTGCGGCAATCATTATAACATAACATCTGTTATTTTAAATATAATGGCCTTTATTTTAAATGTAAAAAGACGTTGTGTGAACATAGGCAAGGGCAAACTATCAACTGTTGGCACACAGCTGCTCATTCTTCCAATGGTGGTGATTTTTAGTGCAAGTGATAACTATGTCTTCTTGCAATTTGTATACAATTTTTTTTTTTATTTCAATTAAAAATACCGTATTGTTTGTTAAAAAATTATAAGTTACAATTGTATGCATACTGTATATGCAGGTTTTCATATCAATACCTGTCAAACAATGGTATAAAATACACCACACCACAACTTTGGATTTTCAGAATACAATAAAAAAAAAAAAAAAAAAAAACCTAGACTCATTGAACATCAGACAGTGAGTGTCTCACTTGAGGGTTTTAAATTAAAATTAATTAGACAATTATGATTTATCCAACTATGAGACAGCCACCTATTGGGAATGAATGCACAAATTGCTTCTCTAATAGATTTATATGTTTAATGCTTTCCTGACCGGGGCGTTTTAAATCAAACATCTAAATAATCGGAATAAACTGTTTACCCAATAATTTATCCTCATCTGAGCATATCATAGTTGTTTGTGTTTATAGCACCAAAGTCTTATCACTAACTGCTTCAAAGATGAGGTTGTTGCACATTTGTACTAAGTTCTCCCAAGGCAGTTTTAGCTATATTCATTTTAGGTAGCATTCCATGTTGAGCTATAAGGTGGTTGCTTAAAGTGGTTGTCCAGCGAAAATCTTTTTCTTTCAAATTAGCTGGTGTCAGAAAGTTATATAGATTTGTAATTTATTTGTATTTAAAAATCTCAAGTCTTCCCATACTTATTAGCTACTATATGTCCTGCAGGAAGTGTTTTATTTTCATTCTGACACAGTGCTCTCTGCTGACATCTGTGGCCGAGACAGGAACTCTCTAGAGAAGGAGAGGCATTCTAAGGGAATCCCTATAGAAAGGCTCGAAAGGCTCTCTTGCTCTGGTCAATTCCTGAAAAGATAAATGTGAACAGCGCTCCAATGTGTGGGGTCTGCAAGACTTGGGTGAGTGCAGGGGAGTAATAGGAGGACTCTCACCTGGTGTGGTTGTGCAAATGCAAGGCACAACTCTCAATGCTCACATGTGTGTGGACCGCAGCCACTCCCAGAAACCAAACAGGTATTACCAGAAACATAAAACCTCCACTCCAACCACTGGGTAAAATCGGGCGCTGGTCCAAGATAGGAAAAAATTCCAAAATGGAGATAAAAAAGTATGTATATTTATTAAAACACAACGCGTTTCGAAGTCGTGCTGACTTCTTTCTCAAGTGTATAACAAAAGAATGTTTTTCAAGATCTATAAAAAGGGTGGTTTGCACATGCCCAGTAGCAGCCAAAGATACAGGTGATGTCTGATTACATACATAGTACCTCCCAACAGGGAGTGGATCAAGTTACAAGTAAACCTGCTTTCACTTAATACATAAAACACTTCTACAAAGAAGAAATCAGAGGCAAGCAAAACAAAAAAAAGGGATAAACACAAACATCAGAGGATAAAATAAAATTATATGTATAAAATATATAATAAATATATAATAATAAAAGCCTATCTTGTATTCTCAATGGTTTCGTTTAATCCCTGCGGTGTAAGAGTAGCTAATTTAAAAATCCAAAAGGATTCCCGATTTATCAGTTGTCTATATCTGTTCGGGTGATTTTCTGGGATTTGTTCTAGTATAATAAGGGTTAGATCAGTGGGATTATTCTGATGGTGACTTCAAAAATGTTTAGATATACTATGAAGAAGGAAAGCTTTTTTTATATTAGACCTATGTTTATTCATCCGTGACCGCACTGTCTGAACAGTGCGGCCAACATACTGCAGTCCACAACTACATTCCAATAGGTATATGACGAACTGTGTTGCACAATTGAGTTTACTACGAATAAAATATACTTCCCCTGTGATATTAGATTTAAATGTGGTAACTAAAATCAGGGGCATCCATTCACAACATAGGCATCGATTATGCCCGCATCTTGTGGATCCTACCTCTTTTGGTACATTGTGTATTTGTTCAGGAACCCTGTTCTGAACACTTCTAAGTCTACTAGGGGCAATATGACCCCGCATGGTTTTTGTTCTACGAAAAATAATATTGGGTCTCTTGGGAATCACAGATTTTAATATTGGATCATCACATAGGATAGACCAATTTTTTTGTAGATAATTTTTAATTACAGACACTCCACAATTATACTCTGTAACAAAGGCACAACTAAATGGATTACTTCCAAAGGGGTATCTATTACTATCAGCTTTTTTACTTAAGCTCTTTTCTTTCATACTATTTAAAATGTCTCTTTGCGTAGTTTTAACATTTGTATTATAAGCTTTTTTTAGAATTTTTTCCGGGTAACCCTTACTAAGAAATCTGTTTTTTAATATTTTAGCCTGCTTTTTTCTTACCCTTTGATATTGTCCGAATGGTACATTTTTTAACCATTGCGGTAAATGGCAGCTGTTGTACTCCAAGAAGCTATTTACATCCACAGATTAAAAGTGTGTTTTAGTGGTTATTCTGTTATCATTTTTCATTATTGTTAGATCCAAAAAATCTATTTGGTCAGAATTAAAATTTAATGTGAACCTAATTCCCCAATTATTACAATTAATCTCTTCAACGAAAAAACGTGCCTCATCCTCTGTCCCTGTCCAAATAATAAATAAATCGTCAATATTATTTTTCGTAGAACAAAAACCATGCGGGGTCATATTGCCCCTAGTAGACTTAGAAGTGTTCAGAACAGGGTTCCTGAACAAATACACAATGTACCAAAAGAGGTAGGATCCACACGATGCGGGCATAATCGATGCCTATGTTGTGAATGGATGCCCTCGATTTTAGTTACCACATTTAAATCTAATATCACAGGGGAAGTATATTTTATTCGTAGTAAACTCAATTGTGCAACACAGTTCGTCATATACCTATTGGAATGTAGTTGTGGACTGCAGTATGTTGGCCGCACTGTTCAGACAGTGCGGTCACGGATGAATAAACATAGGTCTAATATAAAAAAAGCTTTCCTTCTTCATAGTATATCTAAACATTTTTCAAGTCACCATCAGAATAATCTCACTGATCTAACCCTTATTATACTAGAACAAATCCCAGAAAATCACCCGAACAGATATAGACAACTGATAAATCGGGAATCCTTTTGGATTTTTAAATTAGCTACTCTTACACCGCAGGGATTAAACGAAACCATTGAGAATACAAGATAGGCTTTTATTATTATATATTTATTATATATTTTATACATATATTTTTATTTTATCCTCTGATGTTTGTGTTTATCCCTTTTTTTTGTTTTGCTTGCCTCTGATTTCTTCTTTGTAGAAGTGTTTTATGTATTAAGTGAAAGCAGGTTTACTTGTAACTTGATCCACTCCCTGTTGGGAGGTACTATGTATGTAATCAGACATCACCTGTATCTTTGGCTGCTACTGGGCATGTGCAAACCACCCTTTTTATAGATCTTGAAAAACATTCTTTTGTTATACACTTGAGAAAGAAGTCAGCACGACTTCGAAACGCGTTGTGTTTTAATAATTATACATACTTTTTTATCTCCATTTTGGAATTTTTTCCTATCTTGGACCAGCGCCTGATTTTACCCAGTGGTTGTAGTTGAGGTTTTATGTTTCTGGTCAATTCCTGTCTCCGCCAGAGATGTCAGCAGAGAGCACTGTGTCAGACTGAATAACAGATAGTAGCTAATAAGTATGGAAAGACTTGAGATTTTTAAATAGAAGTAAACTACAAATCTATATAACTTTCTGACACCAGTTGATTTGAAAGAAATAGATTTTTGTTGAAAAACCCCTTTGAATGACAGTAGGGACATAGAAGAAAAAAAATTGAGTTGAGTTGACCATCTTAAAAAAAAAAGTCTGAAATATGCTGTCAACCTGCCTTATAATAGTTTTTGTTTGGTGTATGGATAAGTGACAACTTTGGTGCTACTTCCTGGACTGTAGAATTTCCCACTAAACACTTTTGTAACTTGAAATTGGACAGTAAAAACAATCAACATGATAATACTCTTCGATTTCTATGGGGAAATATTCTAGGCATATTCTGTGCCCTATGCAGAGAGGGGTTGAGCTGTAACCATTATTGTTAATAGTGGACATAACCGTTAGTGAGGTGTTACCTGTTATTGTTCTTCTGCCTATAACAAAAACAATGAGACTGCTAAAAAGTGATCTTTACAGAGAAGAATGCATCAGCCTATTGTTAGGCTTATCGCTCTGGGAAAAAGCAGGAAACAAAGCATGGTTGGGTTGTAGGGGTGGAGGTGCCAGGTTCCATGACCACAGGGTCAGATACTGTGTAAGTGCCAAATTCAGGGGCAGGTATACATAAGCATATATGGGATTTATTATCGCTTTGTTTACTGTTAATGCTGCTATTTAGGCTTGGGCTATGTGCAGTTGAAGAGATTTCTTCACACTGCCATTTGTCTGTTATTGATGTGGAATATGTGCAATAATATATTAATAGATACGCTAATATTACGATAGTTCCCACAGGGCATAGGTATTATTGATTTTGTCATCTGACTGCTGCTATATAGGCCTGTTATGTGGGATATGTGCAAATATATATGTAGTACTATTTGACTACTAGGTCTCCCACTGGGCACAGGGGCAATATGTGGACAATGTTACTTTTATTATTGTCATTGGTATTATACTCTATAGTCTGAGGCAGATGAATTGGTTCCCGTATGATGTGCTAGTCTATTTTGGGATTATGTGATGTTCTTTGATTGTATCGTACCCTGGCCCTTCTGTTTTTTTTTTTTTTTTTTATTATGTCTTATGTGTTGTACATGTGTATATGTTTTTATGGGACTAGAGATTTTTGTCTGAAATCTTTTTGTCTGCTCTATTTGGAATTATATGGTGACTATCTATATATTTTTGGGGGGGTTGTGTAGGTTATTTTGTTAGGCTTAGTGGACACAGTAAAAATAATGATTACATGGAAAATTTAAAAAATATATACCGTATTTTTCGCTTTATAGGACGCGCCTTTTGATAAGACGCACCCCTGATTTTAGGGGGGAAAAATAGAAAAAAAAATATTTTGCTCATTGTCACAGTTTGGAGATAGCAGCAGTGTGATTGGTGCCAATCCCCCCATATAGTGCCCCACATAGTAGCCAATGCCCTCATACAGTGCCCCATATAGTAGCCAGTGCCCCCATATAGTGCCCCACATAGTAGCCAATGCCCTCATACAGTGCCCCATATAGTAGCCAGTGCCCCCATATAGTGCCCCACATAGTAGCCAATGCCCCCATATAGTGCCCCACATAGTAGCCAATGCCCCCATACAGTGCCCCCATATAGTAGCCAATGCCCCCATATAGTAGCCAATGCCCCCATATAGTGCCCCTATATAGTAGTAGCCAATGCCCCCATACAGTGACCCCATATAGTAGCCAATGCCCCCACATAGTAGCCAATGCCCCCATACAGTGCCCCCATATATTAGCCAATGCCCCCATATAGTAGCCAATGCCCCCATACAGTGCCCCCATATAGTAGCCAATGCCCCCATACAGTGCCCCCATATAGTAGCCAATGCCCCCATACAGTGCCCCCATATAGTAGCCAATGCCCCCATACAGTGCCCCCATATAGTAGCCAATGCCCCCATACAATGCCCCCCATAGTAGCCAATCCCCCCTGCGACCAGAAAAACAACAAACAGGCTGCTCACCTGTCCGCCGGCCCCAGCAGCTCCTCTCCCGACACTCCAGTCTCCCGACACTCCGGTCACCCGTCATCCTCCGGCACAGGCAGCGGGGGACAGAGAGACTGCAGCTGCAGAACACTTCCGGGACACAGGCAGCTTTTCTGTACCCCGCTGCTTGTGCCCGGAGGATGACGGGAGGCCGGAGGATGACGGGAGACCGGAGTGTCGGGAGAGGAGCTGCTGGGGCCGGCGGAGAGGTGAATAGGACATCGATCCCCTCCGCCCGCCAAGCCGGCCCCCTCCATTGCCGCTTAGCCGATCAGGAGCCCAGGAAAGTGCTGCTCATTGCACTTTCCCGGGCTTCTGATCGGCTCAGCTGAGTGGGGATAGAGGGGGCGGGCGGGGCAGGCGGAGGGGATGGCTCAGGGCCGCTCACTATGCATATGTATAGTGAGCGGCAATACAGGGGGCGGGCGGGTCGGCTTCCATGCCGTGCTCGGCACTGCTTGGGAGCCGTCTTCGCTTTATAGGACGCACTTAGTTTTTCCTCCCACTTTGGGAGGAAAAAAAGTGCGTCTTTTAAAGCGAAAAATACGGTATGTTTAACATAAAACATTGATTCAAATCGAACCTTGTTTAAAGCCATTTCTAGCACCAGCAACACCAGTTGGCAGAGGTGCCTTTGTGCCTTTTTTAAGTGTAAGAGCATCCTAAGAAATGCCATGCAGTTAAAAACAATCTTTTTAGTCAGGAAGCTAAAACTTGACTTCAATGGAAGTTGTGCAAATAGTGTAGACCCACAAATTACTATATTTATGTAGATTCTAAATTACACCAACAGCACAGCTTGCAGGGCTAATCTGTTTGTACAACTCCTATTAAAGTCCACAAGAGTTATGGAAATTGCATAACTTACAACATTATGATGTTTTCAGCTGTCTGACTCCTTCAGGAGCCACAAGGAAGGGACCAGGAGGCGATCTTCTGACCATCTCTGTCTCCCTTCCTCGCTTCAGCAGAGACACAAATGGTGATGTAAATGCTGCATCCTCTTACAGAGCAGGTTAGGAAGGGAAGAAATTATCACTCAAATCAGGACCTGTCTCATCAATTACAACGATTGGTACTGATCTTGGAAGCAGTAAGATGACAGTAGGACCGTAACGGACCAAACAGGACCTGTGCCCAGCGGGTATTGGGATAGCTAAGTATAGTTATATTCTATTTTTTTATAGCCCCAGCTGAACATGAATTTCTGTAAAATGACAGATAACCCCTTTAGACATTAGGGCGAATTCTTTTTAAATTATCATGTAATGTTATATAAATTACAGGTCAATAAACTTACTTAAAGCACATTCTCCTTGAAAATGGTGGAGTCATTTCTGGGAGTATCGATTTGTAGCTTTAATTTGCTTCCCTAATGGTGCGCTTACTCGGAACGATTATCGTTCAAATTTTAACAATAAGATCGCATTTGAGCGATAATCGGCTCGTGTAAACACAGCGAACGACCAAATGACAAGCGAAAAAGCGTTCATTTTGATCTTTCAACATGTTCTCAAAAAATCGTCTGTCGAATCGCTTCGTGTAAACAGTCTGTAACTGATTTACCCTATATGTGAGATGGGCTCAAAGTGACACTGTCACCCCTTTTTGCATTTTGACTGCTCTCCACAGGTATAAAGGGTAAATGTTACAGCTTTCATTATTTATTTTATATCACACCTCATGGTGCTTGTTCTGGTAAAAAGTCGTTTTTATCACCTGTGGATTGGTATATGTTGGCAGGGTCTCATGGCCTTTGTGCCACATCGCTCCGACCCTAGCGCCACTTAGCCCCGCCCCCATCTGTGACTAGAGATGAGCTAACTTTTCAAAAGTTCGTTCCGACCGGACTTCCGGATTTTTTTGAAACGTTCGGTTCGACTGAATTTCGGATTTCTTCGGATTTCAGAGTTTAAAGCATCTAGATGATACGGAGGTAGTTTATTTGGTTGAATTTAGGGCTCTACATGTCAGTAACATCATTATCTTTTCAATATCTCAAAGACAGGGGAAATGGCCTATATTAGTTTACTCCATAAACAAGGGAAAGACCCACAACTTCCATCCTCATATCGGCCTATTTCTCTTATAAATCAAGATTTAAAAATTCTTACGAAAATTATGGCTGATCGGCTTGCTTTATTTCTCCCTAAGTTGATTAGTAGCCACCAAGTTGGCTTTATAAAGGGCCTCTCAGCGATAACTCATATTAGGACAGTTCTAACCGTACAGGAAGTAGTACGACGAAGGGAAAATCCAAACCATTCACCAGGACTGCTTGCCTTAGACGCTGAAAAGGCATTTGATAATCTTAACTGGGAATGGATGGATATGACCCTCTCTCGTTATGGCATTACAGGACCTTTTAAAGATCTTATCTCTACCATATACAATAACCCAATAGCTCGCATTCATACACCTGGATTCTTGTCTGACACTTTCCCAATCCTTAAAGGAACCAGACAAGGTTGCCCAATGTCCCCCCTTCTTTTTGATTTAGCATTAGAGCTCTTAATTAGATTTCTTCTCCTCACACCTGAATTTAAAGGCATTCAAGTAGGCAATGAAGAAGTACGTATAGCTTGCTTCGCTGATGACACCTTATTATTCCTAGAAAATCCCACATCACACATCCCTGGTGTTTTAAAAATCTTGAAAAACTTTGGCTCATTTTCTGGTTTCAAAATTAATATTACTAAAAGCCAATTGTTACCCTTAATACCACACTTGGCTCCCCATATTTACCCTGAAGGTATAGGTATAGCAAAACAACACCTTTTATATTTAGGAATTAAAATTGGACATACCCCTTCTTCTCTCTACTCATTAAATTATATCCCAATCTTCCAAAAAATAGAACAAGAACTTGATAGGTGGAAAAATTTACCCCTTTCAATCTTAGACCGTATTTATCTTATTAAGATGATGTAATTTGCTAAATTATTGTATCCCTTACAAATGATCCCCTTACTACTAAAACATAAGGATATTTCTCGACTCAGATCAGCCTTTACCAAATTTATTTGGAGGTCAAAACGACCAAGAATAGCATATGATGCTCTCAGCCTCCCCAAACATAAAGGTGGTGCTCAATTACCTAATATCAGATTCTATAATTTGGCCTCCATTTTCAGACACATCAGAGACTGGATTAACGGTACATCCCTTACGTCCCATTGGCATCACAACATATGGGGGTAAATTCGCCCCTGCGAGCCCCTGGGACGAAGGAATATTTAATGAAAAAATAACAATTAAATTTTAATCCCCTCCTCCATGAGGTATAAATAGGCTCCACCTCCCCCTAGACCTCAGTCTTTTTTACTTCGTTGCTGTTAGCCCTAGGGGACTTTGTCCCTCCTCCGTTTTTATGCTTTGTTAACCTGTTGCATTCAGGTTTTCTCTCCAGGTAATGATTGCTGGGATGCCGCTGGAGCCGGTGTCCAGGTAGTATCCTGATATTTGCTTCTGCAGGTCTTAGCTTTTAAGTTTTTCTTACCTAGTGCGTCTTGGAACGCACTCTGCGTGTAACCGCAGCGGCTGGCTTTTCTTCCAGTCGCGTTCGACTGTGGAACGCATCGGCGCTGCGTGCGTCTCAGCACTGTGGCATCAGCGTCATGTCACTTCCGGGGGCCGGCAGCGGCGCGTCTCTCTGCATGCCGGATTAGCTGTGTGTTCAAGGCAGAAGGTAAGCTGTTGCTACCTCTAGGTCTGGCTGTCTTCCTCTGGAAGGATTTTCTGTGGCTCATTTGGATCTAATAGAAAACATCTGAGTGCAAAGTGCTGCGATCTCTCTTCTATATGCTTAAAAGTAAGTGTTGCTGCCACCTAGTGTCTCTTTCCGGTATCACTCTAGCCAGGCTAGTGGTTTATATGTATTGTAATACATTGATTATTTGCAGATGTCTGAAATGGAGACCAGTCCTGCTGCTGGCAAAAGACCTTCTAAGGAAGCACTTCATGTGCCGAGTGTGAGACTCCTCTACCTGACGGCTATGGATACCGTAGGAGGATCATTTTTTCCAGATAAGATTCATCCTTTCTTTCATAAAAATATTTATAATGCCTAAGTACGCTGTCCTTCATGCAGACCTAAACCTATGAGGAGCCTGATGTTCAGGATGTAGTTGCATGGGTCAAGGACTATGTGCAAAAGACTTTAGCGGCTAATGAGAATCGCCGCCCGTGTCCTAAGTTAAAGACCAAATGGAGTATTTCTCTCTCTACTCCCAGCCTCTAAGTCAGGGGCGTAACTACCACTATAGCAGCCATAGCGGCTGCTATGGGGCCCGCCGCATCAGGGGGCCCCATGGCCTGCTCCTGCAATACACTGGGCCCCCTGAGCCGTCATCATTTGCAGCACCGGGTGGCCCTGCTGGTCTCCTGGGTTTTGCAAATGTCCCTTTAACTGCAAGCACTCCTGACCAGAGCTAGCAGTTATGTAGTTATGACTTCACTTGACCGTTTAGTGGTCAGTCGGGGGGGGCCCAATCAAAAGTTTGCTATGGGGCCCAGCCATTTCTAGTTACGCCCCTGCTCTAAGTATATTACTTTATGGCTGTAGGATTATGGTCATTTTCAGTTTTACTGTGATTGATGAAGTTAAGTGATCCTCTTCTTCTGAAACCTTTTCTACTTCTGAAGATGAGAAAGAATTATTCAGGGGGTATTTCACAGCTGATAGAATTCACAAGCTCTGCTAAGCTGTGCAAGCTGAAATACACCCTGAGGAAATAGAAGAGGATAGGATTGGTCCTCCTCAAAAAAGCCTAGGGCTTTTTCTGTGGGTAAGACTTCATTGTCTATGTTACAGGCGGAATGGAAGGAACCGGAAAAGGCTCCGGGTTTGAGAAAGAGGTTTAAGACCTTATATGTTCTCAAGGAAGAACAATGTAAGGACTGGAATGAGCCTCCAAAGGTGGACCCGGCCATAGCCAAACTGTCAAAATGTACTGTGCTGCCTGCGGAGGACGGATCCAATCTTAAGGATCCGATGGATAGAAGGGTGGAGGTAGCCCTCAAGAGATCATATACAGCAGCGGCAGTCCAAGGGGCAGTCTCCATTTCTTCTTTGAGGTTTCTAGAAGCCTAAGAAGAGGGCTGACCAAGGTCCAGGAAAATTTGGAAGGTAGAGCTAGCAGGGACAAGGTCCTTCGCTCCTTAAAAAGGTCATTATGGCCATTGACTTCCTCTGCGATGATGCATCTCAGGGAACCAGGTTAGCGTAAAAAAACTAGTACGCTCTCAACCGCTGCCGAAGGGCGCTATGGTTAAAACCCTGGGTTGGAGATGCTAACTCCAAAATTCAGCTCTGTAATATGGAGTTCCAGCCAGGTAGGCTGTTTGGCTCTGAGCTGGATAAATTAATGGAGGAATTGTCTGACAAGGAGGGGAAGTCCCTACCATTGTCCTATAAGAGCGGTGATTCCTTTTGCAGAGCAAAATCTCCTTAGCGAGGCAAAGGGAGATACCAGTACAGAGGTCGAGGAAGAAACTATTCCAGAAGAGGTTCTGGGAAGCAGCAGAATAAGGACACCAACAAGAAACCAGACTTCTGACGCAGAAGCTGTCCAGTGGGAACACGTCTGAGTTTGTTTCTCCCTGCCTGGGAAGAATTAAGAAAAGATCCCTGGGTGTTAAATATTATTCAAAATGGTTATGTCCTTCATTTATCATCTCTTCCTCCTCCAAGATTTCTTCTGTCAAGAAATCTTAAGCCAGAAAGACACTTAGTCCTAGAGACAGAAATTCTTTACCTCCTTTCCATTGAGGCTCTAGAGGATGTTCCTCTATCTGAGATCGGTCAGGGAGTTTACTCCCCAGTGTTACTAGTGCTGAAGCCATCCGGAAATTGGAGGCTTATTATAGATTTGCGATATCTCAACAGGTGCATCGTAAAGAAGACGTTCCACATGGAGAACATAAGATCGGTAAAATCTATCCTCCAGGAGGGAGATTTTATGGTCACCATAGATCTACCGGATGCATATCTTCATGTACCGATTCTGAAGGCTCACAGGAGAGCCTTCGCCATCCAAATCCAGGGGAAGGTAAGACACTTACAATTCAAAGTCCTTCCATCCGGAATACCTCCGCACCCTTTGTTTTCACAAAGGTAGTGTCACCATGATGGTTCGCTTCCGTTTACAGGGGATAAAGTTATCCTTTACCTGGACGATTGGTTGATTATGACTCAGACTCAGGATCTTCTGAGAGTTCAGTTGAACTATGTCCAGGACATACTTCAACAATTAGGTTGGCTCATCAACATAGAGAAATCAGACTTAATTCCTAATCCCTCCTCGTCAGGTATCCATAAGAACATAAATGCTCTTTCTAGGGCTCCTTGCCACAACTGCAGACGCGGTGCCATGGGCGTTATGGCACATGAGATTTCTTCAGAGAGAAGCACTAACAGTATGGAACCGAGGACTGAAGGACTTGGATGCGATGCATGTTCTATCGACTCAAACAAGACATTCTCTAATGTGGTGGAGACAAGTCAAACATGGAGTTTTATTTTCAGAACCACACTGGATAACCATCACGACAGATGCTTCAGGAACAGGTTGGGGATCTCATCTGACAGTCATCACGACTGCAGGATCTTGGAGTCAACAGGAATCCGCTCTGCCCTCCAACGTGAGGGAGCTCAGAGCGATTTACCTAGCTCTTCTTCATTTTTCTCCTCCTATTTTACAGAGAGCTGTCAGAGAGACAGGACCTGTGTGGCGTACCTAAACAGGGAGGTACCAGATCCCCTTCTCTCCTCAGGGAAGTAGAGAAGATTTTTCTGTTGGGCAGAAACCAGAATAACCAGACTCTCTGCGATTCATATCAGGGGTGTCGACAATATATTGGCGGATTGAGTCGAGGCCTGACATTACCGGGGGAATGGTCTCTCTCAAGGAGAGTGTTCATTCAGTTAACCCAGAGGTGGGGGCTTCCTCAGAGAGACCTCATGGCATCAGCAAGCAATGCCAAACTGAGGAATTTCTGTTCCCTTTACAGGGCAGACAATCCCACGGTAGTGGACTCAATGACAATACCATGGACATACCAGCTGGCGTATATCTTTCCTCCCATAGCCATGATTCCCAGAGTTTGACGAAGATCAGTCTAGATCAGTCGTCAGTAATAATAATAACTCCCTTCTGGCCGAAGGGGTCATGGTTCACCCTGCCCAGGAATATGAGCAGAGGTGAATTTTGGAGATTACCTCTGCATCCAGATCTAATATTCCAGGGTCAACATCTGTGCAGGAATCTTCCAGCCTCAGCTTGACAGCTTGGAGACTGAGAGGACCATATTAGACTCTTGTTCTTCTGAGAAGGTATAGTATACTCTTTCTCACGCTCGTAGTAGCACTACAAATAAATCTTATGCACGTATTTGAAAGATTTTCAAGATTGGTGTGCAAGCAGGAGTATTGATGGACTTAAACCTTCTACTCCACAGTCATTGGAGTTTTTACAGGAAGGCTTCTATAAAGGATTAAAACCTAGTTCCATCAAGGTGCAGATAGCAGCCCTCTCTGCACACCTAAACTCACGTTTCTTTCAGATCTTGGAGGTAAAGAATTTTGTTAAGGCTAGACTAGGCCTAACCTGGTAAAGCAGGTAGACCCATGGGACTTATCCTTTGTGTTGAGACGCCTGTGTCTTCCTCCCTTTAAGCCTTGGGAGGAAGTAGACTTCAAGTTAACATTGAAAGTTTCTCTTTTACTAGCCATTACCTCTGCTAAGGGAGTTGGAGAACTTCAAGCCCTTGACTCCGCACCTCCATACGTGATTTTTTCCCAAGACAAAGTTATCCTTGGGTTCCTTCCAGGATTCCTGCCTATGGTGGCTTCATTTGCCAACATCAACCAGCCAATAGTATTGCCTGTATTTTCTCCTACTGGATCATCTAAAGAAGACTTGGATCTTTCTTTATTGGACGTATCCAGAGCTATCAAGATCTATCTACATAGAGTAGGTGATTTTCGTAAAGACGAGAATTACTTTATCCCTTTCGCAGGAAAGAACAAGGGGAGGAAGGCTTCAAAACCTTCAATATCCAGATGGATCTGTGACTCCATTGCCTTATGTTACTCCTCTGCTGATCTGGATCCACCAGAATTTACCAGGGCTCACTCTACTAGAGCTGTGGCCTCCACTTGGACAGAGCGTGCCGCTGTGCCACTTGAGGACATATGCCAGGCAGCTACCTGGTCGTCTTTGACTACCTTTGTGAGATATTTCAGGCTGGATACTTCTTTCTTGTCAAGAACAACCTTTGCAAGATCTGTTCTTAATGCGGACGTAATAAATAACCCGCCCATTGGGGATAATGCTTGCTAATTCCCCATATGTTGTGATGCCAATGGGACGTAAGGGAAGCTAAAATTATTATGTTAATTTGTTTTCCCTAAGACCCATTGGCATCACAAGACTCCCTCCCTGTGTTTTATGTTTCTTTATAATTAGACTGAGGTCTAGGGGGAGGTGGAGCCTATTTATACCTCATGGAGGAGGGGATTAAAATTTAATTGTTATTTTTTCATTAAATATTCCTTCGTCCCAGGGGCTCGCAGGGGCGAATTTACCCCCATATGTTGTGATGCCAATGGGTCTTAGGGAAAACAAATTAACATAATAATTTTAGCTTCTTTCTTTTCTAATTATTCCTTGGAGTCTGCTCTTTCTTCTCCTTGGCCTTTGGCTTCGCTTCTTCACTTCTCTATTTCAGAACTACCCTCACATTTAAAACACAATGTTATTATCGCTGATACCGTTGCCACATGGAAAGCTTTAAGAAAATTGTATAAACTCCCATTTAGTCTTTCTAAGTTTTTCCCATTATGGGACAATCCCCTCTTTCTACATGGTAACATCAATCCTGACTATATGGTATGGAAACAAAAACAAATCATTCACTTAAGTAACTTATTGGACTCAGATAAGGGAGAGTTGTTATCTTGGGAAAAATTTAGAGACATGTATGATATCCCTCCCCATCACCAGGTTTTATTTGAACAACTGTGTTCTTTTGCTATTAATAGAGTTAAATCTTGTGCGAAGGCAGAAAAAACTAATGATTTTGATTTTCTATGCTCCAATTCTTCTCCCACCTTATCTCTTTCACAAATATACCGTAGGATATGTGTTGATTCCTAACACAAATCTCCTCCCCCTTTTCTTCGGAAATGGGCTGCAGAAATACAAACAGATAATTTGGAACAAAAATTGCTAAATAGCATCCGATATGTTACTGCAGCCACTCCCAGTGTGAAATTGAGGGAAATCCACTTCCGGCTACTCCATAAGGCAATTTACGCTTTTAACTTTTCTTACGCCACCATGCCAGATGATTTCTTGACATAATGTACAAAATGTAAAGAACCTAGCGCAGATTTATTACACTGTGTTTGGTCTTGTTCTCAAATTCAGACATACTGGCAATTAGTACAAACTTTTATTCAGAATACATGGAATGAATCCATACCTCTAACTCTGGAGATCCCTCTGAAAAACCTATAGCCTCAAAATGTATTCATCTTACTCTGTTATTAGCCTTAAAAGGCTTACTAAACCACTGGATCTCTGACACACTTCCCACTATTTCTGAGCTAACAACCTCGCTTAAAGAAACTCTTCATTGGGAAATGCTGGATACAATCCGCAACAAAGATGTTTCCACAAAAAATTTCATTAAAAAATGGAAATTTTTTCTCATAAAGGTTATGTCGCAGGAGGAGAGGGAAGCTGTTATGAAACACTTTTGTAATACTGTTTGGTATCAGACGGCAGAGGCAAGGGGCACCCTAGGAGTACTCAGAGTTCCTTAATTATATTAAAGATAGAGATTCTTTATCTACATTTCTTTCGATCCTGTAGAGCATTAATTTTTGTTCTTTAGATTCTATTGTTTTTTATAGCAAAATTGATTTCAAACTTACTATATTGTATCCTACTTATATCTTCCTTTGATATGTAACTGTATTGTTATAGATAAAATTTGAAAAATCTAATAAAAATATTTGGGGAAAAAAATAATATCTCAAAGACAATTTTTTTTTTGTAAACTTCAATATTCACCATTACATGGTCTATTCAGGAAATTCACCATTACAGGGTCTATGCAGGAAATTCACCATTACAGGGTCTATGCAGGAAAAAGGTCACAAATGCAGTGAAAGAGCAGCAGTAGACATTGGAGGCCAGTGGAGGTCCAGCAATAGTCATTTGAGGCCAGTACAGGCGCAGTAGTCAACATGGAAGACAGGCATCAGCAACAGTAGTCAACAAGGAGGCCAGGCAGGAGCAGTAGTAGCCAACATGGAGGCCAGGTAGGATCAGCAGTAGCCAACACGGAGGCCAGGCAGGAGCAACAGTAGTCAACATGGAGGCCAGGCAGGCACAGCAATAGCCACCATGGAGGCCAGGCAGGAGCAACAGTAGTCAACTTGGAGCGCAGGCAGGATCAGCAGTAGCCAACATGGAAGCCAGGCAGGAGCAGCAGTAGCCAACATGGAGGTCAGGCAGGAGAAGCAGGAGCCAACATGGAGGCCAGGAATCAGCAACAGTAGTCAAAATGGAGGCCAGGCATAAGCAACAGTAGTCAAAATGGAGGTCAGGCAGAAGCAACAGTAGTCAACATTGAGGGCAGGCAGGATCAGCAGTAGCCAACATGGAGGGCAGGCAGGATCAGCATTAGCCAACATGGAGGGCAGGCATCAGCAACAGTAGCCAACATGGAGGCCAGGCAGGAGCAACAGCAGCCAACATGGAGGCCAGGCAGGAGCAACAGTAGTCAACATGGAGGCCGGGAAGGATCAGCAGTAGCCAACATGGAGGCCAGGCAGGAGCAGCAGTAGCCAGCATTGAGGCCAGGCAGGAGCAACAGTAGCCAACATGGAGGCCAGGCAGGAGAAACAGTAGTCAAAATGGAGGTCAGGCCGGAGCAACAGTAGTCAACATGGAGGGCAGGCAGGATCAGCAGTAGCCAACAAAGAGGGCAGGCAGGATCAGCAGTAGCCAACATGGAGGCCAGACAGGAGAAACAGTAGTCAACATGGAGGTCAGGCAGGAGCAACAGTAGTCAACATGGAGGGCAGGCAGGATCAGCAGTAGCCAACATAGAGGGCAGGCAGGAGCAACTATAGACAGAAGAATAGAATGTGTAAAACGCAAATAAAAGAAGCAAAAATAGCAACAGAAAGAAGGATAGCCAAAGAAAGTAAAACAAATCCCAAAATGTTCTTCACCTATATAAATAACAAAAGACTTAAAACCGAAAATGTTGGTCTCCTCAAAAATAATCTGGGTGTAATGGTGGAGGGGGAAGAGGAAAAGGCCAATCTACTAAATACATTCTTCTCTACTGTATTCACAGAGGAGAATCCCATAACAGACGATATGACTAGGGATAATGTTAATCCTCCCATAAATCTCACCTGCCTAACACAACAAGAAGTGGGGAAACGCCTTAAAAATATTAAAATCCATAAGTCACCGGGCCCAGAAGGTATCCATCCTAGAGTTTTGCAAGAATTAAATACTGTGTTAGACAGACCGTTATTCCTATTATTTAAAGATTCTATTACGACAGGGATTCTTCCACAGGACTGGCGCATAGCTAATGTGGTACCAATATTCAAGAAGGGGTCAAGGAGTGATCCTGGAAACTACAGGCCCGTAAGTCTAACATCTATAGTAGGTAAAGTATTTGAGGGGATTGTAAGAGATGCTATACTGGAGTATCTTAATGAAAATAATCTTATGACTCAGCACCAGCATGGATTTATGAGGGATCGGTCCTGTCAGACTAATCTGATCGGCTTCTATGAAGAGGTAAGTTATAGACTGGACCTGGGGGAGGCTGTGGATGTTGTGTATCTGGACTTTTCAAAGGCATTTGATACTGTGCCGCATGAAAGGTTGGTCTACAAAATGAGGATGCTGGGACTCGGGGAAAACGTATGCAAATGGGTAAGTAACTGGTTGTGTGATAGAAAACAGAGGGTGGTCATTGATGGAACATATTCAGATTGGGTTTTAGTTACTAGTGGGGTACCACAGGGGTCAGTGTTGGGTCCACTTCTTTTTAATATTTTTATTAATGATCTTGTAGAGGGGCTACAGAGCAGAATCTCCATTTTTGCAGATGATACTAAACTGGGTAAAGTAATCAGTACAGAGGAGGATAATATCATATTACAGAGGGATTTGGAGAAGCTAGAGGCTTGGGCGGAGAAATGGCAAATGAAGTTTAATGTGGATAAATGTAAGGTTATGCATTTGGGCCATAGAAATAATAAGTACAGTTATGTGCTAAATAATAAAACACTGGGTAAAACTACTTCCGAAAAGGACCTGGGGGTATTGGTGGACAGTAAACTCAACTTTAGTGATCAGTGCCAGGCAGCAGCTGCCAAGGCTAATAAAATAATGGGATGCATCAAAAGAGGTATAGATGCTAAAGATGAGAACATAGTTTTGCCTCTTTATAAATCACTGGTCCGACCACACTTGGAATACTGTGTACAGTTTTGGGCACCGGTATATAAGAAGGACACAGCTGACCTAGAGCGGGTGCAGAGGAGGGCAACAAAGGTCATTAAGGGAATGGGTGGGTTACAGTACCAGGACAGGTTATCACGCTTGGGGTTATTTACGCTAGAAAAAAGACGTCTTAGGGGCGATCTGATCACAATGTACAAATATATGAATGGACAGTACAGAGATTTTTGTAGTGGTCTTTTTACTCCTAGGTCTGTAACAATGACAAGGGGGCATCCTCTACGTCTAGAGGAAAGAAGATTTCATCATCAGCATCGACGCGGGTTCTTTACTGTACGAGCGGTAAGACTGTGGAACTCTCTGCCACATGATGTTGTCATGGCTGATTCAGTAAATAAGTTCAAGGGAGGCCTGGATGCTTTTCTTGAAAAATATAATATTACAAGTTATGGGCATTAGATTTCTGGTGATACGTTGATCCGGGGATTGTTCTGGTTGCCATTGCAGTCGGGGGAGGGGGGGGGGGAGTTTCTCCCTGTGGTGGGGCGTTTGTCTTCTGCCCCATAGGGGTTTTTCGCCTTCCTGGATCAACACAGTAGGATTTTCCTAGGTTGAACCTGATGGACTCTTGTCTTCTTTCAACCTTATTTACTATGTTACTATGTTACTATGTTACTATGTTACTATGTAACAGTACTCAACATGGAGGCCAGGCAGGAGCAACAGTAGCCAACATGGAGGCCATGCAGTAGCAACAGTAGTCAACATGGAGGCCAGTGAAGGCCCAGCAGTAGTCAACATGGATGCCAGTTAAGGCCCAGCAGTAGTCAACATGGATGTCAGTTAAGGCCCAGCAGTAGCCAACATGGAGGCAAGGGCAGGCACAGCAGTAGTCAACAGGGATGCCAGTTAAGGCCCAGCAGCAGCCAACATGGAGGCAAGGGCAGGTACAGCAGTGGTCAACATGGATGCCAGTTAAGGCCCAGCAGAAGCCAACATGGAGGCAAGGACAGGCACAGCAGTAATCAACATGGATGCCAGTGAAGGCCCAGCAGTGGTCAACATGGATGCCAGTTAAGGCCCAGCAGTAGCCAACATGGAGGCAAGGGCAGGCACAGCAGTAGTCAACATGGAAGTCAGTTAAGGCCCAGCAGTAGCCAACATGGAGGCAAGGGCAGGCACAGCAGTAGTCAACATGGATGCCAGTTAAGGCCCAGTAGCAGCCAACATGGAGGCAAGGGCAGGCACAGCAGTAGTCAACATGGATGCCAGTGAAGGCCCAGCAGTGGTCAACATGGATGCCAGTTAAGGCCCAGCAGTAGCCAACATGGAGGCAAGGGCAGGCACAGCAGTAGTCAACAGGGATGCCAGTTAAGGCCCAGCAGCAGCCAACATGGAGGCAAGGGCAGGCACAGCAGTAGTCAACATGGATGCCAGTGAAGGCCCAGCAGTGGTCAACATGGATGCCAGTTAAGGCCCAGCAGTAGCCAACATGGAGGCAAGGGCAGGCACAGCAGTAGTCAACATGGATGCCAGTTAAGGCCCAGCAGTAGTCAACATGGATGTCAGTTAAGGCCCAGCAGTAGCCAACATGGAGGCAAGGGCAGGCACAGCAGTAGTCAACAGGGATGCCAGTTAAGGCCCAGAAGCAGTCAACATGGAGGCAAGGGCAGGCACAGCAGTAGTCAACATGGATGCCAGTTAAGGCCCAGCAGAAGCCAACATGGAGGCAAGGACAGGCACAGCAGTAGTCAACATGGATGCCAGTGAAGGCCCAGCAGTGGTCAACATGGATGCCAGTTAAGGCCCAGCAGTAGCCAACATGGAGGCAAGGGCAGGCACAGCAGTAGTCAACAGGGATGCCAGTTAAGGCCCAGCAGCAGCCAACATGGAGGCAAGGGCAGGCACAGCAGTAGTCAACATGGATGCCAGTGAAGGCCCAGCAGTGGTCAACATGGATGCCAGTTAAGGCCCAGCAGTAGCCAACATGGAGGCAAGGGCAGGCACAGCGGTAGTCAACATGGATGCCAGTTAAGGCCCAGCAGTAGTCAACATGGATGTCAGTTAAGGCCCAGCAGTAGCCAACATGGAGGCAAGGGCAGGCACAGCAGTAGTCAACAGGGATGCCAGTTAAGGCCCAGAAGCAGTCAACATGGAGGCAAGGGCAGGCACAGCAGTAGTCAACATGGATGCCAGTTAAGGCCCAGCAGAAGCCAACATGGAGGCAAGGACAGGTACAGCAGTAGTCAACATGGATGCCAGTGAAGGCCCAACAGTAGTCAACATGGATGCCAGTTAAGGCCCAGCAGAAGCCAACATGGAGGCAAGGGCAGGCACAGCAGTAGTCAACATGGATGCCAGTGAAGGCCCAGCAGTAGTCAACATGGATGCCAGAGAAAGCCCAGGAGTAGTCAACATGGAGGCCAGTGAAGGCCCAGCAGTAGTCAACATGGAGGCCAGTGAAGGCCCAGCAGTAGCCAATATGGAGGCCAGGGCAGGAGTGGCAGTAGCCAACATGGAAGCCAGGGCAGGAGCAGCAGTAGCCAACATGAAGGCCAGGGCAGGAGCAGCAGTATTTAACATGGAGGCCAGTACAGGAGCAACAGTAACCAACATGGAGGCCAGGGCAGGAGTAGCAGTTGTAATGGGATGACATGAGCAGCGGAAGCAGAATAATGAGGTCCATGGACAGGCGAGAGGTAGTAGGGCAGCAGCAGCAGGAATGGTGGAATGACCAGTAAGGTCTAGTTCACATATAGGCCAGAATATAAGCAGAAAGGGTCCTACATCTGGTGAAAACAGGACCAAATCCTACTTTGTGATATCAGGAGTAGGTGTCACAAAGTCCTTATCTGTACATGTGGCATTCATTTTGATGAAAGTCAGACGCTCCACACTATCACAGGACAATCTGGTTCTCCTGGGACTGACAATGTGACCTGCTGGGCAGAAAACTCGCTCAAATGACACACTGCTGGCCGGACAGGAGAGTATGTCCAAAGCAAATTCAGCGAGTTGTGGCCAGACATCTAATTTTCCCACCCAGTAGTCAAGAGGTTCGGGGAGGTTAGGTGGCAACGTAGAGTCCAAAAACACCTGGACTTGCTGTTTGAGGTGTGCCGCCATGTCCTGCTGCTGTGCGGGTGCTTCTGTTACCCCGGCCTGTGGCTGCATGAAAGCGTGCATCATGGACATCAGGCTCAGACTGGTGCTGCTGCTCATGCCACCCAAGCTGCTAGAGGAGCATGTGGAGGACGCAGCGCTGCTGGTGTGGCCCTGGTGAGAATGGCGTGAATGAGAGCGCAGTGTTCCAAAGGCTGCCACTAACTGTGCACCCAGCTCCTCTCTATAATAATTAATTTTTTCCTCCCGCTGGGAAGGGTGAATGAATTCACACAGCTTGTTGCGATACTGTGGGTGCAGTAGTGTGACCAGCCAGAAGTCATCCCGTTGACGAATCCTTTGCAAGCGTGGGTCAGCCCGGCGAAAGCATATCAACATGCGCTTAGCCATTTCCACCAGGGAGTAGGAAGGAGTCCCCACCTCCGTCTCTACAGCATACTGCCAATGGGTACTGCCTCCATCCTCCTCATCCTCCTCATAGCCCTGCATATCCTCCTCTGGCCCCTTCTGGTCTGGCAGGAAGGATCATCTCCTTCTCTCCACCCGTCTCCCCTAAGAGTTCCTGTGTGTACAGGTCCTCCTCCTCCTTCTCAACTTCCTTTGCCTCTTCCTCCGCCAAGCCTTCCTCCAATGACCCAGGCTGCGACAGTGGCAAGAGCTGTTCCCCCTCTCTACTGAGTCGCATCAGCATCAGCTCCAGTACATGAAGCATGGGTATGATGGCGCTCAGTCCTGTTTCTTGCCCACTGACCAGAAAGGTGGCATCCTCAAAGGGCCGTAGCAAGCGGAAGGTGTCACGCATGAGCTGCCACTGCCACTCCAGGATACACAGGGGGGTCGCCGTGTCCACCTGCATCAAGAGGAAATCAGTCAAGGCCTTCCTCTGCTAATAAAGCCGTTCCAGCATGTGGAGGGTGGATTCCACCGCGTGGCTACATCGCAAATGATGGTTGGGAAGACTATTCCTCTGCTGCAGGTTGAGGAGGATATGGTGAGAGCGACTTGAGTGGCTGAAATGGTTACACATCTTTCGAGCCATTGCCAGCACAGTCTGTAAATGGGATGAAGACTTTAGAAAGTGTGTAACTATTAGGTTTAAAACATGTGCCATACATGGGGCGTGCCACATAACTCCTCGATGCAGCGCGGAGAGAATGTTGCTCCCATTATCACTCACCACTGTCCCAACTTTAAGATGGCGTGGAGTCAGCCACGAGAGGATTTCTGTCTCGAGCAGGTGGTGCAGCTCTTCCCCTGTGTGTCTCCTTTCCCCCAGGCAGGCAAGGTGCAGCACAGCGTGACACCTCCGTGCTACACCCAAGTGGTACAAGTGAGGAACAGTGGTGTTTGAGGAGGCTTTGGACCTACTGGAAGAGGTGGAGGAGGACCGCGACACAGGAACCCTGCTGTGACAACGGGGTGGTGTCATTGCCCTTCCCTGGCCAAGTTGCTGGGGGTCCGCCGGCCATATTACATTTACCCACTGAGCAGTAATGGACATATACTGACCTTGCCCATAATTACAGCTCCAGATGTCTGTCGTTAAATGTACATGTCTGCTCACTGAATGGCTCAGAGAGTGAGCAACCTTTTTGCGAACATAGCTATACATGGCCAGTATAGCTGTGTTGGAAAAGTAGTGTTGACTTCCGGTTCCAGAATGATTCTATAATTCTCATCAGGCTCCTGCCCAGCCCTCTCTCGTCTACTGCCTACTGCTTTCTTGCCAGGCCTATCATGGGCCTGCTCTGATATGGCCTCCGACACAGCTATGCCCTCCACTTGATTTTCCCCTGTCTCTTCCCCCACGTGCTCATCGTCATCAAAGAGTAGTTGGCTGCTCATAGAGGCCAACAGTTCCCTTGCAGTCGGCAGTTCAAAAGTTAGCGGGATGTTGCTGATGGGGGGAATTGCTGCGTGCCCGTGCCAAGTCAGGGTCGTGTCCGAGGTACCCACAGACACCTGGCTGGCTGTCTCACTACTCATCCTAGTGGATGTCGAAGTGTGAGCCAGCCACTCCAGGACTGTTGAATTAGATGTGTGGACACGACCATGGTGTGACAAAGGAAGCTCAGGCCTTCCACTGGACCCTCTTCCTGCGCTACTTTCTCTTCTGCCCCTTGAGCCAGACTCTCTGCCCTGCCCTCTGCCTAAAATGCTTTGTGAGGTTTCCTGCTGCCACGACTTTATATTCAAATTATTTGTGTCTTAGGAGAACACGTATGTCATATACACTCTCACAAGGAGCCAACTATTGTACTTGGAATATCTGTAGAGACCTTTTTTTAAAGTTTTATCCTCCACAAATGCACGAGGTGTATTTGTGTCTTAGGAGAACACCTATGTCATATACACTCTCACAAGGAGCCAACTATTGTACTTAGAATATCTGTAGAGCCCTTTTTTTTAGACTTTTATTGTCCACAAATGCAAGAGGTATATTTGTGTCTTAGGAGAACACGTATGTCATAAACACTCTCACAAGGGTGACAGTATAGCACTTATATATCTGTAGAGCTCGTTTTTCTTCTGTGCACCCTTTGCTCTCTTATGCCTAATCCATCTATCTTTGGCCCTCTCTATTTTTCTCTCTCAATCAGTATATGTTTCTCCTCTCCGCTTTCCTAATAATCTTGTGGTCTTTGTTTTTGTAAATATCAGTCGGTAGTCAGTACAGCAGCAGCAGCGTTTTGTCACTGACGAGCTGTGTGCAGTAACAGACTCCTTCCCCTCTCTCTGCAAACTGCGTGGTGCGGTCATGTGACCGCTCCTCCCAAAGCAATACCGACATCACACAGGGGGTGGGCTAGTGCAACATCCCTGCTGATTGAATGTGAACACTTCCTGCTTTCTAAAATGGCGGCTGCCATTTTAGAAAGCAAAAAAAAAAATGGAGCGGACTTCCAAAAATCCAAATCCGACCGGACTCAGACTTTTGGAAAAATCCGAACTGGATCCCATACCGACCAAACCGGTTAGCTCATTTCTATCTGTGACGCCATTGCAGCATAGGCCCCGCCCCCTCAGCAGCCATTGAAAGGTCCAGCCTAAAGCTCTAGGCCCTCCCCACCTAGATTGTCTCATACCAATGGCCGCTGAGGGGGCCTATGCTGCGATTGTGTCAAGGATGGGGCAGGTCTAAGTTGTGCTAGGGGTGGAGCGATGTGGCACATAGGCCGTGAGACTTTTTACCAGGACAAGCACCATGAGGTGTGATATAAAATATAAAAACTGTAACATTTACCCTTTACACCTGTGGAGAGCAGTCAAAATGCAAATAGGGGGTGACAGTGTCACTTTAAGCAATCTTAAAACAATTGCAATAATGATTTTTCCAAATGATATATCGTTCTGTCTAAACGCTGATCATTATAAAAAAAAACACATCATTAATCGCAAATTATCTCTCCGTGTAAACGCAGCATTGCATGAGGAAGCATGTTTAGTTGATACATTTAGTTAAAGAGGAATAAGCACAACCTAAGGCCATGTTTACATTATGTAAATCGAACACCATTGTTTGACATGGCCGTTCTTGGCAGTGTCAAACAACGGCCATTATACAGGTTCATCTGGCCAATTATGGTGGGATGTACATTATTGGTGGGATGAACATTATTTTAAAATTATTACTCACACAGCAAGGATTTCAGCAGGAAAAGTTTGCAACACTTGGCCTTTGTGCTCACCACAGTTATCACCACTTAAAGCGACTCTGTACCCACAATCTGTCCCCCCCAAACCATTTGTACCTTCAGATAGCTGCTTTTAATCCAAGACCTGTCCTGGCGTCCGTTCAGCAGGTGATCCAGTTATTCTTCTAAAAACAACTTTTAATCCTGCAGCGCTGTGTCTAACGGCCGGGGCTAACATTTGTATATGCATTAGGCTGGCACCACCTCTCCGTCCTTCCTCCCCAACCTCCGCATCATTTGGAATGATCCAGGAACATTTACTGCTGTTTGAGCTTTGCACAGGTGTCTTAACGGTCCAGCCCATGTTCATTATGCACTCAGGTGGGGAATAGGAGGCAATCGGCCTGGAGCATTCCTAATGATGAGGAGAGTGGGGAGGAGGGACAAAGAGGTTGTGCCAGCCTAATGCATATACAAATGTAAGACAGAGCGCTGCAGGATTAAAAGTTGTTTTAGCATAATAACTGCGTCACCTGCCAAACGGACCCCAGGACAGATCTTGGAATAAAAGCAGCTATCTGAAGGTACAAGTGGTTTGGTGGGGTCAGATTGTGGGTACAGAGTCGCTTTAAGCACTGATGGTGAGCCACCCACCTACCATTCTGTAGTAACTCACTGCCTTGAATAAAATAGTACAGTCCACATGGAGTAGCTGAATGGACTAACCAAGTTATACAAGTAACAACAGGTATCAAGTAGGTAATTTACAGTATTTTGAGAACTAAATATTATATGAAATATTCTATAAAATCTTAGTGCCATTTAATTAAATGGGCTGGACCGAGTCAAATATTGAATCAGTTTGAGCTGCATACACTTTTATAAGCAGGATTTAGTAGCATGGTTTGGTGCACTAAAGCCTTAGCTAACCACTTCTAGACAGAGCCCATTGACTCACAGATGGACAGGTCAAATTAATACAATGTTCCTCCCCGCCTTCTGAGAGCCATAGTGCTTTTATTTTTCCACCTACAGGGCTGGTTGAGGTGTCATTTTTTGCTTCACGATCTCTAGTTTTTATTAATATCATATTGTTGTAACAGAAATTTTTTTATTGCTTTTTATTAATTTTTTCCTGATATATAATTTAAAAAAATCCACAATCTTGTTTTTGTTTTGTTTTTGTTTTTTTTTTCCGTTTATGCTGTTCACCTATAATAATGTTGTATTTTAATAGATCACACAATTTCGCACGCTACGATATAGAATATGTTTATTTATTTAATTTTTTTAAATATTTTTAGTTTTATAATGGGCAAGGGGCTGTTTTAAACCTTTATTGGGAGGGGGGTTTATAGGGTGGAGGAGTTAATACTTTTTTTAAAAAAATTCTTATTACACTTTTTTTTACACTTTTATTTACCAGTAAAACATACAATTATTAGATTGCATGTTCTAATCTATGCTATGCCCTAGCATAGCATTGATCAGTGTTATCGGCGACCTATACAAAGAGCCTGCCTGAGAGCATAGTGACTTACCCCCGCCGATCAGCACAAGCGATCGGGACTCATGCAGCATGGCTGTGGAGTTTTCTATCCCTCAGTGACAGAAGCTTGTTATGTCACTGAGTACCCTAAATGCAGTGATCGCATAGGGTCGCAGCTGCCTCTCAAAATCCTCAGCCCCGGACACACTGATGTGTGTGCGGGACCGCTCTCACTGCAGCCGTCCAACACACATCAGTCAACCCCTGAAGTCAGAAACGTATACATACATTCCTACTGCACAGAGTATGTGCATTAGGAATGTATATACTGTATACAGATTGCTGACTGCCTCAATGGAGTCACTGACTCTGTTCAGCCTCCTAAAATCAAGGACACCTACTGATCTTTTTCTCAGTATTACGTAACATTAGCACAGTGTTCCAAAGAAAAACATGAAACATAATACTTTTCAAATATGGGTACTAAAACTTTAATCATGGGAAAACAGACTTACAGAATGATTCCAGTGTAAATCATAGCGGCACATACAAGTTTTTTCTTTGTTCAAGGCACTGCATAGAGTTCAGGATTTGCATATGAAATTATATTTCCACTCCAACCGCTATTTAGGTAATCTGAAGTTCCCCATTAGCAGAGTCACATCATTTGCTTTATGGCCCATTCTGCAAAAATGATTGCACAGTTCAAAAAAGATAGGGGAACATCAATCGGTGTGCACAACCCATGAATGAGGAAGATAACAATTAGACGTGATACAAAAAAGATCTTTATTAGATATAAAATACCTTGTTAAAAACAATTTATTTAAAACTGCAAAAACAGTCGAAGCCCCTGTTAGGGCTACCCATTATAAAGGGCTAAAATGTTACAATTTCCATGAAACCTTTATTCATCAGAAAAGCTGTACAATTGAAAGAAAATATAATTATACAATGACAAGGCTGAAATATTTCAGCTTAAAAACAATTTAGTGCTTTAAACTTTGCTTTTATAAAAAGAATCCTGCATTGGCAGCAATTACAGCTTTTAGGATTCGAGCTTTCAACTGCTCTAACAATTTGGCTTGGCTCCTTTTGCCTGAAAATGTCAAATTTTTATTGTAGATTTTGAATTTATGTCTCAAATAAATATAGTTGGAACCAAACGCAGGTGTCTGTATTTTATACAAATTGTCTCAAAATTAAAATTTATTTACTGTATTACAGTATGTACAGCAAATCTTACCAGAAATGTATCCAGATCTTCTAAAAAGGAATGCAGATTAATTTTGGGCTGCATTTTTTCTCCCATAGACTTTTATAGGCTGAAAACACACCAAAAAAAACATTAGGGGAGATTTATCAAACATGGTGTAAAGTGAAACTGGCTCAGTTGCCCCTAGCAACCAACGAGATTCCACTTTTAATTTTCCAAACAGTCTGTGAGGAATGAAAAGTGCAATCTGATTCCCTATCAGATGATTCAGTACACAATGACCCAAGTGGGATTTAGAATTAAATTTTATTTTGAGAGGATTCTGCAAATTGACATCAGTAGAACATTTAATATGCACGTTTAAGTGATGACAACTTTACTGTAGTTCCCAAATGAGATTTTACCAAAGAAGATTAAAATTATTCGAACATTTGATCTTAACGTGATGACAAATGATTAGAGATGAGCGAACCTCGAGCATGCTCAAGTCCATCCGAACCCGAACGTTAGGCATTTGATTAGCGGTTGCTGCTGAAGTTGGATAAAGCCCTAAGGCTATGGGGAAAACATGGATATAGTCATTGGCTGTATCCATGTTTTCCAGACAACCTTGGAGCTTTATCTAAGTTCAGCAGCCCCAGCTAATCAAATGCCGAACGTTCGGGTTCGGATGTACTCGAACCTGAACCCGGTTCGCTCATCTCTACAAATGATGCCTTTGTCCTAATGGCCATTTACATATATTGCATTTTTCCTTGGCAGCTGAGGTGACACAGAAGTAAAGCTGAGCCACTGCATGCATGCGTCCTTCTCCTTTCACACCCTTCCTGTATTGACTGAGAGGTGAAGAAGGATAAATGCATGCTGTGGCTCAGCTTCAATTCTGTGCCACATTTCGCAAGGAAAAAATACAGTTTTAGATCTCTGTAAATAGCCATCAGCAAAGACAAAGGCATCTGTTATTGAGATGAGTGAATCATGTAAAAATTTGGTTCTCGACATTCGCAAAAATTTCTAACTTTGCCAATCTATAAATACCTGTCCTCACTACACCGGTATCCTCTTCTGTTTCTTCAGTGAAACACTCAGACCATCACTGACTAAAGGACATCAGCGACACCAGTGATTGGCTGAGTGGGCTGTCTCTGTCGAGACACAAATTGACAGCCCATTCAGCCAGTCACTGGTCACTGGCTTAGTGAAAAGTGACAGGCCACTTAGCCAATCACTGAGACCAGACAGCACCACAGTCAGTGATTGGCTGAGCAGGCCAACTGAAGACACAGTTGAGGACTCCATGGGAGTGCTGACAGGTTAATAAACTTTTTTTTCCTAATGAATTTAGCAAAAATTTGCTTCGTCAACTAATCATCTAATTTTGGTGAATTTCACTGGATTCACTCCTCTCATTTGTTTTATCTACCTATCACCTCTCTGCCAGTGTGAAACCAGTGTGAAGCATAGGATCTAAGGCTCTAGTTAATGTATCAAAAATTTCCCTAGATGGATGTACTGTTACCTTATGAGGTAGGTTGTAAAAATATCTTCAGCCCTAGCAATGGGCACAATTTTCACCAGAGTAATGCCCCCACCTTGGAACATAATTGGAAGTTTCTGTGTTCCAAGCAGTTAGATGAGAGCTACAAGCTGCTTTAAATATTATGCAGAGATAACCAAGACAGTTCTGGCGGAAAAATATATAAGTCTATTGTAATTACCCTTCTCATGGCAGCATGCTTTCATCAACCACACAAATGATAGTGGTAATGTATACCATGGTAAACAAGCATAATTTGTCTTAATATTTCTTTTTGTAAGCAGCAAAATTTAAATTTAAGAAATATAACCATACAAGCATCATAGATGGAATTGACACAAAGGTTTAAAATAAGGATTTATATCACACTTTGGCTTAGAACTCATAAAATCACAATACACATTGATTTTCCTTCTAGACAATATGTCATTGAATGATATTGGCTAGACTGTCAAACATGTTATAATTTCTTCCTCTACATTTGTGTGGTTGACTTCATATTCTACACTGTCTGGTCTGCACAGTTAAACAAACATTAATTACATCTATTTTGCAGTGCAAAACAATTCAATTATTTTCCCAGGGAACATTTGTTTAACAAATGACACATTTGCCCTTTTAGTTCTGGTAAAAACGTATGGTTACTTATCTGTTTTTCTGTCCTGTTGCGCTGACCTTGAAAACATTGATTGTTACAATATACAGTATTATATGAAACAAATAATTGCATAACACACAACCACACAACCTTTAGAATTTGGAACGTCTGTTTATCTTGTCAATAAATTAGCTAGTTATTAAATATTATAAACTAATATTAAAGATTACAACATTGTTAGGATATGTATATTAATATTTATTAGGCCAATATTTGATCATGGCTACCTGTCTAAAAAATTATTTCAACCCTCTGATATCTTACATGCTGGCAGAAAAAGACCACTTAGTCCATCTAGTCCTAGTCCTGCCCTAGTCTAGTCTAGTCTGCCCTAGAAAAAATACCAATACCAGAAATGCTTCCCCCCCCCCCCCCCCCAAAAAAAAGGATAAAAACCTAATTTCTAAAACACAAGAAGTCATCTGTTTACTGAGAAGGCATCAATCATTTGATTAATGGATGCATTGAGCTGTGACTCTCTGTAATGGCCAGGAATTCCTGCGCTTATTTTCTTTTTTTTAACCAGCACAAGACTAAAAAGCTGCCTTCTGGAGACTGGACCTGGATGTAGAGTAAGTATAGCTTTGTTTTATAGTATAATAACAAAAATAATGATGATGATAATAATAATAATAATAATAATAATAATAATAATAATAATAATAATAATAATAATAATAATAATTATTATTATTATTATTATTATTATTATTATTAACATAAATTGCAAACATGCTTTATTTTACATACCTTGCTGATTTTGATTGTAAGGGTACAAACATACACAATGGATATGTCTGCCCATATGTTTATGGGCAGACATACTCGCAGCGGGATTGACATCCTGCTGTGAGTATGTCGGGAGACCGCCCCATTAACCCCCCGCCGGCCAGAGAGTATATATTACTTGCTCTACGATCTGGATTGCTTTGGGGGTTCCCGGGTGGACGTCCTGCTCAGCCAATCAGTGTGCTAAGCCAATCAGTGTTATCAAAGGTTCGAAGTTATGAGATTGCTTTATGGGAGACAGGACCTGGATGTAGAGTAAGTATAGCTTTATTTTATAGTATAATAACAAAAATAATAATAATAATAATAATAAAAATAATAATTAATATAAATTGCAAACATGCTTTATTTTACATACCCTGCCCATTTTGATTCCAAAGGTACAAACATACATGATGGATATGTCTGCCCATATGTCTATGGGCAGACATACTCGCAGCGGGATTGACATCCTGCTGTGAGTATGTTGGGAGACCGCCCCATTAACCTCCCGCCGGCCGGAGAGTATACATTACTTGCTCCGCTTGGGGGTTCCCAGGTGGACGTCCCGCTCAGCCAATCAGTGTGCTGAGCCAATCAGTGTTATCAAAGGTTCCAAGCTATGAAATTGCTTTCTTGGAGACTTTTAGGGGAAAATATCACACTATCACTTCATGCTTCTGTGAAAAAGTTTAGTTGTTAAATGCACACAAAAATGCAAGGAAAAGTAAAGTTTCTTCCTTTACACATTTTCTGTACATATACTAAAATCTGTATAAATGGAGGGCTTGATAAGTTAGCTGTGGGGTCACTCAGTATTTCCAGTAAAAACTCCTTGGTGGCTCACGTCTGTGCTACTTAATCACTGTGTTCTTCAGATTATAGGACACAGTGGACCATGGGATACACAAATAATACGAAGCATTAAGCAGATTAAGAGCGTTAAGAGGTAAACAGCTAATAAGATACAGATACAATAATAAATGAAAGTCAGAATAACTCAGCACACAATCTCAGCACCACCTTATCACCAGCCATAGTGCCTTATTACATTGACAGCAGAGATGAGCAAAGCGAATCCAGCAAAAAGTGTTGTTAATTCAGTTCATTTTGCAAAGCAAATTCAGCACGAATTGATAATAAATTTGCGGACGCATATGTTTTGTTACAGTACTATCACTGGGCAGGGGCAATGGATAATCCATAATCAATTGCAGCAGTCCAATTACCTGCAAGTCCCACTGTGATGTCATCACATCCCCCTCACACTGTATATAGTATGATCCACTTTCTGGAGGCGGGCAATCAGCTGTGTGTGTAGGGGAGAGAGAAATTGCAGCAGGGTGTCTGTGGGTGCTGTGGGAGAAGGGAAGCCAGTGTCTAGTGTAGTGATGAGCAAATTGCTTTGTTTGATCAGCGCTCCACTCATCAAGCCTGCCAGCTTTCAGCGCTGCTCCACTCCCTGCCGCTCCTCCCTGGATCAAATCCTGGAAAACTGGGAGAAGTTTCCCAGGATTGGATCCAGGTTTCCCCAGTATCCTGGGTTAAGTGGATAGTTAGCTGCGGTAAGTGTATGTATTAGTTTACATAATCCTAGGGCTGGACATAAGACAGTATAAATTCAATCTGTGGACAATATATATGTAATGGCATACTGAGAATACGGCTGGCACCAGCATGTCTAAGACCACACTGAGTGTATCACAATGTGGCAAAAAAGAAAAAGTTAAGTTAAATGTTATAGAATGAAATAAAGAGGGAAGAATGAATGTAAGCGAGGAAGGGGGAGATGAACTTGTGTAGAAGTCAGGGTGGTGTAGAAGTATGGGTCTGTGGGATTGGAGAGGTCAGTAACATGTGACATAGTATAGTATAATACATGTGGAAGTAGGGAAACTAGTTTTTGTCTAGATGATTACAGATGTAGTCATATGTGGCCGCCCATGTGAGTGCATACATTTGTTATATGCTACGGTGTTCCCAACCTCTTATCCTATATTTTCGATGCATTTCGATGAAGTCCTAGGTGTGTGAGGGTTTTGAGGTTGTAGATCCAGTAATTTTCTCTACGTTTAAGTTGAGAACCTTTTGGTTGCATCTTTTTTATGTGCTCAAAAGGTGTGAGTTTAAAATTGGTAAAGTCACAGTTATGTTGGGCAGCTGCATGTCTTGAGACACTATGTAGATTGAAACCTCTGAATACATTTGTTCTATGTTTGTTCAATTTATTTCTCAGAGTTTGGATTGTGTGGTTGATGTATTAAAGTCCACAGGTGCATTCTAGGATGTATATAACATAACATTTAATCTGATAGATGGTGCCATTTTGGTTTGATTTGAACTGTGTAGCTTTGTGATTGATGGAATCTCAACATTTGCATGATTGGTGTCCACATCTCAATCCACGTCCAATTTCAAATAGCCTTCACTGTATGAAGCATAGCCAGGTACAAGGTGCATACACAATCTGATGAAGGGATATCTTTTATGTTTACGCACTGAAACGTGTCATTGATTTTATTTATGCATTATAATGTTTTTTTTTGTTTTGTACTTGCCTTTTAACCTTTTACTACCACACCGCTGTTTGGAGACTTTCGTTTTGTGGCAGCGCCAGGAGTCCTCTTCAGATTCTTCTTTGCCTTTTACTTATCTGAAGTTATAAGCCACCCCCTTTTGCCTCTGGACCGACAAGCTGTGGAACCTGATGCTGGCTCTGTGGAATAAATACATCTTTATCCCCTGATGATGATGAATTCTATGAAACAATCTAAGATTCTACATGAGGTCTACAACATCATAATCGTAGTCTGGGACAAAGCTTTCCTTTCCTAAACTCTTTTCTTCCAGTGGCATGCGGTACAATTCCATACATTTTTCATAGGCTGCCCCTCATTTGCTCTCCTGCTTTGTGGCCTACAAACTCCTGAAGCCTCAATGCTGCCTTCCAATCCTGACATTAGTCCAAAAGATCTTCAGAGTACAGAGGCTGACACTAGCTAGGCTTGCCAGAAGCTCTCTTGCTGATGGTCCTCTAAAACTATAGAAAGAAATGGTGGTGGCACTACTTTGCGAGGAGCCTTCTCATGATTACTGGCTTCGGGATTGACTATCAACTACTTAAACTTTGAATGATCCAAAAATTTTATGATTGACTGGCTGATTTTCCATTTTTCCATTTTTTGCAGTGTCACCGCAACAGCTGTTGTACAAAACATTACTCTGTAATAGTTACACTATTGTAGCTACAATTGTTTTGCTGTTTTGATGTGATTCATTAGTATTAAATTTGTGAAAATTTGCAAATTCACACGAATATTTGTGAATTTCATAAAAAAAATCTTTTTTACTAATTCGCTCATCTCTAGTTGACAGCCTTTAGATTGACAGCCAGTACCCCATCACATTGATAGTTACAAGGCTCTACCACATGGGCAGCCACAGGGCTCTATATAATTCCAGATTCAATTAGTTAAATTACTATGGATGTCACACTGCTCAAATTACGTTGCCAGCCATAAACCAAAGGACCTTTGAACAATACAAGCAGCAACATGATTGGTTGTATTGTACAAATATTCCACTTTCCTTTGCACTAGTTTTGATACTACACACTCAACATGCTCTGCCACCAATAATGCATTTACATTATTATATTTTTATATTGCTTGCTATGATATTTTTACGGATATTAATTTTGTGCTTTAAAATGTAGAAGCAATATCTATCTAAACCTCTTCCTGTACAATGTATATATTTATAGGAGTTGTGTGTTAGTGACTTTTACAATGACTCTAGCAAAATAAATTGTTTTCAAATGGTCTCCAGTGTTTTCTTTAGCTGCAATATCTGGAGCATTGAAATAACAGGCCCAAGGCAAACTAGGTTACAGCTAGCACACCTTTCTATTTTCTGCATCAGCTGTCTGGAACAAGTCAACAAAGTGCTTCCCCTCAACGATGACCTAGCTATATAGCTTAAGTGCTCCAGTATTTTATATCATGCTTCAGTGGAATTAGATAAATGGCCTACAAAAAAGCAGCTGGCCAATAAGCATGTATATTGTTTAAATATATATCATACCTGTGCCCTACTTTTGCTATGCTGGCACCTTTAGGACCTTTAGGCTAGTTTCACACTATTCAAAAATGACGTCCGTCTTTCATAACAACGGCCATCATTGCGCAAATAACTGATATTTTTTAAATAATGGATGTTATTTGCACAATGGCCATTGTTATGAAAGACGGCTGTCATTTTTACATAGTGTGAACCTAGCCTTCGGGTGTGTTCACATGTTCAGATTTCAGATGTGCTAAAGAGGAGCACTGATTGGCTGAAGAGGAGCTGTTTGAAATTCCCGGCTCACCTCTTCAGCCAATCAATGCACGGCAGCACTGATTGGCTGAAGAGGAGAGCCGGGGATTTCTAACAGCTCCTCTTCAGCCAATCAGTGCTGCCGTGCATTGATAGGCTGAAGAGGGGAGCCGGGAATTTCAAACGGCTCCTCTTTAGCCAATCAGTGCTGAAGAGGAGCACTGATTGGCTGAAGAGGAGCTGTTTGAAATTCCCGACTCCCCTCTTCAGCCAATCAATGCACTGAAGAGGGGAGCCAGAGATTTCAAACACCCGCTACGCCGAGCAGGTAAGGTATGCTCATGGCCGAGGCGGCGGGGGCGATCGGAGCAGCGGCGGCGGGGGTGGCGATCGAGCCGATGCAGTGGGCTGCGGATGAGCGGGGTGCCGGGCTGCGGATGAGCGGAGGGCCAGGCTGCGGGCGGCCAGACTTTCGCGACGACTGTTTACACAGAACGATCGGCGAATTTTTTGCGAACGACGAACGGCGATTTAAGAACAAGTTAAAAGATCAAAATAAACAATGTAAATGTGTAAACCCAGCATTAGTGTGGCTAGTTAGGTAGGCAATTAGCTTACAAAAACACCAATCAGTCCTTTTCAGTTGTCAATGTGAGAGAAAAATTTTTTTTTCAAAGATATTATAGGTAGGGATGAGTGAACTTTTGAAAAGTTCGGTTTGATCCGGCGAACTTTCGTGAAGTTCGGATTGGTCCGAACCGAACCGAAAACGAACCTTGCTCTAACGGCTGAATAAATGCAGCAACAATAGTGGGAGTGTGATAGGGTATAGTTTCGTTTGGTTGCACTTGATATTACAATGAAAAAAGTGGGGGGAAAAAGTGCAAAAATAATGAGAAAAAAAATAATAATTATAGAAATAATAATAAAATATAGTAAATAAAAGTGCCAAAATAGTGACAAAAAATATTGAAAAAAAAAAAAAAAAAAGTTTACAAGGAGGATGCGGCAGCACTTGATTGCACCCAGGCCAGTATTGTTGATAAAAGACAAGTTGAGCAGCCGGAGGAGGCAGCCGTTGATTGCTCGCCTCTCAGGCCGGTATTGTTGAGAAGAGACAAGTCGAGGAACAGGAGGAGACAGCAGTAGATTGCTCGCCTCTCAGGCCAATATTGTTGAGAAAAGACAAGTTGATTAGCAGGAGGAGGCAGAAGTTGATTGATTCCAGTCCAGTATTATTGAGGAGAGGCTACTTGAGGAGGAGGCAGCAGTGGATCGATTCCAGGCTAGAATTATCGAGGAGAGGCTACTTGAGGAGAAGGCAGCAGTTGGTCGATTCAAGGCCAGTATTATCGAGGAAAGGCTACTTGAGGAGGATGAGGCAGCAGTTGATTGATTCAAGGCCAGTATTATCGAGGAAAGGCTACTTGAGGAGGAGGCAGCAGTTGATCGATTCCAGTCCAGTATTATTGAGGAGAGGCTACTTGAGGAGGAGACAGCAGTTGATCGATTCCAGGCTAGTATTATCGAGGAGAGGCTACTTGAGGAGGAGGAGGAGGAGGAGGCAGCAGTTGATTGATTCCAGGCCAGTATTATCGAGGAGAGGCTAAATGAGGAGGATGAGGCAGCAGTTGATCAATTCCAGGCCAGTATTATCGAGGAGAGGCTACTTGAGGATGAGGCAGCAGTTGATTGATTTAAGGCCAGTATTATCGAGGAGAGGCTAACTGAGGAGGAGGAGGCAACAGTTGATTGATTTAATGTCAGTATTATTAAAAACAGACCAGTTGAGGAGCAGAAGAAGGCAGCAGGTGATGGCTCTCAGGCCAGTATTGTTAAAAACAGACAAGTTGAGATGGCAGCTTCCGCAGCTCTTGATTCCACCCAGTATGTTTCCAAATAGACAATTGACAGTGGGGGCATTAGTAGGATTAGTATTCTTTTGGACCCAGAAGGACCTAGTACAGACAACTGAAGTTTGAAGCTAAGGATATGCACGTTTGTAAAAATCATTCTTTAAACATGACAACATGTTGATGTAGAGTTCAGCACAGGACAGTCAACATTAAAAAAAAAACCTCTAACATTACACCTAGTCTAGCAGGATACGGATACGGTAAAATAGACAGAGAACCTCACCCACAGAATCCATGAGGTGAAGAAAGGACATTTTAAAAGGCACAGATTCAAGAAGGCTTTACCCCAGTTCCATTATCCAAAAATACGTGTCCAATTTTCATGAAATTGACACCTCACTGGCACTTGCTTTACATGTTGACGCAACTACTCTGGTGGCAAACCTGTTTAATCTGGGCCTATGGCTGTTGGCGATACACATATATATATATATATAGAAAAGAAGGAGATTGAGGACAGCATCATCTTCCAAAACTCGTGCTAAGTCTTTATTGTGCCAGTTCGCATAATATAGTGCAACGTTTCAGCTCTATTTCTTGAGCCTTTTTCAAGCATGCTTGAAAAAGGCTCAAGAAATAGAGCTGAAACGTTGCACTATATTATGCGAACTGGCACAATAAAGACTTAGCACGAGTTTTGGAAGATGATGCTGTCCTCAATCTCCTTCTTTTCTACATAAACGTTGGGGGATAGAGTCGTACCCTGGGAGGACTGTGCATCCATTGGTGTGGTTTCCGCGGACCCAGCCCAAGTTTTTTGCATATATATATATATATATATATATATATATATATATATATAATTACTATTATTTTTTTTTTTTTTAACACCGTTTGATGTCCTAACCGAGTGTAGCGTCCAATCCAATGGATGTATACTTTTGTGTTTTTTAAGTGCTGTCACCAGCTGTCCGGTCAAGTTTCTGGGTCAAGTAAGGGTACAGAAAGTTATTGATTGCCTGGACTTATCTTTTAAAGTGGGTGGGGGAAAGACCCCTGATGGGGTATGGGAGTGACCTCCCACCCTCGCTTTTGTCACTCCCAAAAAACCTCACCCTATGGGTACCTTCACATGTGGCTGCGGGTCTGCTGAGTAAAATCCACAGGGAATTTTTATACTGTTGACCAAATGGCATTCAGTACTAGGGTGCCGGCCGGACATACGCAGTTCTGCGCTGAACTGGGTATTTGCGCCCAGCCCCATAGTACTGAAGGTGGCATAAAATCAGCCAACGATGCGCTGTGGATTTTAGCCAGCAGGGAACCACAAAAAAGCCTCCCATTGTAAAGGCACCCATAAATAGGGCAAGATAGCCTGCCTTTCAGCAACAGTTTGTTGCTGTAACTAACTGTGGTGGTTTTTTATATCACAGTTGAAGTCAAGCAGCCTCCGTATGATATATACCCCATAGACAGCCTTATTCCACGCGTGACTGCATGAGAGGCTTGAAATCATTTGCACACAGAAGAACCCCATCGGGATTTGAGGTGCAAGATTTCACTACTCTAATGATATCCACAAAATACCTCAAGAACAGTTAGTACCCAGTCACAAAACGGTGAGTAGTGTTCCTTGGCACGGGTACCAGGGATAGAACCCCACGGCTATAGTTCACAAAAGGTGGAATCCACACTTTTTGAAGCATAGTCGTGGGGATTATTTTAGGGTTGCTACTGTTCTTGGGGTATGGGTTGGACGGTGCACTGGTGTGAGGCATAAATCTGGTGTGGAGATGTTAAATGACCAACACACCATGGGCATCAAATTTGGAAATGGGGATCTGTTTTTTTCAAATGATTCCGAATTAAGTTGGTAATTTTTAAGGTGATTTTTTTAAAAAAATTTGGGGTCTAATGGGGGATCATTACTTAATAAGTTAAATTACGAATTTTTACATTGGGCACATATTTAGGATATTAAGGTCAATTTCTTGGACACACGGATTGCCATGCAAGACGGGTGACTGATGACTTAGTCATTCACATCAGGCAGAGGGGTGGTATAATCTGATGTAATCCAGGCACGATTCATTTTAACAAAAGTGAGCATCTCCACACTGTGGCAAGAGAGCCTCGTTCTTTGCGGTGTTACGATGTTACCCGCCGCACTAAATACCCTCTCTGACGCCACACTACTGGCTGGGCAGGACAGCAGAGCCAAGGCAAACTCTGCCAGTTGAGGCCATATCTCCAGTTTTTCGGCCCAGTACTGCACAGGGTCGGTGACACTTTGGGGCAGGGTGGAAGCAAGGTAGGCAGTGACCTGGTGGCTGAGCTCATGCTGGTCCACGCCATGAGTCCGGTGCTGTGTCCTTTCTTCACCAGCTGGCTGCATGAAATCGCTCATGAGGGCTTGCAGGCTGTAGCGACTTCTGACACCTCCACTAGTGGTGGTGGGAGTTGAGCGCACTGGTTCCCCCCCAGAGGATGTTGTCTGGGAACCTGGCTGGTCTCGCAGGTAAGTTGAGACCAACTGACTGGTGAGCATGGCCCTGTAGTACACCAGTTTAGCCTCCGTCTGTGATGGCGGGAAGAATTCTGCCATTTTGCGGCGGAACCGAGGGTCCAACAGGGTGGCCAGCCAGTCTTGTTCCCTCTGGCGGATGTCCACAATCCATCATTCCGCAGACACTCCTGCAGACACCTTGCCATCTGCACCAAGGACAATGAGCGCCTCTCCTCTCCACTGTCCTCGGTATAGTTCCAGGGTCTGCTGGGGTCTTACTCCTCTTCCTCTACCACCTCATCTTCTATCTCCTCCTGTGATGGAGAGGCAGAGAAGCCAGGTGGTGGTGTGTGGAATGGCTGGGCGTAGACATCTTCCTCCTCCTCAACTTCCATCTGCACTTCATCCAGCTCTGGGCTCAAGGCGATGTTCAGCCTTGGAGTTGTGGCCTGGGAATCCTCGCTGATGATGTTGGTCAGCGCACTTTCAAGAACATGGAGGAGTGGGATGATGTCGTTGATCCCATAGTCCTGCCTGCTCACAAAGAGAGTCGCGTCCTCAAAAGGGATCAACAATTGGCAGACTTCCCGCATTAACTGCCAGTATGTTACTTGGAAGTCGCAGTGTGGCGTGAAGCTGCCTGATTGCCCCATGAGGTAGTCTGTTACGGCTGACCTTTGCTGGTACAGACGGTCGAGCATATGGAGGGCAGAATTCCAGAGGGTTGGCACGTCGCAGATTAGCCGATGTTGGGGCATACCGCGCTGTCTCTGTATTCTGAGCAGGGTGTTCCTTGCAGCGTAGGAGTGGCTGAAATATTTGCACACTCTACGTGACATCCTCATAAGGTCATGTAGTGCATTAAATGATCGGAGAAACCTCTGCACTATGAGGTTGATCACATGTGCTGTACTGCAGAGACAATGTTCCTCCCGTTGTCCGCTACAACACTTCCCACCGTTAGTCGACGTGGGGTCAGCCATTCAGCTATCTCCTCCCTGATGGTCCGGAGGAGCTCCTGCCCACTGTGGCTTCGTTGACCCAGGCTCACCAAATGGAGGACAGCCTGAGAGCGGCGGGCCTGACATCGGTGGTAAGACACTGGGTCAGTTTGGACTGCAGTGGTGTTGGAGGCAGAACTTGTGCTACCTGCTGCTGGCCCCCTAAAGCACCGTGGAGGTGACAGTGGCAAGAATGGGCCAACTTCCTGATAGTCTCCTGGGAGGATGTTGACCCAATGGGCAGTAATGGACATGTACTGCCCTTGCCCATAATTAGAGGACCAGACATCAGCACTCAGGTGCACTGTCTTGGACACTGAGAGTCCCAATTAGTCGCCAACCTTTCTCTTCACATAACTGTGCAGTGATGGGACAGCTTTGCTAGAGAAGTAGTGGCGGCTGGGGACTCACCATCTGGGGTGCGCACACGCCACAAAATCCCTGAAAGGCTGGGAGTCCACAAGATTAAATGGTGGGGACTGAAGCACCAGCAGCTTAACCAGGTGTCCGGTTAGTTTCTGTGCCATGGGATGGCTGCTGCAGTACACCTGACGTTTGTCCATGAACTCGGTCAGGGATTGCTGCCTCATTAGGGGTGTACATGGCAGTGAGACTGTGCTGCTGCTGGCAACTGAGGCTGACGAGGCCTGAGTTGCAGTGAGAGGATGCTGCATGATGGGATCTGCAGTGTATGGTGCATCCTGACAGGAGGTGGTATTTGGGTCACGGTTTTTCCAGGCCTGTTGGTATTGCCTTTCCATGTGCTTCCTCATGGATGTTGTCCCAAGATTATCACCCCTGCCACGACTGACCCTCTCATTGCAGAGCAGGAACAGAGCGATGTGCTTATCTGTCCCCAGACGAAAGAACTGCCAGACGACAGAGGACCGTGGTTTGCTGCCAGCCACGGGGGGTCTTGCTGGTTGTTCACTGCCACCGCTGCCTGGGGGTCCCCTCTCAGGACCAAGGCTTAAAGGTATTGATGAAGTCTGCCTGGTAGGTTGTCTTCTACCCCTCCCTCTTGTGCTTTGCTTCCTTGCACCAGTGTGATGTTGCTGCTTCGGTAGCACCTCACTTTTCTCCCCTGATGACGCAGAAGATAATGCTGCTTGAGGGCGCCACGTCCGATCAGCGACATCATCATCACCACCACTGCTACTTTCCTCCAGGGGCTGGGACAAGATCTCAGGTGTGGCACTGGATGCCGCTACCTGACTCTGTTGACTGCTTACAGCCAACACCTCCTCTGCAGCTTCTGCATTTTCCACCTGCTGTCTTTGGGGGACTACTACCTCCTCCTCATCATCATCACTAAAAAGTGGTAGAGACTCCAAGGGCAAATCAAGGTTTGCCAAGAGTTCCCTGGCAGAAGGTGCCCCAAAGGTGAATGGCATATTAATAACAGGAGACGGGGCAGAGGACTGTCGCCGACCGTCCCATGTAAGGGTGGTGTCGGATGATCCAGCCGACCTCGTTTGGGAGCTTTAGGCAGTGGAACTGGAGGATTGGGTAAGCCAATCTAGAACCGCTGGCTGTGTGGTTCTTACATGACCCATGGGCGTCTGGGGTAGCTGCACCCTGCTGCCACGCCTGTTGCCCCGACTACCACCGGGCCTGGTGCTGCCACTCCTCCTACCCTCACCGCCTGCCGTTGCAGTCCTTGCCTGGGAAGTGCTGGAAGTAGGACGCTTGGACATAGTTGTTTGGTTGGTGTAAATTTTGAAAAAGAAATAATCTATTAGCCAGAAGGCACAAAGTTTCAGTGACTATTGCTTTGTGGGTTGGATGAGTATGCAAAAGAGGAGTCCGTGGAGCCTCATTGAAGAGTCTCAAAACACAGGACTAGCCAGATATCCCTCCGGGAAGGACCCAGCCAAGTGGCAGCTCCTGTTAGGAAACCACCAAATCCACCATATTAAGTGGCCCTATAAGTCAGTGTAATGACAAGGGATAAACCAAGGCTAGGTAACCATCCACAGACAGCTGTTTCGGGGTGTTGCCCCTCATCAGTGTGGAGCAGGATTCTGGCTAGGTGGGAGCAATGCCTAGTAGAGCCATAAGAGAAACAGATTGCTGAACTCAGGGAGAACAGCCAAATGACAACACTGCCGGCTGCTAATGAAAGCGCTCAATGCAGTGAAGTCCTAGGTGCATTGCCCCCTGGGAAACATGAGTATGCAAAAGAGGAGTCCGTGGAGCCTCATTGAAGAGTCTCAAAACACAGGACTAGCCAGATATCCCTCCGGGAAGGACCCAGCCAAGTGGCAGCTCCTGTTAGGAAACCACCAAATCCACCATATTAAGTGGCCCTATAAGTCAGTGTAATGACAAGGGATAAACCAAGGCTAGGTAACCATCCACAGACAGCTGTTTCGGGGTGTTGCCCCTCATCAGTGTGGAGCAGGATTCTGGCTAGGTGGGAGCAATGCCTAGTAGAGCCATAAGAGAAACAGATTGCTGAACTCAGGGAGAACAGCCAAATGACAACACTGCCGGCTGCTAATGAAAGCGCTCAATGCAGTGAAGTCCTAGGTGCATTGCCCCCTGGGAAACATGAGTATGCAAAAGAGGAGTCCGTGGAGCCTCATTGAAGAGTCTCAAAACACAGGACTAGCCAGATATCCCTCCGGGAAGGACCCAGCCAAGTGGCAGCTCCTGTTAGGAAACCACCAAATCCACCATATTAAGTGGCCCTATAAGTCAGTGTAATGACAAGGGATAAACCAAGGCTAGGTAACCATCCACAGACAGCTGTTTCGGGGTGTTGCCCCTCATCAGTGTGGAGCAGGATTCTGGCTAGGTGGGAGCAATGCCTAGTAGAGCCATAAGAGAAACAGATTGCTGAACTCAGGGAGAACAGCCAAATGACAACACTGCCGGCTGCTAATGAAAGCGCTCAATGCAGTGAAGTCCTAGGTGCATTGCCCCCTGGGAAACATGAGTATGCAAAAGAGGAGTCCGTGGAGCCTCATTGAAGAGTCTCAAAACACAGGACTAGCCAGATATCCCTCCGGGAAGGACCCAGCCAAGTGGCAGCTCCTGTTAGGAAACCACCAAATCCACCATATTAAGTGGCCCTATAAGTCAGTGTAATGACAAGGGATAAACCAAGGCTAGGTAACCATCCACAGACAGCTGTTTCGGGGTGTTGCCCCTCATCAGTGTGGAGCAGGATTCGGCAGTGTTGTCATTTGGCTGTTCTCCCTGAGTTCAGCAATCTGTTTCTCTTATGGCTCTACTAGGCATTGCTCCCACCTAGCCAGAATCCTGCTCCACACTGATGAGGGGCAACACCCCGAAACAGCTGTCTGTGGATGGTTACCTAGCCTTGGTTTATCCCTTGTCATTACACTGACTTATAGGGCCACTTAATATGGTGGATTTGGTGGTTTCCTAACAGGAGCTGCCACTTGGCTGGGTCCTTCCCGGAGGGATATCTGGCTAGTCCTGTGTTTTGAGACTCTTCAATGAGGCTCCACGGACTCCTCTTTTGCATACTCATGTTTCCCAGGGGGCAATGCACCTAGGACTTCACTGCATTGAGCGCTTTCATTAGCAGCCGGCAGTGTTGTCATTTGGCTGTTCTCCCTGAGTTCAGCAATCTGTTTCTCTTATGGCTCTACTAGGCATTGCTCCCACCTAGCCAGAATCCTGCTCCACACTGATGAGGGGCAACACCCCGAAACAGCTGTCTGTGGATGGTTACCTAGCCTTGGTTTATCCCTTGTCATTACACTGACTTATAGGGCCACTTAATATGGTGGATTTGGTGGTTTCCTAACAGGAGCTGCCACTTGGCTGGGTCCTTCCCGGAGGGATATCTGGCTAGTCCTGTGTTTTGAGACTCTTCAATGAGGCTCCACGGACTCCTCTTTTGCATACTCATGTTTCCCAGGGGGCAATGCACCTAGGACTTCACTGCATTGAGCGCTTTCATTAGCAGCCGGCAGTGTTGTCATTTGGCTGTTCTCCCTGAGTTCAGCAATCTGTTTCTTTTGTGGGTTGGAGGCACACAGCAAAGCAGAAATGTACAGGTTATCACAAAAAAACAATTATTTTTTATTTATTATTTTTTAACTTTTTTTGGTTGCGGGTGGCTAAACGGGTTTGACGGCAACCAGCAGAGCACAAACGGACAGCTTTTGTGGGGCGCTGACTTAGTGTCACCTAGAACAGCTTATCACAAACAAACAAACAAACTTTTTTTATTCTTTTTTAAGTTTTTTTAAACTTTTTTGGTTGCGGGCAGCTCGACGGGGTTGACGGCCACCAGCAGAGCACAAACGGACAGCTTTTGTGGGGCGCTGACTTAGCGTCAACTAAAACAGCTTATCACAAACAAACAAACATTTTTTTTTTTTAGTTTTTTTTTTTACTTTTTGGGTTGCGGGTGGCTAAACGGGTGTGACGGCAACCAGCAGAGCACAAACGGACAGCTTTTGTGGGGCGCTGACTTAGCGTTACCTAGAACAGCTTATCACAAACAAACAAACAAACTTTTTTTTATTTTTTTTTAGGTTTTTTCAAAAATTTTTGGTTGCGGACAGCTAGACGGGGTTGACGGCAACCAGCAGAGCACAAACGGACAGCTTTTAAGGGGCGCTGACTTAGTGTCACCTAGAACAGCTGATCACAAACAAACAAAAAAACGTTTTTTTATTTTTTTTGAAGTTTTTTTAAACTTTTTTGGTTGCGGGCAGCTAGACGGGGTTGACGGCAACCAGCAGAGCACAAACGGACAGCTTTTGTGGGGCGCTAACTTAGCGTCACCTAGAACAGCTGATCGCAAACAAACAAACAAACTTTTTAAAAAATTTTTTAAGTTTTTTTAAACTTTTTTTGTTGCGGGCAGCTAGACGGGGTTGACGGCAACCAGCAGAGCACAAACGGACAGCTTTTGTGGGGCGCTGACTTAGTGTCACCTAGAACAGCTGATCACAAACAAACAAACAAACTTTTTTTTATTTTTTTTGAAGTTTTTTTAAACTTTTTTGGTTGCGGACAGCTAGATGGGGTTGACGGCAACCAGCAGAGCACAAACGGACAGCTTTTGTGGGGCGCTAACTTGGCCTCACCTAGAACAGCTGATCGCAAACAAACAAACAATTTTTTTTTATTTTTTTTGAATTTTTTTTAACTTTTTTTATTGCGGGCAGCTAGACGGAGTTGACGGCAACCAGCAGAGCACAAACGGACAGCTTTTGTGGGGCGCTGACTTAGTGTCACCTAGAACAGCTGATCACAAACAAACAAACAAACTTTTTTTTTTAAACTTTTTTGCTTGTGGCTATACGCGGTTAACGGCACCCAGCAGAGCAGCAACGTCTAGCATCTCCTCTCTTTCACTGAACAGTAGCTGGTTCAATGCTACGTGTCCTGAGTGACTCTTCTCACTTTTCTCTCCGTATTTCTTTTTTTTTTTATCTCCCTATCTCTCCCTAGATATCACAATTTTTGAGTTAGATGCCTATCTATCCCCCTCTTTACCTAACTCTTGATTTCTCAGCCTCTTTCACTATGTATGGGCTTATCAAGCTTTCCCTGGATCTTGCGATTTTTTTTTTTATCTTCCTCTCTCCTGCTTCTCTCACAAACAATATATACTTCCTCTCTATCTCTCCCTTTACTTATCCAGTTGTTTTGATATGTAATCTATGTGTTTTCCCTCTCTGCCTAACGTACACCTCATCTCTCTCTGCAGTCTAGACACACAATGAGAAAGAGCATGGACGCTCAGGCACTTCCTGTTCCTGTAGTGACGTCACACACCTTGATATTCACATAATAACAGGATAAAAGGGATTATAGGAGTAATAATTCCTTATACCCTCTTCCATTCTGTGAAAACAATACAGTTTTGCGATGCCATTGCGATTTTAACGAACTTCGTAACGAACTTTTGGAAAGTTCGGTTCGGTACCGAACCGAACTTTTTGCAAAGTTCGTAACGAATCTGGTATGTAACGGTTCGGTTTGCTCATCCCTAATTATAGGTATTATACAGTCTAACCAATGTACTACAGTGTAGTGGTGCTCAGTTAGTATATGCCATTGCATACTGTGCCAAACTTTTTTAGAGAGGAGTATACATACTGATACCCCCAAAAAAACTGTTCTTTTTAAGACTAGTGCTATCCCTTCTGAAAAATAAAAATGAAATCATCTGCCATACAGTATAGTATTAATATTTTAGTCTAACTGGAGGATGTGCAGATGTTACAGGATGACTTAGACACCTTGAGTGTTTGGGCGTCCGCTTGGCAAATGAGGTTCAATGTAGATAAATGTAAAGTTATGCACCTGGGTACTAATAACCCGCATGCATCATATGTCCTGGGGGGAGTTACTCTCGGAGAGTCGTTGATGGAGAAGGATCTGGGTGTACTTGTAGATAATAGACTACAGAACAGCACACAATGTCAGTCAGCTGCTTCTAAGGCCAGCAGGATATTGTCATGCATTAAAACAGGCATGGACTGACGGGACAGGGATATAATATTACCGCTTTATAAAGCTTTGGTGCGGCCTCATCTGGAGTATGCTGTCCAGTTTTGGAACCCGGTTCATAAAAAGGATGTTCTAGAGCTGGAGAGGGTACAAAGACGGGCAACTAAACTAATAAGGGGAATGGAGCATCTTAGTTATGAGGAGAGATGAAAAGAATTACATTTGTTTAGTCTGGAGAAGAGACGTTTAAGGGGAGATATGATTAATTTATTTAAATATATAAATGGCCCCTACAAGAAATATGGGGAAAAGATGTTCCAGGTAAAACCCCCTTAAAGGACAAGAGGGCACTGCCTCCGCCTGGAGAAAAAAAGGTTCAATCTCCGGAGGCGACAAGTCTTCTTTACCATGAGAACTGTGAATCTGTGGAACAGTCTACCACAGGATCTGGTCACAGCAAAAACAGTAGAGGGCTTCAAAACCAGCCTAGACAAGTTGTTAGAGCAAAATAATATAAATGCATATGTATAGAACTATCACCCCTCCCCCTTCCCTGTATCCATCCCCTCCTTGGTTGAACTTAATGGACATGTGTCTTTTTTCAACCATATTAACTATGTAACTATGTAACTAGTGTGATATAGTTAGTCTAGTGTAGTGATGCTCAGTTAGTATATGCTGTTGTATACTTTGCCACACATTTTTGGTAATAGGAGTATATTCAGTAATACCCAAAATGCCGCTTAGCCAGAATCCATGGCTTCATCTCCTTGTTAGCAGAGTCGTGTACTGCAGTGTAAACAGGTGATGATGTGGATGGTGGATAACGCCTCCATTAAATTGTTTTCTATGCTGTCCAGTGTCCCTGGAGGTGTCAATCCTCTGTTTGATCATCATTGCTCCCAGCATAGATATTGTCTTTGTGTTCCTGGTCTTCACTGCAGGCATTTTTTTTTAAATCCTAATTCAATTGTAAATTTAGTTTCAGAATCTTTGTTGAATTAAATTTCTAGTAATTTCAATTTAAATTATCAAATATACCCTGGTTCGTAAGAGCTGCCACACCTGCCCTATCATAGATACTCATTATAGGATTGAAAAGTTGGTTCATTCCAATTCCAGGGCCTCTTATGAATACTATCTTGTTATGTATTGTCACAGCTTCACCGAGTTGAGAGTGATAATTAATTAGAGGGGACTCTGCGGGGTGTTTAACTCCTTCCCCCAATATGACGTCCAGTGACATCATGAAAAGCAGTGCCATTCTGCATCATGATGTCATGCTTTCCCTGCCTCCCCACACTGCCTCTATCTGAGATCTGGCAGCGGGAGGAGGCTGTGTCACACAGCCTCCTCCCGCTGCCACTGCCCGGAGCTGAGCCGTGCTCCCCCCCCAGGCAGTTAATGGGGAGATTCTCTGTGTTTTGCTGATCAAATTGGGGGAAAGGAGGCTGCAGCACCTTGCCCCCTCCCGCCGTCACCGCTGTAATCCTCCCCCCCAGGCCCCTCTTTCTCTGTAATGTTCGGGCTCCCCACCCCGATCCATTCCGCCCCAATCCATCTCCTCCCCGTGTTCCCCCCGTTTTCCTGTCTTCCCCGGTCCGGCTTCCTCTCCCTCCAGATTCGGATCCCTCTCCCTCCCCGGATTATGTGCTGTAATGCATTAAACAGTCATGGCCAAAAGTTTTGTGAATGAAACAAATATTATATTTTCACATGATCTTCTGCCCACTGCTTTTTATGTGTGTTTGTCAGATGTTTTTTTATCACATACAGAAATATAATTGCAATCACATTATGAGGAACAAAAGCTTGTATTGACAGTTAGAATGAGTTAATGCAGCAAGTCAATATTTGCAGTGTTGACCCTTCTTCTTCAGAACCTCTGCAATTCTCCCTGGCATGCTCTCAATCAACTTCTGGACCAAATCCTGACTGATAGCAGTCCATTCTCGCACAATTAGTGCTTGAATTTGTCAGAATTTGTTGGTTTTTGTTTGTCCACCCATCTCTTCATGATTGACCACAAGTTCTCAATGGGATTAAGATCTGGGGAGTTTCCAGGCCATGGACCCAAAATCTCTATGTTTTGTTCCCTGAGCCATTTAGTTATCAGCTTTGCTTTATGGCAAGGTGCTCCATCATGCTGGAAAAGGCATTGTTGATCGCCAAACTGCTCTTGGACGGTTGGGACAAGTTGCTCTTGGGGGACATTGCTGTGTTTTTAGGCAAGATTTTAGGGCCGATTCCCTTGGCTGAGAAGCAACCCCACACATGAATGGTTTCAGCATGCTTTACAGTTGGCATGAGACAAGACTGGTGGTAGCGCTCACCTCGTCTTCTCCGAATATGCTGTTTTCCAGATGTCCCAAACAATCGGAAAGGGAATTCATCAGAGAAAATGACTTTACCCCAGTCCTCAGCAGTCCACTCCCTGTACCTTTTGCAGAATATCAGTCTGTCTCCACTTCACAGTGCTTGCACACACCTGCCTGCTGCCATTCTTGAGCAAGCTCTGCACTGCTGGTAGCCCAATCCCGCAGTTAAAACACTTTTAAGAGACTGTCCTGGTGCTTGCTGGTCTTTCTTGGGCACCCTGGAGCCTTTTTGGCAACAATGGAACCTCTCTCTCCTTGAAGTTCTTGATGATGTGATAGATTGTTGACTGAGGTGCAATCTTTCTAGCTGCGATACTCTTCCCTGTTAGGCCATTTTTGTGCAGTGCAATGATGACTGCACGTTTCTTTAGAGATAACCATGGTTAACAGAAGAGAAACAATGATTCCAAGCACCAGCCTCCTTTTAAAGTGTCCAGTGGTGTCATTCTTACTTAATCATGACAGATTGATCTCCTGCCCTGTCCTCATCAACACCCACACCTGTTTTAATGGAGCAATCACTGAAACGATGTTAGCTGGTCCTTTTAAGGCAGGGCTGCAATCATGTTGAAATGTGTTTTGGGGGATAACGTTCATTTTCTAGGCAAATATTGACGTTACAAGTAATTGCTGTTTAGCTGTTCACTCTTTATAACATTCTGGAGTATATGCAAATTGCCATTTGCCAACTGAAGCAGTAGATTTTGTAAAAATTAATATTTGTATCATTCTCAAAACTTTTGGCCATGACTGTATATGTACCTGCAAAAGTAAAACACGCACACAAATACATAAATAAATAATGAAAACAAATAAATTAAATAATTAAATACATAAATGAATAATTAAAATAAATATACACATTCCCCACCCCTTTATAAATGATCCCCTATTAATAAGATATTATTTAGATTTAGATTATATAGATATATATTACATTTATTATACCGCCCGATTAACGCCATTCAAAAAATAAAAAAACTAACCAAAATGACATTGACATCAAAACGTCACATGTACCCAAAAGGTGTATCACTAAAAATGTGAGTTTGTGCCACAAAAAAAAGCCTTCACATAACTCCATTGGCGAAAAAATAAAAATATTACTGCTCTTACAATATGCAAGACACAAACAGTTTTTATAGTATAAATGCCATAAACTATAACAAAAGCTATACAAAATTGATATCACTGTAATCATGCCGACCTGATGACTACCGGTAACATGTTATGTGACGTATAGTAAGGGGCGTACAAAAAAATGATGAAAAACAGCTGCTAAATTGCGTTTTTTATTCATACCACTTCATAAAAAATTAAATAAAAATTTATCAGGGTAAATATTTTGGCACCGCAAGGTCTCTGTGACATGGTATAATGGCTAAAAAAAAAACTGAAATAAAAAATGACCCTAAAATTCACCAGGTCTCTGTCATGTCTGAGGCCTGTGGTTGAGTCAGGTGACGCACTGCGGCCACATATGGGGGATTTCTAGAAACATTGGAATAAGGGGAATCAATAGTGAGCTCCATTTCCCAGTTAGTATTTGTTGTGTTAGAGGAAAAAATGGATTAAAATGTAATATCTGCCAAAAAAATGAAAATTTTAAATATCCCCTCCAACTTGCTTAAATTTCTGCAAAACACCTAAAGGGTTAATAAACTTATGAAATGTTACTTTGAATACTTTGAGGGGTGCTGTTTTTACAGTGGAGGGATTTATGGGGGTAACTAACATACAGGCCCCACAAATCCACTTCAGAACTGCACTGGTCCCTAAAAAAGTCTGAATTAAAGAAAATTTGAAAACTTGCTGCAGAATTTTGAAGCCCTCTAACATCCTAAAAAGTAGATGGACGTTCACCAAATTTATTTAATTTAAATTCATTAAAAATAATAATTTAAAGGGTCAAACCAGGCTCTAGTAAATCAATTTTTCAGAGGGTCAACACCAGGCCTGGCCCACAATTTTTGCAGGGTGGGCCTTCTTTAAGTGTAATGAAAGGTGTAGGGAACAGCCTGAGAAATGGTACAGCTTTTAAAGCGACTCTGTACCCACAATCTGACCCCCCCAAACCACTTGTACCTTTGGTTAGCTGGTTTTAATCCAAGATCTGCCTGGGGTCCGTTCATCAGGTGATTGTCCTAAAAACAACTTTTAAACTTGCAACCCGTGCCAAACGGGAGTATCTGTGCCGTAACTTTGCACCACCCCTCCGTCCCTCCTCCCCACCCTCTTCATCATTAGAAATGCCACTGGAACATTTTCTCCATGCTGAACACTGCACACATGCTTAATGATCCAGCCCATGTGCCGGGCTGACACAGGTGGGGAATAGGAGGCAATCTGCCTGGAGCATTCCTAATGATGAAGAGGGTGGGGAGGAGGGACTGAGGGGTGGTGCAAAGTTAGGGCACAGATACTCCCGTTTGCACGGGCTGCAAATTTAAAAGTAGTTTTTTTAGGACATTAACTGCATTACTTGCCGAACGGACCCCAAGACAGATCTTTGATTAAAAGAAGATTTCTGCAGGCACAAGTGATTTGGGGGGGTCAGATTGTGGGTACAGAGTCGCTTTAAGGTATGTAAGAGGAGTTTTTTTTTTCCTTTTCATTTTTGGTTACTCTACCAGTAAATGTACAGGAAAAAGTAATTCCTGACTTTATTTTCCAATTTAATTTGGACTTTCTTTAAAATTGGGTGCACATTATTGTCAGTCTGTGAAAGTGCCGTAGTACAGCAACCTGGGAGTCTTTAATACATCCATGCATGCTCCCACTGGTGTGCCATTTCCATTTCCATGGTGTTTCCATCACGTTTTGAGGTTTTCAGGTGCACCAGACACCCTCCCATCTGCTTAGAAAGAAGGAACCTGTAAAAATGCTTGAGTTTTCTTTTGACTTTAATGGGGTTTGTTATTCAAATTGAGCACTTATGCATTGGAAAAATACTCAACTCGTGTAATGAGCATTCAAGCATTTTAGTACTTGCTCAACTCTCTTCCTGGCCACTTCACTAATTTGTATGCCAGAAAAGAAACAGATTTTTAAAGAGCCAACACACAGGATATATTGGCCAATGATTCTGTGTACTTTCTATTTTAATATTCTATTCTAGTACTTGGTAAATAGTATTCCTTTGGTAATAGTATTACTTTTGTTTTTGTGGCATTCATGTAAAAATGCTTGCATCATGGCCTGGATGATCCACCCTTCTCTTCAGAGACAGCGCTTGTATGCCGTAGTCTCGCAAAAGGCGAGAGTACAGATGAAAGAGCAGAGCCATTGGCTTTGCTTCCCCTTCGACATTCAAAGTTAGGTCAAATAATATTCCTGCATACACAGAGCATGCATCCATGAATATCATGTTACCTAACTCTCAATGTCACAGGGGGAGGTGGGGCCAATGGCTCTGCTCTGTTGGCTGTACTCTCGCTAATCGCACACAAGCTCTGTCTCAGAAGAGGAGGGCAAGCATTCTTACAACAGTACAACAATTCCAACGGTCAGAGCTGCACAGAACAATAGAAAAACAGCTTTGGTGGGAGTACCCCTTTAATAACTCAATAATTTTTTCTGATGGGTTTACAAATGTGGCACGAGCCTCTTGGTTAGAAAAAAAAAACAGAACTTAATATTCAATACAGAAACCTTTGTTGAAATGCTTATTGCAGAGACACTCCTTAGTTTCCCTGGCTGTGTGTTTTGGGTCATTGTCATGCTAGAAGACCCAGCTATGACCTATCTTTAATGCTCTTTACTGAGGAGAGGATGCTGTTGGCCAAAACACATGGTCCCATCCATCCTCCCTTCAATACAGTGCAATCGTCTTGCCTCTTTACAGAAAAGCATCCCCAAAGTAAAATCTTTCTACGCCCATGCTTCACGGTTGGGACTGTGTTCTTGGGGGGAATTTTTTTTTATTCAGGTAACAAGTTCAAACAGGTGCAATTAATACAGGTAATAAGTGCAGAGTAGGAGAAGCTTCTTAAAGAAAAACTAAGAGATCTGTGGGGCCACGGAAAGCCTAAGGCCTTGTTTACCCAGTATAGGTTTAATGCTTGTTTAGTCAAACTAGGATTAGATCTGCGGCGAAGCAGTAGGGATTGGCGTTGGCCGGGGTAGCTCTGGCGGTGTTGTGGCTGCTAGGTCTGTGTGGGTCACTTGGGCACTTGGCAAGGTAGCCTGGAGTGGTGTTTGTACCCACCCCCGGTAAGACAGGCACTGCTTCCGCAGGTTTGGATAACCCTGGTGTAACCTGGTGTGTAGGTGCAGAATGATAGAGTCCAGTAGCTTAACCAAAATAACGTCCCTTTTACTTAAAGGAGAAGTCCGGGCAAAATCAATTTTAAGATATGTTATTGCTCAACAAAAGTTATAAAAATTACTAATAGACACTTATTATGCGAAATGCACCTAAAGTGCATTTTCCCTGCACTTACTAAAGCTTGGAGTGCGTAATTCTCTGTAAAGTTGGTGATGTCACGTCACATAAATTGCTGGCTCCTGCTGCTCCAGTCCATCCCACGCTGCTGTAGTCAGTCCCTCTGCTAGCTTGTTTAACTTGAAAGGAATCACCCTCTCCATCCTGCCCCAGCTCCCTGCACCTCTCTCTGTGCCGGCGGCCCTTGGCAGGATACAATTCTAGCTTAGTTACAGTCAAAGTCAAAGAGGCTCTATCGCAGACTATGAAAGCAGTGTGATTGAGGCTGAGACTCCAGCCCCCAACCCTCTCACAGAGCAGACTGGCGTCGGCCGCCAGTCAGCATAGCCACAATGCTAATCACCTAGGCAATTCAGCTGGGGGACAGTGAAGCAGCCAGGCCATCTTCTGACGATTAAGTAATTAATTCCTCATAATTATAAAGGAGTAAATAAAAATATTTATTTTGCCTGAAATCTTATGTAATTAAAGCTGAATGAGCTAGTTACTACTAACTACTGTATAAATTCAAGTTCCTAGAGAGTTAATGTTGCCTCAAGAGTTACTTTAGGTTTAAGTGCATCACATTACTGGAAGGATGTTGTGGTGTAAGAGGTAGCCAACAATAGCTCTAACAATGTTTATCAGTACCTGGGTTTAATGGATGATAATGCATTTGGTATGCCATGCAGAGATAAATTTACAACATTAACTGGTTCATATGGCTTTGCAATTGTTTTCTGCTCCACAGGGTTTTTTTTTTTAAGAATCCTAAATAAAAATATATATTTTGGAATGTGCCAAAAAGGCAATAACATGACTGCAGTAATAGTAAGCTATTAACAAATATATTGGTGTACAAATGGATTTTTAATAAATACTTAAAAACATAGGTTTTAAAAGTGTCAGAATTATTAAAATTTTTAGGCCCTAATTAAATATGGGTAACACATGCATCTATCCCTTGAAGGAGAAGTCTGGTGAAGAACTAAATAATCATTATGGGCAGGGGGTGTAGGGAAAATAAAATAAAAAGCTATGCTTACTGTTCCCAGAGCTCACACTGCACTGCGTCACAGAGCTTCCAGACCCCGACAGTTGTCATTTTCTCCCCAGTTCCAAATATGTCATGACCCAGGATCGACGTCACAGAGACGGTGGGATATAGCCTGTCAATGACTGTCACTAAGCCAATCAATGACTGCAGTGTTGTCAAGCCCCAGTCACTGGCTGGCTGGCTGAGCTAGGCAGTCGTCAGTCGGGTTGCGCAATTTAGAAGACAGCTGGCAGGGTCTAGGAGCAGGACGTTGTTCTGCGCCGGCACTGGGACAGGTGGCTATAAGTTATTCCCCTCCCCCCAATGATTTTTTAGTTCCTGAGTTTAACGATAAATGCTGCATATTAATGGTACTTTTTACTGAGACAGGCGGGTATATGTTCAGCACATGATCCTTAAAGGGGTATTCCAATCTGAATCTGAATTTATATACTTTACTTTTCACAGGAATGTAACTTGGACCTGCAGATGCACCCTGGCCGCTGACACTGGCTAAAGGATGTATTGACATGATGGTACTGTGCAGCAACTTAAAGGAGAAGTCCGGCGAAAATTTTTATTAAAGTATGTATTGCTCCCCAAAAGTTATACAAATTACCAATATACACTTATTACGTTAAATGCTTAAAAAGTGCTTTTTCCCTGCACTTACTACTGCATCAAGGTTTCACTTCCTGGATAAAATGGTGATTTCACAACCCGACTCCCAGAGCTGTGCGGGCTGTGGCTGCTGGAGAGGATGATGGCAGGGGGACACTGGGGGACACAGGGCACTGGGGGGACACTGAGCATCCCTCTGCCATCATCCTCTCCAGCAGCCACAGCCCACACAGCTCTGGGAGTCAGGTTGTGACATCACCAGTTTATCCAGGAAGTGACATCACCATGTTATCCAGGAAGTGAAGCCTTGATGCAGTAGTAAGTGCAGAGAAAAAAGCACTTTATAAGCATTTCCCGTAATACGTGTATATTGGTGATTTGTATAACTTTTGAGGGGCAAAACAATACTTTAATAAAAGTTTTCGGCGGTCTTCTCCTTTAAATGGTGTTTTGTGACAGTACCTAACTCACCTATCTAAGTGCTCTGTAAAGAAAGTGAGTGGATGTAAAACAGTAGCCACTCACTTTCTAGTCAGAAACAAGCTCTATTTGGGAGAATGCGACTGCAAATTTTTTTTGCAAATTTTCTTAATGAATCAGCTTGAATTCGCTTCGCAGAACAAATGATTTTGATTTGCTGGACTCACTTCCTTCATCTCTAACTACTAACCATAACATATTAATGAACTACTGTATATACACTACTTAATACAACACACTATTAACCCCTAGACGACCCTGGACGTAGAGTTACGCCATGGAAGTCTGTCACCAGACGACCCTGAACGTAACTGTACGTCCTGGGTGTTTCTCCCGCTATAAAGCGTGCTCCGGAGTGGAGCGCGCTTCATAGCAGGTGGGGGCTGGCTGCAGTGAGCAGCCGTCACCTCATCGTTAATGACAGGCACCTCACCATTAATGACGCGCCGTGGCTGCGGTGTTTAAGTGTAAGTGACAGGGGCAGGCTCAAGTGTAAGTGGCAGGCTCAATGGGCAGATCGCCTTTCTCACTGATCAATGCTATGCCTATGGCATAGCAATGATCAGTGTAGAAATCAAACTAGTGAATGTTAAAGTCCCCCGAAGGGACTTCAAAAGTATAAAAAAATACCAATACACTACCCCAAAGCCCCTCCCCCAATTAAATTTTAAATCACCCCCCTTTCCCATTATATAAATAAAACATATAAAAATAAATAATTAAACATATACCGGATTTATTAAAATATAAGAAGCGTCATTGCGAACGTCGAACGGTGTACACGAAAAGAGGGATAAAAGTGCGCGGATTACCGATTTTATATTACATTATATATAAAAAAAAAATATAAAAAGTGATCAAAACGTCCGATCTTCACAAATATGGTATTAATAAAAACTACAAAAAATACAGCCCCGTAGGTGAAAAAAATAAAACCATTATAAGCGTCACAATAGGCCCATTTTATTAAAAAGTAATTGCAAAAAAAAAGGATTTCATTAAAGAAAATATATAACATTAGAGAATCTGTGTAAACCTGCATATGGTTGTGTCAGACTGACCTATAGAATAGTGGTATCATGTCGCTTTTACCATATAATGTATTACGTAGACACAGGAACCCCCCAAAAGTTACCATATTGCATTCCTTTTTACGATTTCACCTATTTATATCTTCATAAATAATAATTTTGGAATTCTGTCATACATGTTATGGTAAAATGAAAGACACCATTACAAAGTACAACTATTCCTGTAAAAAAGAAAGCTCTTACACAGCCTACATATAGAAAACTGAAAGTGCTAGAGCTCTTTGAAGGGGAGGAGGAAAAAACGAAAAGACTAAGATCAAAATTTGCGCGGTCCACTGGGTCATTTTGGGCCTGGTCCTCAAAGGTTTAAACAATATAAGTAACTTAATGTGAACTCCCTGACAAGGAGTTGCATTGTGCAAAACCTAATATCACCCAAAACACTAAAATTTACAGAAATTTGGCAACTCCCTGCGTCTCTCTGTGTGTAATTGGGTGCACCTCAGTGCGGCCGTGTGTAGTTCAAAATATGGACAAGGGCAGTATATGTCCATCATCTGTCTCCACCACCTCATAGTGTCATCACACTGTAATACACCCTGTCCCTGTGGTGTACTAATGCTGCCCCAGCAGGCAGGAACTGCTTAGGTCCTTGATGGATGACATTTCAAAATGGCACAACCCTCGAGGAACATTGTGTTGGCATTGCAGCAGGCAGGGATAACACATTTCGTGCATGGCTCACATGCTGAAGCTACTGATGCAAAGGTTCCTTCACTCCTTCCTAGGACTTAAGGAGCTTTTAAAGATGTTGTGGAAAACTTGCACACACTTCAGCCACTCCTACATGGCACCTCACGCCCTTCGCTAGATTCAATGCCATTGTGGATTTCAGGAAAATTGTCTCACCTGTGATGTGCCAACATGGTGGAAATCAGCCCTCCACAAGTTGGACCAGCTATATGAACAGAGATCATAGGTCTATGAATTCCTCTTGACGTGTTCTAGCAGCTTCACACTGAACTGCAATTTTTAGGTAACTCATTGGAAGATGTCAGCCGATTTCTGTGACCCTTTGAGGAAAATACTCTGCTGGTCAACCACAACGATTATAGTATAAATTACATCAGCCCTCTGTTTCACTTCATAGAGACTGTCTTGATGAACATAATCACCAAGGGGAGCAGTACTATGGTCTACCATGTGAAATTGAGCCCAGAAAGGGATGCAATAGTGGTTAAGGAGGAGGAAGAGTTATATGGACAGGTGTTTCAAACACTAATGGGGAGCTCTCCGAGGTCACACCAAATGGCCAGGAGAGGTACCAAATCACAATCCACAGAAAAGTAAGGTTACGATAGCCAAAGGTCAGAGAGACGGATAACAAGGATAGTCAGGGTACAAAAGCCTTTAAAATTAGGCGCAAGAGGAGGCCACGTCTCCTCCCTACCTTGCCACGCCCTCCCCTCTACTCACCTTTTAGACGAACAAGGGTTACGGCTGGCTTACCCCAGGGAGAAGGCAAGAATCTGTGCATTCTCCCTGGCCTCCGCCAGGGACGCAACCTTAGTAAGTCTCCCGCTGTGAGTCTATGGGCCCTATTCCACAGTAACGATAACACTGGTAAACAGCCAAAAATGTTCCGACATGAAAACAGTTGAACTTAACTAATTTTGGGGTGCTGAGATCGAAAATGATGTTCAAATTTTGAAATTGGCTCTAATTTCCAAGATATAGACGTACTTTCTATACTTCTCACAGCCTGTGATACAATACTGGGAAAAGTTTGCATCATCAGTATTGCATCATCAACTGGTATATTGCATCATCTTAAAATGAACAATAGTTATGGTATAAGGCTAGGTTCACACTGCTTTTTTTGCAATCCATTTTTTGCAAAAAAAAAACAGATGAAAAACGAATGTGTTTGTGTGCATCCGTTTTGATCTGCTTTTCCATTGACTTCAATTATAAAAAAAAAAAAAACATGATCCTTTTTTTTAACAGACACAAAAGTGGTGTCAATACTACTTTTGTGTCTGTTAGAAAAAACGGAAACATTCGATCCGTTTTCTTCTCTTTTTTATAATGGAAGTAAATGGAAAAACGGATCAAAACGGATGCACACAAACGCATCTGTTTTTCATCCGTTTTTTGCAAAAATAAAAAAACAGATAGCAAAAAACGCAGTGTGAACCTAGCCTAAGGTATCGGGGTAAATGGAACCCATCAATGCTTGCAGATTACTGTTGGACAGTTATCAGAGACAATCCCATGTATGAATATAAATGACATGTGTAAATGCGCCGAGTAGCCATTGAATAAGGACCTACATTCCAGAGTGCTATAAACATAATTAATTTGTAAAAATTCTTGGATCTGCCTGTAAATTCTAGTTGATTTCAGATAGAACTAAGTGTTCTATGAATATATTTCAAAAGTTTATGATCAGTAAACTTGCTTCCTTATGATTGTAGAAGTAATAAATATGTCGGCTATTATACTGTATTCTATACAATTCACAAAACAGTAACATGAGAACTCTTCCATATCATAGAAACTAAAGCCAATTCACATGTTTCCTTGTGATATTTGAATTCAGCACATAAAAATCATTAAGAAATGGAGAATTTTATTTCTGAACCAAACAACTTTTGAAAATTTGTTGACCAGTGTAATCGGCCGGATCGGCCCCATTTGGCCCAATTCGGCCGATTATCGTTTGGTAAAATAGAGAGAACGATCAGCCGATGATCGTGTCATCGGCTGATCGTTCATTTAGGGCCAGACCTAAAATCATCGTTCCCCCACCGCGCATCGCTACGGTTGAATAGCGGTGCGACCAACGATTTGACAGGCTGCGGCATCATACATTACCTGTCAGGTCTTCTCCGTGCTGTCTTCATCCCCGAGTCTTCAGAATGGCCGGTCAGCTGACAGAGCGCTCAGCCAATCACAGGCCGGAACCGCCACGGCCTGTGATTGGCTGAGTTTGGCCGGTCAGCTGACCGGCCATTCTGAAGATAGAGTGCGCGGGTCTCGGGGATGAAGACAGCGCGGAGGAGACCTGACAGGTAATGTATGATGCTGCAAGGACATCGGTAACGCCGCTTGTTTACATCGTTGATCGGGCCCTCCATTGATCGGGCCCTCCTCGGCCCGTGGAATAGGACCCTATCTCAGGAGCTGCTCACATCTGAAACAATTGAGGGTTTATAAAAGGCAAACACAAATTGCTAGAGCAAAATAATTATATAGAAGTATAGAATTGTACTAAAGTTTCCTATACCTTTCTTCATGCACAGTTTTTTCCCTCTCTTGATCCGGTTGAACTTTATGGACGTGCCTTTTTTCAACTGTACTATGTAACTATGTGATATTAGAGATGGTCTAAGGTGGTAAAGTTGTTAGTGTCACTGAAGAATAAATCTAGTTGATGCTCTGTTTGCTATGTAAAAACTCAAATATCTTTCTAGGGGTTCCAGTTCTCCTTAAGGAGAGTTTTGCATATGCTTTCTTCCCAAATATCTTTCTACTCATCCAAATCTTCACACTTAACATCTTTTTTTCACTTGATGTTATTTTGACTGATAAGATGAACTGCAGAATACACTGGTGAGTATTGTCCAGAGGAATAGAAGGCCAGGCCATCTGTATTAACTGACAGATTTCTGTGGAATTCTTTTGACCCTGAAAAAAACCATCAGGGAAAAACAGCAGTCCAAATTGTTAGCACTGTTATGTGAAACAGTTTATATACCTGAACTAGTGAAGTCACAGGAGCAAACGTATCAAATATAATCATCAGAAAACATGATAGCAAGGCACTCAGTCCCACTGGCACTTTTACTAAAATAAACTACACTGCAGTATATAAAGTATGTTTTCAGAAAGTAGTGATTTATCAGGCTGACATAACTTACCGCACTGTTTACTGACAATTCTAAGAGTTGTTTTATAAGGATATATAATATATATATATATATATATATATATATGTGTGTGTGTGTGTGTGTGTGTGTATGCAGTGGTGCCTTGGATTACCAGCATAATTCGTTCCAGGGTAATAAATACAACGATCAGCTGACTTTATACAGTACTGGGGGAGGGGGAGGTCAGCACATGGGGAGGGGGGTTCTAAAGTGCAATCAGAGTGGGTCAGTTATGGTGGCGTCACCACTCTGATTGTGTTCACCTCGCGCACGCTCCGTGCGACTGTTTACAAACTTTGCTCCAGCATGGATCCGGGAGAGTGAACAGCTGATTGCTAGAGTCTGGGGTGAGTGACGGCCTGCCTCCATTACCGCTGATGAACTGGACTTTATTATGATTAATATATTTTGGACTATACACACATCGGGATTGATGATCGGCCATATCAAAACACATGAACTGTTTATATTTATCTGTGTCATGATGACATTTAACTGTATTGCACTGCACTTTTTTAGGTTTTGAAATTGTTTATATATGCAAATTATTATGATGTCATTGATTGGGGGTTGATTGATGGGAGTGTCTTCCGTGTTATATACCCGCCATTTACACAATTGTATCACTGCTTGAAAAAGATCTCATCAAGTAGATCGAAACGTCGCAATTTTGATGGGTGAATAAACCACTTTGTTTTTCATTTTAATCTGGAGTGCCATCTCTTTACATCTTCTTCTGTTGAATTGGGAGCCTGGGTCTGGTGACCGGAGACTATGTGAACCCACCCAAACCTTTAAGCCACACAGTGCCGTTGAGCAACCAGTTATCTCTTTTGTATATATATATATATATATATATATATATATATACTACTACTTAACAGTATATTTAATTGTGAAAACATTGATTCGTTTTAATTAAGATATTGAACAACAAAAATAGCTTTTTTAGAACGAAACTTTGTTTTATTAATTAAATATATTAACTATTACGGTATTATTGCCAGAGATCGCGGCAATTGTGCCATTAGACAGTCTCAGAGGCATCCATACATGCTGCCCCTGCTGTTTCCTGTCCATTTCCGTTGTGTTTCCATCATTTTCTGAGGCTGACAGGTTTTCACACGACCTTCCCTCTACCGAACTTGGGTCCCCTTCAAAAACGCTCGAGTTTCCCATTGATTTCAATGGGGTTCGTTACTCGAAACGAGCGCTCGAAAATCGGGAGATATTCGTCTCGAGTAACGAGCACCCGAGCATTTTAGTACTCGCTCATCACTAGTGCAGAACTGTCGGGGTATTTAGGGCTATATAGGGCTCCTGGAAATTTCCCTTTAAACAAAAAAAAGGGGCATAGATTGGCCTCCTGGGCAGCCTTGGAACAAATGTAATTAACACACTGACACTTTATACCCGGGCAGCGCCAGGTACATTTTCTCGTATACATATATATGTGTGTATATATATATATATATATATATATATATATATATATATATACAGTATATACACTACCGTTCAAAAGTTTGGGGTCACCCAAACAATTTTGTGTTTTTTATGAAAAGTCACACTTCTTCACCACCATACGTTGTGAAATGAATAGAAAATAGAGTCAAGACATTGACAAGGTTAGAAATAATGATTTGTATTTGAAATAACATTGTTTTTACATCAAACTTTGCTTTCGTCAAAGAATCCTCCTTTTGCAGCAATTACAGCATTGCACACCTGGCATTCTAGCTATTAATCTGTTGAGGTAAGCTGGAGAAATTGCACCCCACGCTTCTAGAAGCAGCTCCCACAAGTTGGATTGGTTGGATGGGCACTTCTGGCGTACCATACGGTCAAGCTGCTCCCACAACAGCTCAATGAGGGGTTCAGATCTGGTGACTGCGCTGGCCACTCCATTACCGATAGAATACCAGCTGCCTGCTTCTGCTGTAAATAGTTCTTGGACAATTTGGAGGTGTGTTTAGGGTCATTGTCCTGTTGTAGGATGAAATTGGTTCCAATCAAGCGCTGTCCACTGGGTATGGCATGGCGTTGCAGAGTGATAGCCTTCCTTATTCAGAATCCCTTTTACCCTGTACAAATCTCCCACCTTACCAGCACCAAAGCAACCCCAGACCATCACATTACCCCCACCATTCTTAACAGATGGCGTCAGGCATTCTTCCAGCATCTTTTCATTGGTTCTGCGTCTCACAAATGTTCTTCTTTGTGATCCAAACACCTCAAACTTGGATTCATCCGTCCACAACACTTTTTTCCAGTCTTCCTCTGTCCAATGTCTGTGTTCTTTTGCCCCTCTTAATCTTTTTCTTTTATTGGTCAGTCTCAGATATGGCTTTTTCTTTGCCAATCTGCCCTTAAGCCCAAAATCCCGCAGCCGCCTCTTCACTGTAGATGTTGACACTGGTGTTTTGCGGGTACTATTTAATGAATATGCCAGTTGGGGACCTGTGAGGCGTCTGTTTCTCAAACTTGAGACTCTAATGTGCTTATCTTCTTGCTTAGTTGTGCAACGCGGCCTCCCACTTCTTTTTCTACTCTGGTTAGAGCCTGTTTGTGCTGTCCTCTGAAGGGAGTAGTACACACCGTTGTAGGAAATCTTCAATTTCTTAGCAATTTCTCGCATTGAATAGCCTTCATTTCTAAGAACAAGAATAGACTGTCAAGTTTCAGATGAAAGTTCTTTTTTTCTGGCCATTTTGAGCGTTTAATTGACCCCACAAAATGTGATGCTCCAGAAACACAATCTGCTCGAAGGAAGGTCAGTTTTGTAGCTTCTGTAACGAGCTAGACTGTTTTCAGATGTGTGAACATGATTGCACAAGGGTTTTCTAATAATCAATTAGCCTTCTGAGCCAATGAACAAACACATTGTACTATTAGAACACTGGAGTGATAGTTGCTGGAAATGGGCCTCTATACACCTATGTAGATATTGCACCAAAAACCAGACATTTGCAGCTAGAATAGTCATTTACCACATTAGCAATAGAGTATAGAGTGTATTTCTTTAAAGTTAGGACTAGTTTAAAGTATCTTCATTGAAAAGTACAGTGCTTTTCCTTCAAAAATAAGGACATTTCAATGTGACCCCAAACTTTTGAACGGTAGTGTATATATATATATATATATATATATATATATTTAAAAGGGACCAGTCTACCTAGAAATTACCCATTACAAGTAAGGAGCACATCTGTGGAAACTCAGGTGAGCTGAACTTAAAAAAAAGGGCCCTAACCCTATTGAAATCAATAGGGACACTAATTTATGGGCCCCAAAAGGGTGTAAAAATGAAGTAGGAAGGAGTAAAGGGCTGAAAAGGGAAGGAAAATAGAGGGGGGAAAGCCCTGCAATAAATGGGGTAGAGAAAGTACTCGAAACATTAACGAAAGAAAATAAAAAAATTATAATTTGGAAAGAGGACGCAGAGATCCAAGTAGAGGAGGTGGCGGTGGAAGAGGCAGAGGAGGAGATAACCAACACTGTAGATTACAGATTTGTATGTTGTCTCCATAATCGAAGACCAGTAATGAAATAACTGGTTTATTTTTGTGAGCTTCTCCACCTTGGCTGTGGAAAGGCGGATCCCTCTTCCCATCATGCCTTTAAAAAGCGCTTGGTAGTGTGAAACGTTCGTGGGCAGGGAGTGAGCGTTCCTCAGCGTTCTGCTATGTGCTGTTGTAAGAAATAAGGTGAAATTTTATAAGATGATGTGCCGCTGAATGCATTCTTCTTGGAAATATTGACGTGGAGCTACATATGAGTTGGGCACCACCTGAGTTACCTGATGAGATGTGTGTTGGAAACCTAACAGATCACAGAGAGCCTGGCACCAGTAGTGCCAATGAGATATCTACTGTGGACTTACAAGTACTGATGTTCCTTTGTTTATTGTGACATTTAACCCAGTGAGTCAAGGCACTTGTCAGGTTACTTTATATGACCTGTTCTAAAACCGTGTCTGGCAGCAGAAGAACTGTCAATGACCAGGGCCGTTTTAATACATTGGTGGGCCCAGTGCACAGCCCTCAAGAGTGCCCCCCCCCCCCCAACCCAACGTTATCAGAATCGGAGCTCCACACACAGTATAATGCCCTGAAAATGCCCCCACACTGTATTAAGAGCCCCAATACATACGGTAGTTACCCTATAACCTTGTAAAGATATCACCAATGATACCATTACAGGGGGCGTCTTCTCAATCAGAGTCTTTCATCTTTTCTTTCACTCCATCTAGCGTGGGCCACCTTTAAGTCTTCCCCCGGCTGGGAATCTTCTCTTCAGAATCTGCCAGAGAAACATTTTAGGCTCCAACACATACAGTAGTTAGGTCCCTTGTACCCCTATACAATAGTTACCACCCTATGTACCCCTATATAGTAGTTACACCCCTCTGTGCCCCTATGTAGTAGTTACACCCCTCTGTGCTCCCACCTAATAATTAGGTATGCTCTGTGCCCCAATATAGTAGTAAGGTCCCTATATAATATAGGTACCTCTGTGCAGCCCTAATGTTAGTATAGACCTGTGTGCTGCCCCCAGTAGTATAGACCCCCTGTGTGCTGCCCCCAGTAGTATCGACCCCTGTGTGCTGCCCCCAGTAGTATAGAAAGCTGTTTGCTGCCCCAGTAGTATATAGACCCCTATATGCTTCCCCCAGTACTATAGACGACTAGGTGCTGCCCCCAGTAATATATAGACCCCATTGTGCTGCCCCTAGTAGTATATAGACACCTGTGTGCTGCCCCCGGTATTATGGACCACTAGGTGCTGCCTCCAGTAGTATAAAGACCCCCTGTGTGCTGTCCCCGTTAGTATATAGACCCCATTGTGCTGCCCCCAGTAGTTAATAGACACCTGTGTGCTGCCCCCAGTACTATAGATCACTAGGTGCTGCCCCCAGTAGTATATAGACCCCCTGTGTGCTGCCTTCGGTAGTATATAGACCCCACTGTGCTGCCCCCAGTAGTATATAGACCCCCTGTGCACTGCCCCAGTAGTATATAGACCACTAGATGCTGCCCACAGTAGTATATAGACCCCTTGTGTGCTGCCCCTAGTACTATAGACCACTAGGTGCTGCCCCAAGAAGTATATAGCCCCCTCTGTGCTTCCCCAGTTATATATACACCCCCCCTGTGCATCCCCCAGTAGTATATATACCCCCCTGTGCACCCCCCAGTAGTATATATATCCCCTGTGCTCCCCCAAGTAGTTTATAGTCCCCCTGTGCACCCCCAGTAGTATATATATCCCCTGTGCGCCCCCCAGTACGCTTTCCCAGTTATATATACCCCCTGTGCACCCCCCCCATATAGAATACCCCCCTGTACATCTCTCATATAGAATAGCCCCTCTATGCATACCCCATATAGAATAGCCCCCCTGCATTCCCCCATATAGAATAGCTCCCCCCCCGCATCCCCCCATATAGAGTAGCCCCCCATGCATCCCCCTCCATATAGAATAGTCCCCCCTGTGCATCCCCCCATATAGAATAGCCCCCTGTGCATCCTCCCATATAGAATAGCCCCCCTGTGCATCCCCCCATATAGAAAAGAGCCCCCCTGTGCATCCCGCCATATAGAATATCCCCCCTGTGCATCCCCCAATATAGAGTAGCCCCCATGCATCCCCCCTTATAGAATTGTCCCCCCTGTGCATCCCCCCATATAGAATAGTCCCCCCTGTGCATCCCCCATATAGAATAGATCCCCTGTGCATCCTTCCATATAGAAAAGCCCCCCTCTGCATCCCCCCATATAGAGTTGTCCCCCCTGTGCATCCCAATATAAAACCCCAGACAGCCATCTCCCCCCCCCCCCCCCCCCGCCGCTCTGTGGCCACATGGGAAACATCATGGTGCAAAAAATGACACCTCACACAGCCCCAATGACTAAAGGATAAAAGCATTATAAGCATGGTAATAGAGCAATTTTAAGGAACATATATTTTTTTAAAAGGTTTTAATTTTTTAAAAGTCATTAAATAAAATAAAAGTTATACAAGTTACATATCGTTGTAATCATAACAACTTAAGGAACATATATAACAAGTCAGTTTTACCCCAGGGCGAACGGCGTAAAAACAAAACCAAAATTGTGGGTTTTTTTTTTTTATTATTTCACCACACATATAATTTTTTTTCTTGTTTCTCAGCATATTTTAGGCAAAAAATACATCTGCCATTGCACAGTACAATTAGTGGTGCAAAAAATAAGGGCTCATCTGGGTCTCTAGGTGGAAAAATGCACACGCTATGGCCTTATATACACAAGGAGAAAAAAACAAAAGCGCAAAAATGAAAACTCAGGGTTAATATAAGTATATTACAAACCTCTGGCACTTTCTGGCACCAGTTGATTTGAAAGAATTTTTTTAGGAGAACTACCCCTTTAACTTCACACAGGAAAGCTTTGGACAGGGTGTACTGGCACACTGTTAACACTAGGATGCTGGCAAAATAGGCAGACAAGACAAGAACAGTGAGCCCTAAGCTGAACCCGCCCACTGTCCCTGCCTACTTGCCACAAGACAGCCCTAGGCGACTGCGGGCAACCACGGTGCTGGTCCCTGCATTGAAATAGGTGGATAACACGTAACAGGACAGACAAACAAACACAATGCAGTCAAAGTATACAGTCCGGGTTGGAAACAGCGGGCAATGAAGTACAAAGCGACAGGTAAGAGGAAGGTCCAGATACAGACACAAGGTTCAGGGCAGGAAGCAACAAGGATAGTCAAAGCATAGTAAGCCAAAGGTCAAACACAGAGAGAGATTCAATACAAAGCTGAGCAAGAGTGATAGAACTACAATAACTAGCAAGAATTGCTGCAGCTGAATACTATCATGGACTCAGTCCAGCAGCTGATTGGACCAGTCCCTGATCCTCAAAACAGATCACCTGCACAGCAGCAGGGTTAACCCTGAAGCTGCCAAAGCATAGCAAGCAAGACTTGTGGGGTTGAACAAACCTAATATACACAAAAACATCAAACTCAGCGCCTTCTCGGCCACACAGCCCAAACCGAGGAAGGCCAAGGCACAGTTCTGACACACACAAATTGACAGGACAAAAGTCACTTCACAGCTACAGTACACAACTTACACTACTTAAAATAAAAAAATAAATAAAAACATTAAAAATTATCAATGTAAATCAAAAAAGATATCCAATGGAGGTCTGAATTTAGAAAAATACTTAAAATCAAAGTGGAAAATCAAATTACAAGCTGATCCAACTTCAGTGGAAATACCTTAAGATGAGGAAATGAGGCTCATTATTGTGTGTGGCCTCAAAACTTGTGGCCTTGTGGCCTTGTGGAAGTTGGGCACTGATTACACCCTCATGGAATCTGTGTCTGATCAGTTTGAGCAGACACATGGATATTAGTGGCCTGCTGGAGGTAGTTTTACAGGGCACTGGCACTTCTCCTCCTTGCACAAAGGTGGAGGTAGCGGTCCTGCTGCTGGGTTGTTACCTTCCTACAGCCTCATGCTCGTCTCTTGGTGTACTCACCTGTCTCCGAGCATCTGCCCCATGCTCTGGACAGTGTGCTGACAGAAATAGATAACTTTCTTGCCACAGCTCGTATTGATGTGCCATCCTGGATGAGCTGCACTACCCGAGCACCTTCTGTGGGTTATAGACATCGCCTCATGTCACCTCTATGGGTGAAAGCAATGACAAAATGCAAAAGTGACCAAAAAAACTGCCAGATGGGATGAGAACAGAGAAATGGTCCGTGGTCACCACCTGCAAAATTTCTTCTTTATAGGGTTTGTCCTGCTATTTGCCTATCATTTCTTCCTGTTATTTGTTCCATTTGCCCAAAAGCAGGAGAAATTGATTCACAATCACTTTCGCTTCAAAACAGGTTGATTTCATAGAAGTACCATTGGCTTGCAGTTGTTCAAGTGTATAGAGTGAAGGAGAATGTGTGACATTGTAGGGGGAGCCTTGCAGCCCATTGCTTGGCTGCAAAGGATTATGAATAACCCCTTGCATCTGTGCTTTTGCTGTAGTGGTTGCCATTTTTGCTGAACTTTATTGTGAACCCGTAAAAACTTTTGTGTACACCCAAACTTTTTTAACTTTGCAACTTTTTGCAAAGTTTAAAACTAATCTTAGTTCAGGAAGTTCAGTTCGCTCATCTCTACTGATGAATCTTTTAGGGTTTATAGTGATACCCACTAGGAGCTCTACGCAACTATCATTTGTTAAAAGATTATTAAAAGAAACTACAACTCCAAGCATGCCCTGATAGCTTAATAAGTGTAGGGCATTCAGAGAGTTGTAGTTGACTGAAAACCTGTTATTCACAGAACGATAGTCGTTAGTTACGATTGTTATAACGATTGTTACTACTATCATTTACTCCATCTGATCCCAGCAAAAGAATGAACAATTTGGAATTACACTGAACGATTAGTGAACGAATGTGGAATTACAGCGAATGATTAACAATGATTTTAGGGTCAGATCTAAGTGTGCCTTTACACAGAGAGATTTATCTGACAGATTTTTTAAGCCAAAGTAATGAATGGATTTAGAAAGAGGAGAAATCTTAGTCTTTCCTTTATGAGCTGTTCTCTGTTTATAGTCTGTTCCTGGCTTTCTCTTCAGAAATGTCAGAAAAATCTCTCTGTGTAAAGGCACCCTAAATGAACGATCAACGACACACAAACGATTCTTCGTGCAATTACACAGGACGATTGTCATTTAAATTCGAACAATATAACTGTTTTCCGCACAATAATGTTGTTCTACGACACCATATAAATAAATGCTGAGCCAATTATTTCTTTGGAAACAACAGCTGCAAACAGGGGCGTAACTAGAAATGGCTGGGCCCCATAGCAAACTTTTGATTGCCCCCCCCCCCCCCCCCCGACTGACCACTAAACGGTCAAGTAAAGTCATAACTACATAACTGCTAGCTCTGGTCAGGAGTGCTTGCAGTTAAAGGGACATTTGCAAAACCCAGGAGACCAGCAGGGCCACCCGGTGCTGCAAATGGTGACGGCTCAGGGGGCCCAGTTTATTGCAGGAGCAGGCCATGGGGCCCCCTGATGCGGCGGACCCCATAGCAGCCGCTATGGCTGCTATAGTGGTAGTTACGCCCCTGGCTGCAAACAATTGACAGTTTACACAATCTTCAAATGTGCCAGATTTATCAGGCTGTTGGATAGAGCTGTCACACTTAAAGATGACTGTGTGTAGTTTACACCACCTATTACTAGACGCCCATCCGCCCGAATTTTCAGCCAGATTCAGTCATTTTTTGTGCGACTTTGGCCACGGCTTTATATTAAAGCCAATGTACCATTAGCTCCATTCACTTTAGGATACCCACATGGATAGAAAGGCCCCAGCGAGAGGAAGCCGGTCCTGTGGTCCTCTTTTTGAACCCTGGCACAATTTCCGCATACGTTGCCATTCTATTCCCAAGCACCATATGGGGGTGAAGCAGTGGAGGCGGGACGACCGGCCCCCAGTGGGGGGAAACCCCCGCCCTTCTATGACACAGCTCCATTAGAATCATGATGGTACATTTGCTTTAAACATTGGAGTTACCAGTGTTTTAAAACATTGGCGCTACTGATATTTTAATGATTCAACTTCAATAATTTCAATGTCCTATAATTGATACTGTAATGGGATCTGTCAGAATATGTTGATGTTATTTGTGCAAAGAACTGTCCAGCTCAGTTTCCCAGAACTGAATGTAATCTCCAATAGAGGCCCCAAACTGAGAACCTACTGTGGCCTAACATGTATCAGATATAAATTACCCAACATGATATTATAACATCAAACATTTCTAGCAAGGACAGAATATGTGCTGGTATTCAGAACACACTATTATGCATACTCAGTAAAATGGTATGTACTCAAGGTTGCAATGGAGAAGACAGCAGCTATATACATATGGTAAAATACGTGTAACAGCTGTAACTACAGTATCAGTAGTAATTTAAGATAATAAACATTGGCTGTGAATGCAATAGCAGTAATGATAAAAATATCACATCTGCATATATTTTAGCACCGTAGGGTGTCGATACATATTTGTGTGTATGTCTTGCTTTTGCATCTGCAATCACAGCAAATTTGTGTTTGTTTTCATTAGCGTCATACAGACTGGCACACTATGATAATGCTACATAGCCAGCCCAGTACTGACTTTACTTACAAAGATGGAGAACATCATATGAAGAAACTAGTTAGACACATAGTAGCAAACACATTACTACTAACTGAGTTAAGATATTCCCCTATGTAATGCATTGTCAATGCATGCATACATTGAGCTGCTAATGAATACTCACTGCTTTAGCGATACTGTGATTTTACAGTGGCACATGTTGTAGTCTCCATGTGGCATATAGGGTTTAAAAGGGTTGTCCAGCAAGCAGAAGACAGCTAAAAACGTCTGCTCGCCACTGCTCACTTGCTGAGGTTCCACATCTCTGAAGTAAGCCTTCTAAGATGTTAAGGGGGGAGGGGGGGCTAGTGATTATCATGTTAAATAGCTATATGCGGAGACACTGTGCTTCTGCCAGAGTTTTGGCACTGGCAAGCAACCATCGTCTGCTCGCCGGACAACCGCTTTAAGTCAATACTGCATGCTTCTGGCTGCCTTTGGCTACCCCCAGTGGCTGTGCTGGAAACTTTTTCTCACACAGTTACAGATGAGCGTCAGCAATACTGAGCCTCCCCTAAGGTCTATTCTGATACATGTTAGCATTGGATTAGACATTACAGCTGGAGAAGCAGTCTGTGAAGCCAACACATAGTGAAACTGAAACTGGGAAAACCTTTTGCTCTGCTTCACGGTGCTGCAGTGCAGCTACAGCACTTCTGACACAGGCAGCTCTCCCAGTTGTAATGTAGAAGGCTAATTTGCATTAGAATAGACATTAGGGAAGACTTACGCCTTATTCACATGCCCCGAATATTGTCAGTGGTCGCAGATCTGCGACCATGGAAAATTTTAGGGCCCATGAAATCCTTTGTGGGCATTCACACCATCCGAGCCTTCATTCGTGCCATGAAAAAATAGGACAGGTCATAGTGCAGATGGCGGCATGGATGCCTGCCCCTACTCCTGTCAACGCTCCCGGCTCTGTCCCCCGCTCCGGGCTCCCATCTCCCCCGCCGCTGTCCCCAGCTCCCATCTCCCCCACCACTCCCGGCTCCCATCTCCCCTGCCGCTGTCCCCGCTCCCGACTCCAATCTCCCCCGCCGCTGTCCCCGGCTCCCATCTCCCCCGCCGCTGTCCCCCGTTCCTGGCTCCAATCTCTCCTGCTGCTGTCCCCGGCTCCTTGCTCCCATCTCCCCTGCTGCTGTCCCCAGGGGCGTAGCTAATGTCTCCTGGGCCCTGGTGCGAGAGGTCAACTTGGGCCCCCCCCCCTTTCACGACCAAGTGATGCTACTGGTAGGTGTATGTGTGTGTATGTAAATATATATATATATATATATATATATATATATATATATATATACACACTCCAAGACAGATATTACCAATAACACCAGCATATAGGAAGTGAAAATATTATCACCATATATATTACCGCCATACTGTTACTGTATACTGAGACCAATATTGCCAATAATACAAGTATACAGGGGGCAAATATTAACGCCAAACCACAACCATCACCACCATATTGTTACTGACCAAAACCAGTATACTAATTCCAATAAAACACAGTACCAGATAACAAGTAACAAATATTACCACCACATACTGACTAACACCACTGCTGCTACTGAATAAGATCCACTGTACACAGATCACTATCACCTCATACAGTCATATAGAGGTGGAAGCAGCTGTACACAGGTTCTGTACACCATATACATTACAGCGCAGATATATCAGGTGACTCACAGGAGACGTCTTCTCTGATCGGAGTTCTTTCCTTTTCATCTTCTTCTCCATCTGCCCTGGGCCGTTATGAGAATTTCTCCGAGCCACGAATCCACAGAATCTGCCAGACAGACATATTAGTCTCCTCACACTGACACCACCCTCATCTCTATACACACTGCACATCTGTACTGTCCCCTTTACACCCTCATTTAGTAGGTATAGTATATATAGTTGGCCCCCACTGCATGTTGCACCCCCCTTCCCTTATAGATGGCCCCCTCTCCCCCTCTCCTTATAGATGACCCCCTCCCCTTATAGATGACCCCCTCTACCCCATTATAGATGCCACCCTCCCATTATAGATGCCCCCTCTCCCTCCCATTATAGATGCCCCCCTCCCCTTATAGATGACCCCCTCTACCCCCATTATAGATGCACCCCTCCCCTTATAGATGGCCCCCACTTCTCCCCCCTTATAGATACCCCCTCCCCTTATGGATGGCCCCCTCTCCCCCCCCTTGAAGATGGCCCCTCTTCTCCCCCCCTTATAGATGCCCCCCTCTCCCCCCATTATAGATGCCCCCCTCTCCCCCCATTATAGATGGCCCCCTCTCCCCCCCCTTGAAGATGGCCCCTCTTCTCCCCCCCTTATAGATGTCCCCCTCTCCCCCTATTATAGATGCCCCCTCTCCCCCATTATAGATGCCCCCTCTTCTCTTCCCCCCTTATAGATGCCCCCTCTCCCCCATTTTAGATGCCCCCCCTCTCCCCCCATTATAGATGCCCCCCCTCTCCCCCCATTATAGATGCCCCCCTGTTCTCTTTCCCCCCTTATAGATGCCCCCTCTCCCCCATTATAGATGCCCCCCCTCTCCCCCCATTATAGATGCCCCCCTGTTCTCTTCCCCCCATTATAGAGGCCCCCCTTTTCTTCCCCCCATTATAGATGCCCCCCACTTCTCTTCCCCCATTATAGATGCCCCCCCTCTCCCCCATTATAGATGCCCCCCTGTTCTCTTTCCCCCATTATAGATGCCCCCCCTTCTCTTCCCCCCATTATAGATGCCCCCCCTTCTCTTCCCCCCATTAGAGATGCCCCCCTTTCCCCCCATTAAAGATGCCCCCTCTCCCCCATTATAGATGCCCCCTCTTCTCTTCCCCCTTATAGATGCCCCCTCTCCCCCATTATAGATGCCCCCCCTCTCCCCCCATTATAGATGCCCCCCTGTTCTCTTTCCCCCCCTTATAGATGCCCCCCTCTCCCCCATTATAGATGACCCCCCTCTCCCCACATTATAGATGCCCCCCTATTCTCTTTCCCCCATTATAGATGCCCCCCCTTCTCTTCCCCCCATTATAGATGCCCCCCCCCCCTTCCTCCTCTATGCTAAGCAGTATTTAAAAAAAAAAAAAACACACAAACTCACCTGACAACCCGCTCCCCCGGCGATCCTCTTCTTCTTCAGGCGCTGTCCCCGGCTGATGCGCGGCTGCCGGGGGTGTCCCGTCCTATCCCCGGCAGCGCGGCGCATCAGTGAGCTCCCTGTACGCCGGGGCTGGGACTTCTGACACAGGAAGCGTCTCTGACGTGCGCTTCCTGTGCCGGAAGTCAGGGCCCCAAGCAGCTCACTGATGCGCCGCACTGCCGGGGATAGGACGGGACACCCCCGGCAGCCGCGCATCAGCCGGGGGCCCGGACGAGCACGCTCTTGTGACCGCAAGCAAATCAATGCTTGCGGTCACAAGAGTAATTTAAGGGGTGAGCAGTGCAGTGGCTGCGACCGCTGCGACCCTGGTAGCTACGCCACTGGCTGTCCCCTGCTCCTGGCTCCCATCTCCCCCACTGCTGTCCCCTGCTCTAGGCTCCCATCTCCTTCGCCTCTGTCCCCTGCTCCCAGCTCCAATCTCCGCTATCCCCTGCTCCCGGCTCCCATCTGCCTCGTCTCTGTCCCCAGCTCTCATCTCTGCTGTCCCCCGCTCCTGTCTGCCATCTCCCCCACTGCTGTCCCCTTGCTCCTGAATGGATGCAATGCCCATGGGAGCAGGGGACTGAGGCGGGAAAGATGGGAGCTGCTGTCACCCTGCTCCCGCACCGATTCAATGGGCACGGAGCGGACAAAATCACACTCCGTGAAAAACACTTGACATGTTAATAAGGCCTTAGCATGCAGCAGTGTTAGGGATACCAGACCAGGAGTTCTAAATCCCTGTAGTTCCTGACATAGCCACATAGTGGCAGAAGAGGGCCTTTGTTGCCCTTTAGTGCTGCAAGTCAAATTTAAACATGGGGCATACAGAATCCCTCACAATACTAATGTAAAAATGGTCTTGTCACAGTCAACCTGTGAAATTCATTTGGTTCATGAATTCTTACAAAATCTTCCAGTACAATAAAATATTGCCAGTAAAGACCTAACTGAGGATCTTTTACACGTCAGACTGCCTTCTTTATAGTAAAGTTATTCAGTGTACAGTATTAGTAATTGTACATTCTGTTCTTACTGGCGGCAGGTCCCTGTGTGCCCCATAGAGCTAAAATCAGACCTCCACTTATTCCTCCAGGCTGTGTTATCCTATGTATACTGAACAGCAATCCCCTCCATGCATGGCAGAGCAAGGAGAAGCATGTGACCATGCCCTTTCCTCTGTGTCCTTCATAGGTATATACAGGCTCACTGGAGAACACAAGGAGTGGAATAATGAAAATAATCATACATTGTTCAGAGCAGGATGACACAGCCTGGAGGAGGGTTGTCTGATATGAGCACACAGGGAGCTACTGTCACTGTTGTCAACATGCATTTACTAATACTGTATACTGAACAATTTTACTAAAAAGTATAAACTGTATGCGCTCCCATGGTTAAATACAGTGCTGTGATAGACAAAGCACAGAGCCATTGGATCCCTGTCCTGCTAATCACTCCTGTGTCCGCAGGCAGCATTATGCCTCTGGCCACGAGAGACACTCAACAAGCAACGTCACTCATCCCCTTGTAGAACGGGGAGGGGGAGCAAATGCCAGAAGACTGGAGCCGTGCAGCCAGTAAGTACGTTTTTGTTTGTTTGCTTTTACAGAGGCCAATGCCTACACGTTGTGTGTGGTTGGGGGGGGGGATGCCAACTACCAGGTGAGGAAGTGCCTGATGGGGCTTGTTATCTACTGGGTTATGGGTGGGGCCACTGGCTAATTAAAAGGGGGATTCCCTACAGGGGCGTGCCAAAATTGGGGGATAAAATCTACTGGGAAGTGGCACTAACTACACTACAAGGGGGATGCCTACTGGGGAGGCTACCAGGGGGATTCCTACCTACCACTAGGATGACTGCCTACTAGGGAGACTACCTACTGGGGGGCTAACTTCACAGAGAGGCATACATACTTTAGAAAGGCAAAGAGGGAGCCTAAATAATGTATGGGGGCACAGAGGAGAGTCTTAATACATTATGGAGACAGAGGGACCTAACTACTATATAGTGGCACAGAGGGACCTACCTACTATATGGATGCACGGAGAAAGCCTAACTACTACATTAAAATAAAGAGGGGCCTGACTACAATATAGGGGGCACAGAGGTGGCCAATCTTATATATGAAGGCACAGGAGTGTGTGTGTGTGGGGGGGGGGGGGTATCTAGTATATGATATAATGGTAGGTAAAGATAGGTAAAGAAAAAATGTCCACTGCGATCAGATATAACCCTGTGAGTCACTGTAGGTAACTGCACTATAATCAGTTAAAGGGGTTATCCAGCATTATTACAACTTAGTCACTTTCTTCCAAAAACAAGACAACTGGCTGTATGGGGTATTAAAACTTGGCTCTATTCACTTCAGTGAAAATCAGCTTCTATAACACACACAAACTGAGGACAGGGATGGTGCTGAAGAGAGCATTGATCTTTTTCTAATCCTGGATAACCCTTTAATTTTTATGTGGTTATATATCTGAAATGTACCAAACAAAAAAATATAAAAAAACAGGAGAGCGAACTTTACATCTGTTAGAATCATAAATATGTATCGTTAAAAAAAGGGAGCACAGATGTTACTCACGCTGAGGAGGGGAGTTTTGGAATGCTCCCCTCCACCTTCAGGTTCTCCTTCAGAAAGATCTCAACAGGCATCCAGATCAGTCTTTGTTTCTTGTAGCTACCTTTCAGCATCTGGAGAGAAACACTGGGATTCCTGTATCGATTTATCAAGTAAAGTAAGGGTTCTGTATACACTTTACTAGGTTTTATTCATAGCCCAACGCGTATCGAGATATCAAATCTCTTTCTCAAGGACAATGTTCAACAAACACACATGCAAGCTTAAAAGGCCCTCCCTTTGCTCCTCCCCCTCATGACCTCATACAAAAAAAAAAAAAGAGGCACAATGTTAAAAAGGTATAAATACATAAAAACAATAAAAATCTCTATTCTTATCAATGTGGTTACACTCTTTCCAACATTTCATTTAGACCATTTGTTGTTAGTGTGTTTAGCCTAAAAATCCAATAACTTTCTCGTTTGCATAACTTCGCAAATCTATGTAACTGGCTTTCTATTCTTTCTACTGGATACACTTTTAGCAGGCTGGCATCGGCATTGTGGAACTGAGCAAAATGCCGTGATACACTATGCTTGGCAAATTTGTGTACTATGTTAAATCTGTGTGTATTTACTCGCTTCCTCAGAGTCTGACACGTCCTACCTATGTACTGTAGGCCACAAGGGCACTCCAGTACGTATATAACAAAGTCACTGATACATGATAAGAACTGTGAAATTGCTATTTCCTCTCCTGACACCTTACTTTTAAGCATTTTGGTTTTGTTAGCAATATTCGGACAGGTTTTACACACTATTCTTCCACATTTGTAGATCCCTGAATTTTTTTTTTAAAACTTCCGTTTTTAGATTTTTGGGGTTTTAAATTGGGATAAGATGGAGCTATCAGTTGTCCTAAAGTTTTTATCTAAGGTTCCCTACATGCAACATCATTGGATGGGGGCCAATCAAACTCACTCTTCCCCCATGTGTGTAGTGTATGGGAGACATTATAACAACTAGTCTCCTCTCACAAGTTTAAGAACAATTGGAAATTAAGATGGGACCTTCAGAAGAGAAACTGGTAAAAAACATCAGTTACATGATGGTCAGAAATAGTGCTACTTGTGCACACATACGTATCAGCTTAGACCTAGGGTAACATACATTTTCTATATTTTGATTTTGGTTTTACAATTTTAAAGCATTATATTGTTCATAAAAAGATTTGTAGATTTGTTTTAATACATTTCCTACATAATGTTATACATATTATCAACAAACTCTCCTTAGTAATTATGTACATTGTTTGCAGTGGTATTATTTAAATGATTCACAACCAAGTGACCCACTGTTACCATCTGCAATTATTATATGCAAATATTATTATATATTAATGTGCTTCTAATTATGAAATTTGCTTAATCTTATTTAACTTAAAACAGCTGGTATATTTTTAGAAAGCAATTATCGTTATAAAGTATACCGGAGCATAAAGAGGAAAATCTTTCAAGGTGACACAGTCCTTTCCCTCACTGTGGGTTAATGAACAGCAAGATTTGAAAATTAGTAGCACAAGAATAACTCGTATACACAATGGCTTATACATTGTTGTTGATCTAATCCAGAGCACAGAACTTCCAATGTCCTTTTTTATTTCACCCCATATTAAGCCATTGGCGGTCATGTATCAAACTTTAACAAACAAACCTGTCCTTGGCAACTGCTTATAGCAACCAATCAGAGCTTAACTTTCATATGCTAAACTTCATTAGAAAAGCACTTTTATTGTTTGTTATATTAAGGAAAAAGAATTTGTTTCTGTTGGACAATTTTGAAGAATTACTTCCACTATTTCGGTAATCTTCATTTTAATTCACAGTAAATTATCTTTATCAACGCCAGTCGTGTGATTTTATTTTTTTTACCTCCTATTCTTTAAATCTTAAAGGGAACCAATCAGCACAATTGGGCTGATATAGCTCCCAGCTGCACCCAGCTGTGTCCTCTCTACTTGTCAATCACCCCTGCAGAGAACGCTGACAGGCATGATTAGTCATGGACAGCTCTCCACTCAGATGACTAGTTGCCGCCCCTCTCCTGGCCTTGCATGTTGGAATAAAACACATTTCTCATGGATTCTCCGCTCCGGGCAGTTTAACCTGTTAAATGCCGCTGTTAAACCATGACAGCGGCATCTAACGGGTCCCGGTGGATCCTGGACGGCGCCGCAGGTCCACTTACATGATCGCGATGTCCCGCGGCGCCGTCCGGGGTCCCAATGTCTCCATGGTGATCCCGGGGGCCTAATGAAGGTCCCCGGGGTCACCATGGAGATGCCTGATGCTGACAGGGGTGGCCGTGGCTATTGCCTGTCAGCATGAGGCATGATACAATACATTGCAGTACATCAGGTACTGCAATGTATTGTATCAGTGATCAAAGTATTTTACACTAGTCTACAGTAATGTACACTAGTGTAAAAGTAAAAAAAAGTGAAAAAAAAATGTGCACCAAACACAACACAGCCCCCCCCAGCCCCCCCAATAAGATGCATTACATTCCCCAAACACTATAAAACATTACATAAAAGTGATCAAAAATGCAAATTATATACATGTTTGGTATCGTTAAGTCCGTAACAACCCAATCTATAAAACTATATCAATAATTATATCGCACGACACACGATGTAAAAAAAAAAAAAAAAACAGTACCAGAATAGCTGTATTTTATCAATCCACTTTCGAAAATACGTCATAAAAGAGATCAAAAAGTCATATACATATAAAACTTGAAATCAATAGAAACTACAGATCTTCCCGCAAAAAATAAGCCCAAAACCAGCTCAAAAGATGAGAACGCTATGGATCTTGCAATGCGGCGACAGTTTTTGTGGGTTTTTGCTAGGAAGATGGTTTCTATTGCGCCAAAGCGGTAATAGTTAAAACAATACAAATGTGGTATCGCCGTAACCGTAGCGACCCAGAGAATACATGTATTATGTTATTACTGACCGCCGATACGGATTTTTATGGCGATCACTAATGGGCTCTATTCTGTTGCCATCAGCTCTTTATGGCGATGGTGCAGAATAGTGCAGCGGCGCCAGTAATGCCCGCAGCCCCCTCCTCTCAGCTGAGGGGTTGGGGCAGAGTGTGGGGTCAGTCCCGGCAAGTCCCCTCACTGGCGATCGCCGTTATTATCAGTATAACGGCGGCCACCGGTAACAGACATTGCCAGCGCAGCTGAACGCTTTCATCTCTTCTCACCGCGAATCCACAGTGAGAGGAGATGAGAACATGTCCCCCCCCCCCCCCGTCCCCAGAATTAACCCTAGTTACCTGGCCACTGACCCTCCCCTCACTGGGCGGCCATCTGAAAAATGATCAAAGCTTCATTCTCTCCACCACCGGAGGTGGCGGAGAGCATGGGGCAATGATCGGTGACCACCCGGTGTGGTCCCAGTACAAGTGATCAGCGGTATATACTATATACCACTGATCGCTTGTTCCAAATGGTGCCTGCACTTTTTTACGCCTGTCACCAAAGTCAAGTGCCCTGGATTACCCGTAACCACCCTGGATTACTTGTAACCACCCCAGATTACCTGTAACCACCCCAGATTACCTGTAACCACCCCAGATTACCCGTAACCACCCCAGATTGCCCGTCACCACCCCAGATTGCCTGTAACCACCCTAGATCCAAGAGCTGTAAGGATAGCGCAAAGTTGCTTAGAGCCTAGGAACTTTATCTCGCAGCGCCGTTGTCACCGCCCGACACTCAAAGGTTTTCTTCTTCTTAAGTATTCTTCTACCTCATCCTCCAACATCCCAGCAGAGCACAGTACTACTTGGTTTGGGACTCTCACAACATCCTCCTCTATGCTCCTCTGATTCTTTGTATCTCTCAACACCCAACCCAGTCGGCATGACTGTACTCTTCACTATACTCCTACCACAGATCTGGATCCTGTATTGTCAAGTATATTATCAAGTGTATTACCAAGCGTGTTATCAAGTGTAACGTACCCTGTCGAACCAAAGTTGTATGTTTGGCTGCACAAAGTGTATTCTGCTGTACTTACAAAGTAAATGACTGGTAAAGAGACTCTTTGATTCTCTGCCCCGCACCGAATACACGCACTTCTTGGGACATTTCCCCTTTCTGTGGGTCACTAGCCACAGGGGAATAAGGTACAACCGGCCCTCTAAACTGAAAGCAGGTGGGCCACCATACCTGTATGCACTGGCGTCACGACATAACATCACTGGGCCCGGTTGTATGTCGGCCAACCACCACCAGAGTGACTTCCCACTCTACCATCTAGCAAGTGACCGGCCATTCACCACAGAAACACCATAGTGTCCTCCCACCAGCCCAGGAGGAGATTGGCATACGTGGGGGCACACGGACTCCCCATGACCGCCCCCCTGAGCTGGTGGTAGAACTTGCCGTTATACATAAAGAAGATTAGTCTATCCTGTAATGGATGACGGTCCTAGTGCACCTTTGGCAAGGCATAGAAGGTGACAATCTGTGGGTGCTTAGGTAAGAGAACTGAAAATGTATTTTTGTTGATTAGTTTGACCTGTAAGGCTTCTTCCAGAATCTATCTAAGCTAAATATATTGTTGAGGTCTCTTTAGAGTATAGTATAGCAGTCATTGTTACTTAACATTGTGGAACACACACCGCATTTTGTTTCTCTTTTTTCTCCGTGTTTTGCACTCCTCCTGGTGAGACCCACATGACCGCAATTAGCAGGAGACACCTGAGTGCACATGGTTTTAATCCCTCCTGTCTTTTCCCATTCTGTCTACAGCAGCTATGGTGAGCGCAATACTTCATCCAGACTTGTGCTGTTTGGGGGCGACCTTCTTTGCCGGCGGTGCTGGCCGGGTTCTGGTGTGGTGTTTTTGGGTCTGGTCCGGTGGCATGGGGGTCGCAGGGCCGTCCCATGGCCCCCGTTCCCTGACTGTGCGCGCCTGCAGGGTTGGTGGCCACTGACTGGCACGGTGTGGACTTAGTGTAGGGACCCATGTGTATCAGATACCTGCACGATGGTACATGGGGCAGTAGGGCTTGATCAATTCATACACAAAATTCTGATGTTTTTTATTTAGCTTAGGGGCACTAGTATCAGCCATAGGTGTGAGGTGCAGCGCTCCTTTTCTTCCCTGAACCGCATTTTGTTTCTCTTTTTTCTCCGTGTTTTGCACTTCTCCTGGTGAGACCCACATGACCGCAATTAGCAGGAGACACCTGAGTGCACATGGTTTTAATCCCTCCTGTCTTTTCCCATTCTGTCTGCAGCAGCTATGATGAGCGCAATACCTCATACAGACTTGTGCTGTTTGGGGGCGACCTTCTCAGCCGGCGGTGCTGGCCGGGTTCTGGTGTGGTGTTTTTGGGTCTGGTCCTGTGGCATGGGGGTTGCAGGGCCGTCCCATGGCCCTCGTTCCCTGACTGTGCGCGCCTGCGGGGTTGGTGGCCACTGACTGGCACGGTATGGACTTAGTGTAGGGACCCATGTGTATCAGATACCTGCACGATGGTACATGGGGCAGTAGGGCTTGATCAATTCATCCACAAAATTCTGATGTGTTTTTTATTTAGCCTAGGGGCACTAGTATCAGCCATAGGTGTGAGGTGCAGCGCTCCTTTTCTTCCCTGAACCGCATTTTGTTTCTCTTTTTTCTCCGTGTTTTGCACTCCTCCTGGTGAGACCCACATGACCGCAATTAGCTGGAGACACCTGAGTATACATGGTTTTAATCCCTCCTGTCTTTTCCCATTCTGTCTGCAGCAGCTATGGTGAGCGCAATACCTCATCCAGACTTGTGCTGTTTGGCGGCGACCTTCTCCGCCGGCGGTGCTGGCCGGGTTCTGGTGTGGTGTTTTTGGGTCTGGTCCTGTGGCATGGGGGTCGCAGGGCCGTCCCATGGCCCACGTTCCCTGACTGTGCGCGCCTGCGGGGTTGGTGGCCACTGACTGGCACGGTGTGGACTTAGTGTAGGGACCCATGTGTATCAGATACCTGCACGATGGTACATGGGGCAGTATGGCTTGATCAATTCATACACAAAATTCTGATGTGTTTTTTATTTAGCCTAGGGGCACTAGTATCAGCAATAGGTGTGAGGTGCAGCGCTCCTTTTCTTCCCTGAACCCTGTCGAACCAAAGTTGTATGTTTGGCTGCACAAAGTGTATTCTGCTGTACTTACAAAGTAAATGACTGGTAAAGAGACTCTTTGATTCTCTGCCCCGCACCAACACAGTATACACGCACTTCTTGGGACATTTCCCCTTTCTGTGGGTCACTAGCCACAGGGGAAAAAGGTACAACCGGCCCTCTAAACTGAAAGCAGGTGGGCCACCATACCTGTATGCACTGGCGTCACGACATAACATCACTGGGCCCGGTTGTATGTCGGCCAACCACCACCAGAGTGACTTCCCACTCTACCATCTAGCAAGTGACCGGCCATTCACCACAGAAACACCATAGTGTCCTCCCACCAGCCCAGGAGGAGATTGGCATACGTGGGGGCACATGGACTCCCCATGACCGCCCCCCTGAGCTGGTGGTAGAACTTGCCGTTATACATAAAGAAGATTGGTCTGCCCTGTAATGGATGACGGTCCTAGTGCACCTTTGGCAAGGCATAGAAGGTGACAATCTGTGGGTGCTTAGGTAAGAGAACTGAAAATGTATTTTTGTTGATTAGTTTGACCTGTAAGGCTTCTTCCAGAATCTGTCTAAGCTAAATATATTGTTGAGGTCTCTTGAGAGTATAGTATAGCAGTCTTTGTTACTTAACATTGTGGAACACATAGCCTGTTATCATTGTTGGTCCAATATCACCAGATTGTAGTCCTTATCTGAGGGTTTGATTCTAATGGAATGATCTCTCTCTCTCTCTATCTCTCTCTCTCTCTACCTCTCTCCCTCTCTCGCTCTCTCTTACATTTGCTTCTTTCACATATTAAAAGATGTATTTTCTACACCATTTAGTTATTCCAGGTCTTGAGTGACCAGTTGGAGAATTGGTCTAGAATCATCTAAAGGTGGCAATCTGGTGCTCTTTGAATGTAAATCTATAAATGGCTCCTCCCCTGATTGTCTTTGTCCTGTGTCATACATTCCATTCAAAAGTTGTATATTCGGTAGGTCTGTCACTGATATCTGTACTTGAATTGCAAGCAGAATGGTTTGAAATCGGACCAGAAAATGCTGCCAAACGAGGAGAAAAGTCCTTAGGACCAGTTTACACAGAGTAAAATCAGTGTAACTAAGTGTGCCTCAGTGTGACACTGTTTCTCTATGGGAGGGCTTGTGCGCCTCCACTTCCGCTGTGGAAGGCGGAAGCACGCGAGCCCTCGCATAGAGAAACATTTAGGCAGGCGGGATTCCGCAGTCCAGAGTTCTGCCGAGGAATTCCACCAATTTTACTTCTTGTAAACTGACCCTTAGAGTGGCAAAACCATTCTAATTTCTCATTAGATCATTGAGACTGTGCAGCATGATAATAAGGTGTTGCATGCAAGAGATGCTATTTATATATATGTATACTGTATCCCAGTTAGACCCCTGTGGAGTATAAGGTGGAGTGTCTCCATAGGGCTGGGTGTCCCATTCAGACTAAATCCAAAAGTGACATTCAATTGTACTATTTCTAAAAGTCCTATACTGTTTATGCATAATAACCTTATTTCATATTGATTATGTGTGGTTATGCTACCACCTACTGGTGTTATACTGTTGTGTACCTTTGTATTGGCTGTGAATAAGGGGTTACCTAATATACTACAAACATTCCATAAAGTTATGCAGAAAAATTTCTAGAGAAGTAAGATTAGCTTCATAACTGAGCTAATCTCCACTACTGAGAAGAATTTAGTCCTGTTCCGCCTTAAGCTGTGGGTATGTGTCCCTCAGAGAAGAGAGGTCTAGCTGGGCCTGACAACATGGCCCTATGAAGTACCCTTCTATTTCCTTTAGAAGCTTGTGTGGTAGTCCCATTTTGATGAGAATTTCTACAGACGGAGAAAGAAATAAAAACAATATTTTAAGAGTCTGTCGAAAAAAGTTGCAGATGTGCTTTATTTCTTTAAACTAGGACCATTCAGGGCTTCGGGTCGAGCCTAGGACAGCACAGTTTTCATGTTATGAGTCTTCAAGAAAACTACTCCCAACAGATGGATATTCCAGCCAAAAAAAAAATCAGAGTATTACATATTTACCATGAGACAACCAGTTGACTAAATCATAGAAGAACTTGAGGCTAGTGATTCAGAAACTAAGGCCATGACATCCAGTTACAGAAACCCTAATACACGTTTGCACTACCTGGGTGACCACCTACCCCAGGTCACAATTGTACAGCTCCCTACAAATGTGTTAGTCCATTATATAGGGGGAGATTTATCAAAGTGTGTAAAATTTAGACTGGTGCAAACTGCCCACAGCAACCAATCACAGCTCAGCTTTCCTTTCAGCACTGCCTGAAGCTGAGTATATTAGATGATATCTCAAAGAATATCACAAAGGTAGGAAATGTGCACAGGGCTTGAATGATCCCACGGTGACCTGCTTGCTGCATGCATATGACCTATGGTGTAAGTAGTTAAGGGGGAGTGGCACCAAACACCCGATTCACATATTGCTGGGGGGTTTATATGTTTGTTAACAATGACCTCATACGGAGTCTGACTTATATGAGACTTCCACATATTCAATGAGAAAAGAAAGAAAAAAACTTTGGGAACGGTAACGTCTTCTGTGTGAACTAGTCCTTAGAAATGGTGAACTTACACTTGGTGAGTGGTGAGGATTTCACCACTCTTAAAAGAAACACGCCCAAAGATAATTATGAAAGGCTCTCTGCGATCCTCCCGGTGTGAACTCCCAGTTCCCGGTCTCCGAAATACCAAACAAGAAAAATTAAAAAAAATAGGAGAGCGAACGTTACATCTGATAAAATCATAAATATGTATCGTTAAAAAAGGGAGCACAGATGTTACTCACGCTAAGGAGGGGAGTTTTGGAATGCTCCCCTCCACCTCCAGGTTCTCCTTCAGAAAGATCTCAGCAGGTATCCAGATCAGTCTTTGTTTCTTGTAGCTACCTTTCAGAATCTGGAGAGAAACACTGGGATTCCTGTATCGATTTCTCAAATCTGGTTAGGTCGTACGTGTTAGGCATGACTCTAATGTAGGCCTGTAGAAATATAAGGAGAGCTGCTGCCTTCCACCTTCCAATTTTCCTGGATGTGGGATCGGGACCAAACTCCAAATAACCTTGCAACAATGGTGGATTCCTTGGCGCTCAAACCTCCAGGCACAGTCACTCCACTTCAATCAAGATGCGGAGATTACCAGTATTCTTGCCAATCAGATGTGTTCTTTATTGCTACGCGTTTCAAGGGTTAACCACCCTCTTCTTCATGCCTGAAGAAAGGGAAATTGGAAGGTGGAAGGCAGCAGCCCTCCTTATATACCTACAGGCCTACATTAGAGTCGTGCCTAACACGTATGACCTAACCAGATTTGAGAAATCGATACAGGAATCCCAGTGTATCTCTCCAGATGCTGAAAGGTAGCTACAAGAAACAAAGACTGATCTGGATGCCTGCTGAGATCTTTCTGAAGGAGAACCTGGAGGTGGAGGGGAGCATTCCAAAACTCCCCTCCTCAGCGTGAGTAACATCTGTGCTCCCTTTTTTTAACAATACATATTTATGATTCTAACCGATGTAAAGTTCACTCTCCTATTCTTTTATATTTTTTTGTTTGACATATTCAATGAGGGCACTGTTACACCCACATGTGTGCCATAAAAAGAGATTGTGTGAGAAAAATATTACACGCATCCTCAGGTAATACAGTTTTTTATAAAATTGTGTAAAAAACAACCGCGCTCCTGATAGACACAGCTATTCGTAAAAATGCCAGTGTCCGTATAGCTGCAGGCTACCAACAAGTGGTTACTGCTCCCACTCAATAAAAATATAGTACAAGGTAATAATAATGTTGTGCCGCGCTTAGATAGTTACCGTATTGTACTGAAATGGTTAACTACTTCACATAATAGCATTCAGGTACTTGTAAGAGCTAGAGTCACTCACCGCATTGGTGTGTTGGTTGTGCTCTGACTTGTGGTCCTCCGTATCGGCCAATACTACGTCTGATAGGTTTTTGGTTTTCTTTTTTCTTCTTTCTCTTTCAAACTCCTTTAAAGTCCTTTAAAGTCCCTTGAATTAGTTAGAGTTCTCTACGTCCTTTATGGTCCTTTATGGTTGTTTTAAACTACTTTACAAAGCGTGCGCCCCGGCCGGGGCGCACGCTTTGTAAAGTAGTTTAAAACAACCATAAAGGACCATAAAGGACCATAAAGGACGTAGAGAACTCTAACTAATTCAAGGGACTTTAAAGGACTTTAAAGGAGTTTGAAAGAGAAAGAAGAAAAAAGAAAACCAAAAACCTATCAGACGTAGTATTGGCCGATACGGAGGACCACAAGTCAGAGCACAACCAACACACCAATGCGGTGAGTGACTCTAGCTCTTACAAGTACCTGAATGCTATTATGTGAAGTAGTTAACCATTTCAGTACAATACGGTAACTATCTAAGCGCGGCACAACATTATTATTACCTAATACAGTTTTTTATTTTGGATGTAAAAAGTACAGAAATAGTCAGTAAGACAGGACATCTACAACTTGGGGCTTTGAACCCTGGTCCCCGGGAATGTTAGGAAGCCCCATAGAGAATGAATGGATACAATCCATTAATTCTATGAAACATACCACAGCCACTCTCATGATCAGTCAAGGTCCCATCATCATCTGCTAGTTATCCTTTATCCTATCAATAGGGGATAACTATTAATTGTGGGAAGATAGTAGAGGTTTTTCGTTTCTGTGACCTCTACCTCTGTGTGACATCAACCGACAACCCTGTTTCACTGTCTTAATAGTACTGAGAAATTTAGTCATACTATTAAAACAGTTATACAATCTGATGAAGGGAGTTATAACTCCTGAAACGCGTTATTGACATTTTTATGCATGATTTTATACTGGTTAAAAGCCAATAAATAAGCTTTTTAATTTTTACAATTGTTGTGAAAGAGTTTTTGGCAGCGCCTGGAAACTCATCCAGGAATCCTTTTTTTTCTCAGATTATTGCATAACACAAGAGTACAACCACAGTACACGTCTCCTCTCAGGGAGCGTGTTCAATTACACCCCACAATATCATAGAATTCACAGAAGGGGGTGCACAAATTATATAAAACCTAACGTTTATTTAATATATTTAAAAATATACCCCACATAAATAGACCAATTCACAACATGCAACAAGAATTGATAAATATACAAGCACTGTTCTCAAAAGTATACACCCAGAACCATAGCCTATTGTCTTAATGTGCTTTAACAGCCATGGTCATAGGTTACTATTCACACCAGGGTAGAAGGATACACTCGGGATAGGGACCGTCTAGCCCTGATCGAGTGTTATGTATACACTACCCCTTCTCGCACAGGGGGGAGCGGGGCACTCGCCCTAACAAGGGCGACCCCTACCCTGGTCTACCCCTTGGTAATCAACACCCTGTTATGCCCTAAAAGCAATAACGCTGGTCCCTTACCCTCCGACGCGTTTCCTCCAGATAGCCGGATTTCTCAAGGAGGCAAGGTGAAGTGCTGGGAATAATTATAACTGGGGCCTAACTGTTAAGATAAAAAAATATGGATAAGACAAAGTGTAAATCTACTACATTCATGATAAACGAACTATGTAGCACCATGTCTCAAAGCGGGGTACACTCACCGGCTGCTGCAGTGGCAGGCAAAGAGCCGTGGTACACTCCGTGCAAGTGTGCACAATGAGTGTGTGTCCTGGAGCAGTGGCTGCAGACATTTGCAGTCCTGGTCCGGGGGGGAAGATATACAGCGTTACCGCGCGCTTCCGCCCTTACGCGACGTCACTTCCGGTCATGTGACCAGCCGCGACGGTCAGCTGAGCGCAGCGGCGTTGCCCTGGTTACGCTGTAAACAAAGTGACAGCGTCCCTGGGTTCATGTATACTGCTCAAATGAGGAGGATTTTTATGGTGGTCTTCATGCTGTCTCAGTGCTTTGTCGCTGATAAATACAGATATGGGAAACACAGATATGGAAAATTAAAAGGTGGAGTGTTAAAGTTGTACATACCAAACGACATCGTGTGATCATGCAGTGTGTTATTTGCATTATTAGCAGGGAGATGACTATGTCTCATTTCATGATTTTCAAAAGTATTTTAGAGGAAGGAGAAGAAGGGAGAGAATTAGGGGGGAAAGAGGGAGAGAGGGGGGGGGGGGGGGAAAGCATGTTATCACAAGTAGCATGTAAAATTCAGTTGTTCATTAAGCCCCATGGGCGCTGTGGTCTTCATCCTAAAGATCCATTCACATTCCTTTTTCAGGACCAGTTTATCCCAGTTCCCCCCTCTCACTGGGGGCTGTACAACCTCCGGACCCACAAATGACAGTCCTGTTACCCTGCCCATATGGCATGTGTTAATATGACGGGCTATGGGTTTGTCTGTTTTGTTGATCACGTCCCTCAGGTGTTCCCCTATCCTTCTAAAATACTTTTGAAAATCATGAAATGAGACATAGTCATCTCCCTGCTAATAATGCAAATAACACACTGCATGATCACACGATGTCGTTTGGTATGTACAACTTTAACACTCCACCTTTTAATTTTCCATATCTGTGTTTCCCATATCTGTATTTATCAGCGACAAAGCACTGAGACAGCATGAAGACCACCATAAAAATCCTCCTCATTTGAGCAGTATACATGAACCCAGGGACGCTGTCACTTTGTTTACAGCGTAACCAGGGCAACGCCGCTGCGCTCAGCTGACCGTCGCGGCTGGTCACATGACCGGAAGTGACGTCGCGTAAGGACGGAAGCGCGCGGTAACGCTGTATATCTTCCCCCCCGGACCAGGACTGCAAATGTCTGCAGCCACTGCTCCAGGACACACACTCATTGTGCACACTTGCACGGAGTGTACCACGGCTCTTTGCCTGCCACTGCAGCAGCCGGTGAGTGTACCCCGCTTTGAGACATGGTGCTACATAGTTCGTTTATCATGAATGTAGTAGATTTACACTTTGTCTTATCCATATTTTTTTATCTTAACAGTTAGGCCCCAGTTATAATTATTCCCAGCACTTCACCTTGCCTCCTTGAGAAATCCGGCTATCTGGAGGAAACGCGTCGGAGGGTAAGGGACCAGCATTATTGCTTTTAGGGCATAACAGGGTGTTGATTACCAAGGGGTAGACCAGGGTAGGGGTCGCCCTTGTTAGGGCGAGTGCCCCGCTCCCCCCTGTGCGAGAAGGGGTAGTGTATACATAACACTCGATCAGGGCGTAATAGGGCTAGACGGTCCCTATCCCGAGTGTATCCTTCTACCCTGGTGTGAATAGTAACCTATGACCATGGCTGTTAAAGCACATTAAGACAATAGGCTATGGTTCTGGGTGTATACTTTTGAGAACAGTGCTTGTATATTTATCAATTCTTGTTGCATGTTGTGAATTGGTCTATTTATGTGGGGTATATTTTTAAATATATTAAATAAACGTTAGGTTTTATATAATTTGTGCACCCCCTTCTGTGAATTCTCAGATTATTGCATGTTGCTACGAGCCCGACATTGGGAGATGCCTGTTCCCTGGATCCTCTGGCCGGCAGGGTAATATGCACAAAGCCCAAGGGGCTAAAAGGTGAGAGTCCATCTGCGATTTCAATTATTCATACACCTCATATATATAACAGGATTAAACGAGGCACCATCCTCCTGGCTTTTTTGTCTTTCTCACATTATTAAAACAGTTGGCTCATCAAATTTTGTCCACAGAAGTAATCAGTTGATCATCCCAGGTCCTGAATCCTGCTCCACACTGATGAAAGGCAACACCCCGAAACAGCTGTATGTGGATGGATACCTATCCTTGGTTTTTTACTTGTCATTACATTGACTTATAGGGCCACTAAATATGGAGGTTTTGATAGTTTCCCTACTGGAGTCACCCCTTTGCTGGGCCCTTTCCAGAGGGATAACTGGCCTGTCCCGTGTTTTGAAACTCTTAAATGAGGCTCCACAGACTCTTTTTTGCATATTCGCAGGTCCTTATTTTGTTGGAAGATGCTTCATTTGGTATTACATTGAGATGAAAAGTTGTATATGTACTTTGGACCTTTAGAATGGGAGCCGCCCACACAGGAAAAACTTTCCATTCTGGCTAATAGAGGGGAATCCTAAGAGATCCCACCAGTTTCGTCCAAATGCCATACTAGGGCATATGGATGGGATATGCTTCATTAGACAAACCATTTAAACATCTGGTCTGTAAGCAATTAATATATATTTAAATATTGCATATGGTACATAATAACTAGAAAACCAAATGAGGAGTATGTTCATAGAGTCACTGACCATTCAAACCATGTGATGAATAGAAAATGTGCTTTACAGATCTTTAAAACAGAGAAGTGATGATTGCAACAATTATGTACAATTATTGAAGTATTTTTCTTAAACAAATTTATTTGTGGGAAAAGCACTTACGTCTAATTTAAAAACTAAAGCATTAAACCAATACATTAACTGGCCGGCTAATTTTCTTAATTACTTTCTGTTGGATTTGAGTGGCTGCTTTACAATTCTCTGAAATAACAGCTATTGACTAAGAAAGAAGTCACAATCAAATTACTTAAAGGTATTTGTATAGCTTTTATTTAAGTATATAAAGAACATGATGCACAGGGAAAGTGTGTGTGTGTGTGTGGTGTTTTAGCTTGTAGGAAGGGTGAAAACCAAAAGCATCCTGCACTGTACAAAACCCCATTGCAGACTGTTGGGTTATACCATTTAAGTTACACTGGACCATTAAAAAATTGTAACTGATGTTATGCTGTGTTGCAGGGTTATTCACTTGTTAAACATTGTACATATATACCTATCTGGTGTGACTATGTTTATGCTTGCAATAAATGGGCAAGCTGTGTAGTCTTAGTGTATTGCCTATATGACAAGCAGCTACCATGCCAGTAGCAACAATGGCATGCCAACTGTGGGGTTGTAAGCCGTATATCGGGGTGGGCTCCCCAGGATACACGAACAAAGAAAGCAACTCCAGATTAAACAAAACTGCACTTTACTGAAACATGCAAAGGTAATAAAGGTAATAACAACTCAAATATCACAAAATTATATACAATCAGGCCTAAGCCAAGAACCCTGTGCTACACAGCATGCCCCTGGAAATATGTTGTATCAATACAAACATACTAAATTTACATACTAGCGAGTTCGCATAGGCCGGCCGCCAAATACCTATTAAACCCCTAAACAATTAGGAAAAATCATGTACAGGTGTGTATCATGGGTGCTTGCAGTGTAGCACAGCAGCTTACAATCTTATAAATTATTTACACTGTTCCCCAAACCACAAATAACAATTTAAAAATGCAAATGGCCGAGTATGCTGTCAGCTGGTATCACAGGCCAAGGATTTCTTCTAATGTCCCACAGCTGGGATGTCTCTTACACAATACATTGCAGCCTGTCACAGACAATGGTCCTAACTATACTAACTACACGCTTACTGTCCCGGGTCTCCTTTAGATAGATGGCCAATCACGGTTACTGAGTGGGGGCCCCCCCTGCCAAAGTTCTGTACCAAAGATGGTGGTCGCTCCTCTTCACAACTGGATTTAACACAGCTCCCATGCTGCCTCAGTGATTCTCTCCTCTCTCAATGGGAGACAAGTCATAGACTAGTATAGCTGTTCTCTACAGCAGTTGGGGATTCTTCATGGTCCTATATTGTTTTTCCAAAAATAATGTGCTTAATATACTGTGGCAAACGTAAAACAAATGATCCACACTGTAGGAGATTCCCTAATCTTTATTTGGTAGGTGATTCCTATAGTATGTGATAAATGAAATCTTATTGATTTCCCTGTGCCCTCAAATCATGTTCTGCAAGAAAGATGTTTAATAAAGTAGATTATAAAAATTCAATTACAGCAATACCATATAGCCTTGCCTAAAGTAAAAATCAAACACTGTTTTTCAGTATGCCTCTTTTGAATGAGCTTTAAGTATTGATCTAAAGATCACAAATCATGAAATGAGAAATTAATTTCTACTAATTCATCACTTTAGTGAATGCTGAATCATTTAAGACTACCTGTAAGGTTTTCACTAAATTGTTCAGTAGAGGAAGGGAAAACTCTAATGTATCTGTTCACTGAATTTATAAGCATAGTTTGATCCATGTACAAGGAATAAGATAAATGGGCTGGCTTAATGGACTAAAATTGCTACAGAACAACTTAGCTGATTACACATATTATTGTTGGTCTTGTTTACTAACTCAGCAATTAGTCATCTCTCATGTGTTTCTTGAAAATCATACATAATGTAACAGGGACTATAATAATTATAGCAATATATTGAGAATATTGCTCTTCTGTGATTATTATTTGCTTTCATTACACTGTATATAAAGTGAAATTTAACAGATACAATAAACTTTATATATTATATAACTTCAACTTGTACTTAAAGGAGAAGTCCGGCCTCTAGTTTTTTTGGTTTTTTTTTAAAGGCCCGGGCATGGGGGAAAATAACAAATGGTATTAACTCACCTCTCCCCGTGCCTCTTCAGTACCGGATCGCTGCTCCGAGACCTCTGCCGGGATTAAGAATCTCCAACACTGCAGACGTCATGACAAGACGCTGATGGGCTGGCGCTCAGCCAGTTAGTGACCCGAGCGGGACGCGGCTCCAGTAACGGATTGGCTGAGAGGGCTGTCCATCAGCGGCTACAGGCATTTTTCCCTGGGACGTGATGTCATCACAAGTCGTGGGTATGCCTTCCAGATGATCAGATGGTGCATCGTGGACATGGTGAGAGGTTAGCAATGCTTTATTGTCACTCTCTTTCCTGCCACCTGTAAAGTAGAAGTATTTCTGGTCATGGTATAATATTAACAAATGTGTATACTCTTACCTTAGGTTTAGTTACAGGGATAAATCATTCACAAATTCTGTTTCATAAGGGACATTAGCAGCGTAAGATTTATATTCGTTAATTTAAATGGGGTCATACACATCCATTTTTGAAAATTGATTTGATTTTGCCTGCTGACCCATTCTACCAGTAGGGCCTGCACTTATACAGTCCATTTTTGTAGAATAGAGGCTCCATTACAAGTTAATGGGTCAGTTTTAAATGGCTGTCCATTTTTACTCCTCCTCAGTCCTAGATTGGTAATCTGGCTCATTGGACAAATGCCCGGTGAGCTGCCCAGAATGCCAGTCAGTGGGCTGTGTCCGCCTATGCAAATCTATATGGGTTAAAGAGGGGGCCTGATACTAGAATACTACGTGGGGGGTGCAGAGAAACCAGACAACTATTTGGAGGAACAAACTGGGCCTAACTGCTTATATGGGGGAAGAAGGGGCACTGATACTGATACAATACACATGGGAAGTTTGTATATAGATGAGGATGATGCTGGAGCGGGGAGCCCAAAATGTTTGTCTGACAGATCCTGTGCAGACGAGTCTTTTTTTTTTTTATACAATATATTATATTGTGTTTCATTTACCATGTCATTTTATAGCACGAACCTGCCAATCATTTTTCAGAGTTATGGTCTTTCTGCTTTTATAATACGAAATTCAAAGCACCTAAACAAGTAATCAATACTATTGCACATAAAACACGATCAATGCACAATTAATATATACTCAGAAGTATGTGAAATGTTACTTACAATCACAGACATTTATAGAAAATAAACAGGATATTTCATCACAGGATGGATCATGGACTATATAGCAATATTTCATAAGATATCGCTCATGTATATTCTTCAATTATAATATGTACAGTGTATTACCATATATGTAAGTGAAAACAAATGCTAAAAGTATTTTATTTGTGGCTATCCTTTGAAATAAATATACATTCCTTGCCTACTTTTCAAAGTATGCACATGTCAAAATAGTTGTCATTTCTGTATACCAGCAGAGTTCACAGGGGTTTGAGTCACTGGTATAAAACAAAACTTGATGTTGCATGCTACCTCCTGCTATCAGACTAATGGAGGTACATTAATGTATTTGGCTATGGGATGCTTTCACAACTATGATCCCAGCACGCAGTTTAGCACAATGCTTGCAGCTGTTAAATATATTCTACACTCCATTTACACTTAACATTGCTTTTTCAGCAGGAGGCTTGGCCTAATCAAAAAGGGTTTAAAATTCTTATATTTTATTTTATCCTTTCTCACTTTTGCCCCATAGTGTGTGTTCTCTGCAATGAGGTCATTTAATGTATTCATCTAGCTGGCTCTAGATAAAATAACGTCTTAGGTATAGGTAACATTAAGTCTTTTAAAAAGTTTGTTTTAAAGTCAATTACCATGAGAAAGAGAAAGAATGAGTAGAAGAGTAAGGTTCTTTTCATCACATCATCTGCAGTCATAGGTTTATTTGACATTGAGTTTATTGAGATAACATTATATCTAATGTTAAAGAGGTTTCCTAAGTCACAATATTGATGGCCTATCCCTAGGCTAGGCCATCAACACCAGATCTTTCTACATTGTGCAGGTATATAGATCCATGTAAACAAAGAAGAAGCTGAACTATTAGATGGACATGTGCAGTCCCTGTAAACAGCTGTTTTATGTCTGATGTTAGCTTCTTATTCTAATGATAGGTCATTAATATTGTGATTTTGGGATCTTGTGTTGATTTCCCATATACATATCCCTAGGTAATTAGACCATAACAATGGCATTACATGTAGTATACAAATATATCACTGCAGCATGTGAATTAAAATTAAAAAAAAAAAAAAAAAAACTTTATTAGATATGTATTAACTTACTATATTGCACCATAGCCACCAGCCCATGATATAACAAGAAGCAACAAAGTTGACCCACCAATGTATAAGATGCGAAATAGCCAAAATAGTGACAGTAAGGATCTGTCACCAGGGTCTGGACACATTTCCCCTGATCTGGGTTCATCAGGAGACCAAAACCTATATGCAAACGACCTAATAGCCCACTAAGGTCAAGAGTCAAACAAGCAGCTGAGTGCCACATAAGAGAAAAACTGGGGCACCATGCAACAAAATCTGTCAGGTTGTTTATGGTCCTAATCCACACTAGATAAATAACAGAAATGCCGTGGCTCCTCCAAGCCACTCAAACGATTCAGTATCCTGAAGTAGGATCTATTTTGGCAACTTACAACTGACTACATTGGTTGCCTCTTGTTATTGTACGATTTGGTGGCTACAGTGCAATATAGTAAGTGATCTCACACTTACAAGTTTATCTTGAGAGTTCTTCTGGACTACAAAATTGATATCCCATTGGGAATTAAGTCATCTTTCTGGAATTTTACATGTACCAACACTATAAATGTGACTTATAATTTGCTGGGTGTCACAACGGCCGGTAGAGTTCGGCCAGGGAAAGGAATATAAAATAAAGATATGTCTATATGAGAGGCATTTGGTGATTGTGGTTTTAAAAGCAGCACTGCCATCATTATTTTTATTGAAACACTAATAAAAGTTATATTCCAAATGGGATGTTGGTGACAGATAAGAGGGTATTTGTTTATTTTACAAGGACAGAGGTGTGTCAGACTAGCTTTTTTTCACTGAAAAAGTGCTATATAGTGCATTATTTTCTCAAAAGTTACAGACAAACTAAATTCACTAAATGTCTAATGTCCAGCTAATTCATGCAAAAATGCGAAAACAAGAACAGATGGCTATGTAACACAACTGCCAGAAATCTTCTCTTTGCTAATAGTCAGATCAGTATCATTACATTAGCAGAGATAAATATTACGGATTATGGATGTCTTCGCTGCCTTTTTTTTTAACTGACAATTTTGTTTTTTAGGTGGTTTTAAATCCAATAATTAAGTAATAACTAAATTTAAGTTACAAAATGAAAGAAAATGTACTTCAGATTTTTTTTTTTTTTGAAACATACAGATGTATTTTGTTATAGTTAGTTTATTTGTTTTTATTTAATCTCCAGGAACTGATTCATTCTAGATGTAGTAGGCTTATGTTCATATGAAAACACTACAGAAGATTTCGCTATAGAAAATTGCTTTAGACAGATGTGGTTAAGTTACAAAGATACAGTTTAGCATTTAATCATGATGAAAAGCTGACTAATCAACCTACAGTATGGATATAGACCCCCACAATTTCTATAGTACAGTTTAAATCATGCATTTAAGTGTAATGAAACTGAACCTGGGAAGAGGATGAAACGGGGAGAAATACATATTCCATTCACAAGTCCTGCTTAAAGGGGTTGTCCGTGATAAAATTATATTTTACTCTGCTGCTAGGGCTGTGGGGGACATATCAGTGACATATACTTACCTGTCCCGTTCCACCACTGCTGCAGGGTCCTAGACTGCCCATCCTATGCTGCTGTCAGTGATTTTTAAAACATCAAGTGGTGCACTGTTCCCCCCGCAAATGAAAATTCAGCATAGCCAGTACAGTCTATGCCGAGCTTCCATTTCTGTCCAGAACATCACGTCATCGGATGTTTTGAAATTGCTGACAGTGGCGGAGAGCGGGCTGCCTGGGAAGCGGCAGTGGATCATGACAGGTACATATATGACACTGACATGTGCCATGCAACCCTAGCAGCATAGTAAAATATTGTTTCATCCCAGACAACCCCTTTAACCCCTTAGTGACTGGCCTTAACAACCAGCGTTGTTCTATTTTTGCCCACATTCCCATATGATTTCTTGTTATTTTGCGGGAAAAATTATACATTTTAATGCAGCCATTTTTAGATTTATAAAAAAAAAATTTTATTAACCCTTTTTTGGAGGGATAATAGAAAAAATGTCATTCATTTCTATATGGCTATGTAAAGGCATATACATGGTAATCCTGGGGGCCTTCATAAGGCCCCCGAGATTACCATGGAGACAATCGGGAGCCCAAACCTTGGTGCGGAACCTCCAATCACATGACTACCAGCCTGCATGCCACTGGAACCCATTACATTCTGCTGTCATGATGCAAGAGGCAACTATCTTGGAGGTTTCTCTAATTTCCAGGTTGAGACATGTTAGTGGTTGTCAGCTGAGGTATATCTCTTAGTTACAAAAGATCCTTCATATGCTCTAAAGAAAATGAACAGTGGGAGCACAAGGGGAGATAATTTAAATCTGATTTCTTTCTTTAATTAAATGTTCTTTTATTAATTTAAATAATATGGATTGGTGCATGCCTGTAGGCAACTAGAATTCCATACTGTCTCAGCACACTCCAGACTCAGCCTATACTTGGGTGGATCTATGCAGAGGGATGTACCTAGACTACCCAGGGTAACTGAAGCCTACCACAGTAATGTAGACTCTCGGACCTCACCGGTATCTGCCCGGGACTCCTTTTTATGCTAAAAGTATGCCCACCCACTGCCACTGAGGAGAAACTATAAGACATACCGCACTCACGTATCCTGTAGCTGAGATAATATACTGTTATACAGTGTCCACACACAGACCCCCCCCCCAATACTTTCTAGGTCTTTTATACTTTCTGATGGAAGGAACACACCCTGTATTACCTTTCCCAATCACCTCGAGTTACCTAGGGTCTCCTCCTGCCCTCCAGCCAATCCCTTAGGTCAGCCAATCCCAGTGTGAGTAGGTAATAAACCTAAACTGAGCTTTTGAGGACAAAACCACTTTGGTGACTACCAATCCCATGATCCTCCACTAGCTTTGCTCATCCTTGAAACAAGACGTGAGCCCAGCTGGGGGTGATTAACCAGCCAGCACACTAAAGTTTGTCCATTAACCCTTTGGGAATAGGGAAACAATATACCAGGAAACAATAAGAGATACATTACATACATCATGTTTGTCAAACCTGCTCTTCCAGTTCCAGTTTCCATTGAAATAATCATAATTTCCTCTATATACTTGCTGCATATGTAGACTTGTATGTGTCATTCAACTAGGACCCTGTGCTCTCACAGTTCTTCAAAGGCGACTGGAAGTCACAGACATAGCCGTAAGTACTTATTTTAACACTTAAAAATTTCAAATATTTATTTTTCTACATCTATGTTGATACATCAAGTGCACTGTATGTTTGAGTATGTATGTCTGCATAAAGCAGATTGAAATGTATAGCGTTTTTAAATTTATGTATGTATTCCAAGAGATATACTTTTAGTTTGACATACTAAAATATTTACCGATATTTTGTAACCTGAAGTGATGTTAAGATTTGTGAAGCAAATGTGGCAAGAGGATAGTAAATAATACTTTACTGTTTACTGAATAATTCATTTAGTGGTTTACATTTTACAAGACAGTCACTTCAGTAATTGTCCGCGAGTTAGTTTGATGTTTGTGTGCTACTTTATAGTTGTACATTTTTCCTTCCTTGCATCTTCTGTGTAAAATTATATGGATCTTAAGTCATCTCTGAAGGTGCAACATCCAATAAATAAAATATCCCCTTGATCAGTGTCAGAGGTTGAAAAAAGTATTCACGGATTTGGGCATTTCTCTATGTCAACCCATGTTTAGAACTTTAACTACAATACCAGTAAATCAAATGGAAGTAATCAAGACGAATTTAAAGTATTTGTCATGTGTGAAATATACAGCGCACCAGCAGCTCTTTCTAAAATATATTGGCCAACCATATCTCCGGAAGTGCATATGTTTTAAAAATACATGTCAGAACTAGGAAATTTTTCTTTTGCCCTTTCAGGACCAAGATCTTCAGATGTCTCAATGACCACAGCAAAATTTCAATTTTTGAAATGGTATATTCGAGATGCAAATATTTCTTCATTTAATTGCAGTGGTTTTTTAATCCTTTAAAGACCAGGCTATTTTAATTTTTGTGCTTTGGTTTTTTCCTCCCTGTGCTTAAAAGGCCATAGAACTTGAATTTTTTTTAACCCATAGACCCACATGAGCCCTTATTTTTTGCGCCACTAATTGTACTTTGCAATGACAGACTTAATTTTTGCATAAAGTCTGCTGTGAAACAAAAAAAATTATATGAGAAGTAAAATTAAATATAGACTGCAATTTTTTTTATTTTATTTTTTTTTTTTTGCCGGGGGGGGGGGGTGTTTACGCCATTTGCCCTGTGATAAAACAAATATACATGTTTCTCAAGTTGGTATGATTACAACTATATGCTGTGCTTACTTCGGTAGCTTCGGTACCTTGATTGCGTATATGCAACTTTTTGATCACTTTTTATTAAAGTTTTTCTGGATTTGATGCGACCAAAAATGTGCAATTCAGCACTTTTGAATTTTTAGGTGCTTACGCCGTTTACCGTGCAAGATCAGAAATGTGATTATTTAATAGTTCGGGTGATTACACATGCAGTGTTACCAAACATGTTTATTTATTTATTTTTATTCATAAAAGGGGAAACGGGGGTGATTCAGACTTTTATTAGGGGAGGGAATTTTTTTATTAATAAAAAAAACAACATTTTTATTTTTACACACTAACGCTAACTCTACTAACTCTGGTCTGTTTGTCCTCCCCCCCCCCCCCTCTCTTTTGATGTGCATCAGTCCCAAGCAAACCGGAGGGCATTCTGGAATATATGGCTTAAAGTGTAACTGTCAATTATTTTTTATTTATTTATTTTGCAGAAATCAATAGTACAAGCTATTTTAAGAAACTCTAATAGGTTTTATCAGCAAAGAAGTCTTTTTTTTGTACTCAAAAAGCCATTTTTGCATTCCCCCACCCCTCACCCCTCACCTCTTACCCCTCACTTTTTATCTGCTTATTATCAGGCAAAGCAGTCTTTATTACAAAGGAGCAAAATAAAGATGGGTTTGCTAAGTCCATTATAACTTATGGAGGGGGAGGGGTCGAGAGGGATGAGTGAGCAAGAAGAGGCGACAAACAGCTCTGCTGTTTAGGGGCTGTCTGGGCAGATAAAACTCTGGATTCACAGGTCAGGCAGAACAATCTTGGTCTGGGAACTTGGTGAGAAAAAATTGCAGTTAAATGTGTTTTGCAGCACTGCTTTTCTCCTCTCCATGCTCAATCATCCCCCTTGACGCCTCCCCCCTCCTTAAACCATGATGGGCACAGAAATCCTGCTTCTTCTGAAGTGTGCTTTTTAAGTTCATAAGGAAACTCTTTTACAGAGTTTCTTACAATTGCTTGTACTGTTAGGCTGGGTTCACACTACGTATATTTCAGTTAGTATTGTGGTCCTCATATTGCAACCAAAACCAGGAGTGGATTAAAAACACAGAAAGGCTCTGTCCACACAATGTTGAAATTAAGTAGATTAAGTAAATAACTGCCATTATTTCAATATAACAGCCGTTGTTTTAAAATAACAGCAAATATTTGCAGAGCCTTTCTGTGTTTTCAATCCACTCTTGGTTTTGGTTGCAATATGAGGACCACAATACTGACTGAAATATACGTAGTGTGAACCCAGCTATATGTGTATTGATTTCTGAAAAATTACATTTAAATGACAGGTATGCTTGAAAGGAGAAGTCAAAATTATTTTTTTATATATTATTGCTGATGGAAAGTTATACAATTTTCTAATGTACATTAATTATGGGAAATGCTCATATACTGCTATTTCCCTTAATTTAGTGTATCAGGAAGTGTTAGAATTCTCTCAGAAGCAGTGACGAATGGTGTAATTCCTATAGAGTGTCCAGTAGGGGCGCACTATATATAGAAGTCAATGAGTACCATTGACTTCTATATATAGTGCGCCCCTGCTGGACACTCCATTGAAATTACAATGGATGTGTATGTAAATGTAATATACAGTGTTTTTGATTGAATACATTTATGGAATACTTTGGGGAGCAAATGTCCTTGCTCCCCAAAGTATTCCATAAATGTAGTCAATCAGTACATCACAGTAAGCCCGCCGAACCGCCACCGCCCGCCCACCGCTGCGCTGCTCTGGACTGCATTCAACTACTACTCTCATCACCTGCTCATAGCCACTCTCCGCAGTTGCGAATGAAAAATACTTGCGAACACTTTACGAATGTTTACGGCAATGTTCACACATTTCATTTCTGACTCCAAAATACCTCTACCTGTAATCCTGTGTAAAGGGGCCATAGAATGATAGAAGAGACCTCACATTATATTTAAAGGAAACATTTAAATTGAAAGGAAAGTAGCTCAACAACTTCTAAAATGAGTAACACAAGATCTGTTTCTGATATATGAGTCTACGCGTTGCTATCCAGGGAATGTCATGTGAATTTCAGTCTTTTGGGGTTTTTTCAACTATGTCAGGATAGTGTATTGAAATTGGATCATCAGAAAATTGGGGAGCCTTTTTTCTCTTTAATAATACACTGCGTTTTTACAGACTATTGAAATATTCATAATAAGGTGACATTTCTTGTTTTCTTTAACTCACTTGACAGTATTGCCATGTCCACTGGGGCAGTCCTCCAGAGACACTTAAAAAAGATGTATTTCCTACAATTACTGCAGCCATTCTCTATAGTAATGAATGAATGTGTCAGAAACAGTGTTTATGTGAAGTTATTTCTGGCACTCCCATTTACTATGTATGAGAGAGAGAGAGAGAGAGAGAGAGAGAGAGAGAGAGAGAGAGAGAGAGAGAGAGAGAGAGAGACTTGACTCACCTGCATCTGCTAGGAATATCTGCTTGATTAACCGTGCAGGTCCTGATAATCGTATTATTCTATGATCTAACATGATCCCAAAACCCTAATAAAAATGGTGTGTTGCTAATGTTTTATTAAAACTCATACTGAAAGCATTCAACTAAACTAATCTATTAGTCAGCTTCTACATGGGCCTAGTCACATTTACTGGTGTGTAGAGATGAGTGAATACGATTTGATCGAGATGGTATTTGATCGAATATTGCAGTATTCGAAAGATTCGAATTTAACCGAGTAGTGTGACGAATACGCGGGAAAACATTCGAAAGCCCTACCATGGCAGTTGACGCTTTTGTTTAATCCAATCACCATGCAGGGAGGCCGTGAGGGACCCTGGGAGTACACACGCAGCGCCAAAACGGGGTCTACCCTCATTGGATGGCTGAACCACATGACCTCGAATATTTAATAATTGACTTCTGCCTCTCGACCGCAGATGTGCTTTCAACCTAGCCAGGGAGAGATCTTGGAGCCGGGAGAGATAGGTTTTAGTAGCGAAAAAGTCATCTTTGAATCCAAAGCACTTCTCAGTGCTAAGACATAGATGATATACCAGCAGCATCAGCAGCATCAGCAGCTGTATTCATTCCAGTACCCTGAGTGACTTATAGTGTCCCTGGTTTAGCCCATTAAGGGCACGTAAACCTTACACCTATTGTGCCAGTTGCCCAGTAAAAGGCACGTGATACCTATTGTTCTAGTAGCCCAGTAAAAGGCACGTGTAGCTATTGTTCCAGTAGCCTAGTAAAAGGCACGTGTAGCTATTGTTCCAGTAGCCTAGTAAAAGGGAGGTGTAGCTATTGTTCCAGTAGCCTAGTAAAAGGGAGGTGTAGCTATTGTTCCATTAGCCTAGTAAAAGGCACGTGTAGCTATTGTTCCAGTAGCCTAGTAACAGGCACATCACACATACTGTTCCAGTAACGTTCGTACAGCATGATGCGTGATACACGCAAATAACGTGCCGCTCTACGGACGCACATTGAAATCATGTATGTAACGCTGCGCAAGAAATGAAATGTGTGAACATTGCCGTAAACATTCGTAAAGTGTTCGCAAGTATTTTTCATTCGCAACTGCGGAGAGTGGCATTATACTGCGATTTTGTGGTGTTGGGTGCACCCAGGCATGCTCCCCCTAATGTCCCAGTGTAATTCCAGAGGTGTTGGCATCGTTTAGGGAGGTTTCATGGGGGACTTGGTGACCTCCAAGTGGTCGAATTTGGATTTCAAAGTGCCAAGATCGAATATTTAATAGTCGAATCTCGGGGCCTATTCGATTCGAATTTTCGAAAGTCGAATATTTCACTACTCTCTCATCTCTACTGGTGTGTTTTATTTAAAACCTAAATAATCTTACATGTTATGACAATACAACCGTATGACAATATTACAGTATTTAAAAAGGTTTTCAATAATACACTAAGGGAACTCATCATCACTCTTTTGTCTTCTAAACTAAAAAATAATGCATAATAAAGCAAGCTGCAATAGCTCCTACCACACATTGTGTCCTTCACCTGTGTTTTCGAAGCTGTTTAATTTGCTGTTTTGCTGTTTGCCGTGTTGTATGCTAATTAGCTTTATCTAGGCATTTGGGCAGTGTCTTTCTAATCTAATCACAGTTCTAATCACAGTTCTTTGCTGTATTCACACCTCTCAGGGCATGATTCACAGTCAAGGAGCCTTCTGCATCACTTGGAAACAGGACAAGATGTTGCGCAAATGCTGACACTTTAAAGCAAAGAAGCTGCCTGAGAGCCAACTCTATGCACAGATTGCAAATCCGACAGGACGGAGGTAAGGGGCTTACCCTTGCCTGTTGGTACAAGTTATTGGGACCCCTCAGCCAGGCTGCGGGACTCGGGCTGCCTGTCATTGTGCCAGGATCTGGGGACAGTAATGTGTGCCCTGCATACATTAAAACCCATTCATTGTCAGGAAAGTCTATATGTGTTCCTGCTGCATGGGGTATGTGCAGCAGGAACGTATATAGCCGTATGGCTGATGTGAAGGGGTTAATAAACCAGTCAAAAGATACTGGAACAAAATAAACACCAACCCTCATTTTAAGAGTCTATGGGGTTACATATCCCCCCCCCCCCCCCACACACACACACTGTGCACTGATTAGCTGATGGGGAGCGAGGGGAGCCGGGAGCCTCACGCACAGCCGCTGTGCCAAGCAGGTAATGTATGCTCCGGGCTGAGGGCTGCGGGCGGCGAGGGGTTAAAGGGGCCGGGTCACATACTGGCAGAGGAATGAAAATTCAAACTTGCAGCCTGAAATCCGCTGTGAGTCCGATACGTGTGGAGCTACCCGAAATGTTCCCCATTGCCTAACATTTTAATGTTCCATACCGGGTCGTTTCTGCCGTAAGGCAAAATTAGTTTATTGCTCAGGCAACATATTTTATGGAGTCACCATTAGAGTTGAGCGAACCGGGTTCGGGTTCGAGTCGATCCAAACCCGAACGTTCGGTATTTGATTAACGGGGGCTGCTGAACTTGGATAAAGCTCTAAGGTTGTCTGGAAAACATGGATAGAGCCAATGACTATATCCATGTTTTCCACATAGCCATAGGGCTTTATCCAAGTTCAGCAGCCACCGCTAATCAAATGCCGAAAGTTCAGGTTCGGATCGACTCGAGCACGCTCGAGGTTCACTCATCTCTAGTCACCATAAATAATACTGTCTGCTACACACCACTGACTTCATTGACCCCATGCCCTGCAAATGACTGCTGGATACAGAATGCAAGGAAGTCAGGACTGCAAACTTTTTCTGTCCTCACCAAGGATGGAAGGTAGTGGTTAAACAGGGTCATTTATGGTGGAGCTGGATTATGGGCACTGGTGTGAAGGGGGGGGGGGGGAGGTTAATTCCCATTTCAGGTTTCACCTCAGCCAGCAGAAAATCTAGAAACGACCCTGGTTCTGTACCATAGTTATTCGTTTGTCTCATTTTTTTGATCAAAATGTCTAGAGAAATTTCAGAAAGCTTAACTAAACAATATATTATTTATGGGGAAGCCTTTGAAGACAAATTTTAACAATAAATATGTTTAATGAGTGTGGATGTCTCCTTATACATACCCATCATAGAAACATAGAAGATTGGCGATAAATTGTGTTATTGTAGATTTACCAACCACATCTGCTAGAAGTTTGTTCCAAGTATCTACTTCTTTTAGTAAAATAATATTTTCTCATTTTGCTTCTGATCTTTCCCCCAACTAATCTCTCACTGTGTCCTCCTGTTCTTGAGTTCAGTTTTTTTGACTAAAAACACTTCCCTCCGGAACCTTATTTGGTCCTTTAACATACTTAAAGTGTCACTGTCATTAAAAAAATCTTTTGCAGAAATCAATAGTACAGACGATTTTAAGAAACTTTTTAATTGGGTTTATTAGCCGAAAAATGAATTTTTATCATGAAAAAGCAGTTTGAAGCTCTCCCCCTGTCTTCATTGTTCTCCTATGGAGAGAGGGAAATAAGACGCCAAAACAGGACAACAAAGAGTTAATTTAAAGCTATATCACCGGGCTCTCTCCTCTGATGTCACCACTGACCTATCTGACCTCTGAATAGCACTCCGAATAGCTCCCCCCTTGTGTAATCCTTTGTTCTCTGCTCTGTGCTGCCGACATTTCTCCTCACTCTCTCTTCCCCCCACCCCTCTTCACAGCACAGACAGGATCCGTCTGATTGAGATTTCCTGATTCTGAGCAGTGGCTGACAGAAAGGAGAGGAGGGGGGGGGCTGGGGAAAGTCTTTTTAAATGCAGATAATGGCCTATTTGCCTAATAAACCCAATTACAAAGTTTCTTAAAATCGCCTGTACTATTGATTTCTGCTAATAAAATGTTAACGACAGTGACACTTTAAAGTAGGGGTTGGGGAACTGTTGAGGGCCTGTCGGGCATTAATAAAATCATTCACGGGCCGCATACTGTGCGCTGCAAATTGTGGCGTGGGTTAGCAGCACCCAGCTCTAGTTAACCCCTTATTAATACCCCAGGTAGCTCTAGTTAACCCCTAATTGTTGCTCCTGGTAGCTATAGTTAACCCCTTATTGATGCCCCTGGTAGCTCTAGTTAATTCCCCCAGTCATGCCCCTGGTGGCTCTAGTTACCCCCCCCCCAGTCATGCCCCTGGTGGCTCTAGTTAACCGCCCCCCCCCCCTTCCCAAGTCATGCTCCTGGTGGCTCTAATTAACCCCCAGCGTCTGTCTCAAATGAAAAAATAAACATCCCACTCACCTTTCCTCTGCTCCCAGGCTGCCCAGGTCCTTTTCTCTTCCCCCTGGCCTCTGCCCGTCTTCTCCTGCAGGCGGCACGCGATGAAATGACGTCATCGTGCGTGGCCCACAGGAGAAGGAAGACATGCGCCGCTCTGGTGGGGAAGGTGACAGCACTAACAACATCCTCCTGTATCTGGCAGCCGACACAGGAGGATGCTGTGTATGTCAGCTCCTGCCCCACCAGCTCCTGTCACAGGAGAGCCGCGGGCCGCATCAGGAGGCCTCAGGGGCCAGATGCGGCCCACGGGCCAGAAGTTCCCCACCACTGCTTTAAAGGTTTTAATCATGTGCCCCCTTTCCCTTTTTTTCCCCAGACTATACAAATTCAAATCCTTAAGTCTTTCCTGATATGGTTTATGCCTGACACCCTCTACCATTTTTTTAGCCTTTCTTTGGATCCGTTCTATTTTATCAATGTCCTTTTTTAGGAGAGGTCTCCAGAACTGCACACAGTATTCCAGATGTGGTCTCACCAGAGCTCTATACAGCGGGATCACAATCTCCTTCTTCCTACTGGTTATACCTCTAGCTATACAGCCCAGCATACAATTTGCTTACCCCACCGCCTGGTTGCACTAGTGACTCATTTTAAGGCTGTCAGAAATCACTACCTCTAAAGGTGCGTTTACACGTTACGATTATTGTGCAAATTTGAGTGATAACAATCGAATTCGAATGATAATCGTACGTGTAAACGCAGCGAACGATCAAACGACGAACAAGAAATTGTTATCAAATCGTCGTTCGCAAAAAATTTGCCGATCGTTCCGTGTAAACAGTCATCGCGCGATAGTCCGGCCGCTCGCCGTCCCGCCCGGCCCCCCCCGCTCGCAGCCTGGCCCCCCGCTCATCCGCAGCCCCCTGTGCCGGCTCGATCGCCGCCGCCGCTCCGATTGCCCCTCCGCCGCCGCTCCATTCGCCCCCCGCCGACCTGCCCGCGAGCATACGTTACATGCTCCGCGTAGCAGGTCTTCGAAATCTCCGACTCCCCTCTTCAGCACTGATTGGCTGAAGAGGAGCCGTTTGAAATTCTCGGCTCCCCTCTTCAGCCAATCAAAGCACGGCAGCACTGATTGGCTGAAGAGGAGCCGTTTGAAATTCCCGGCTCCCCTCTTCAGCCAATCAATGCAAGGCAGCACTGATTGGCTGAAGAGGGGAGCCGGGAGAAATTCCCGGCTCACCTCTTCAGCCAATCAATGCACTGAAGAGGGGAGTTGGGGATTTCGAAGACCTGCTATGCGGAGCAGGTAACGTATGCTCGCGGACGGGGCGGCGGAGGGTGATCAGAGCGGCGGTGGCGGCAGCGAGGGGCTGGCGATCGGAGCGGCGGTGGCGGGTGTGGCGGTCAGGGCGGTGGGGTGGCGATCAGAGTGGCGGCGGGGTGGCGATCGGGGCGGCGGGGGTGGCAATCGGGGAGGCGCAGGGGGTTGCGGATGAGCGGGAGGCCGGGCTACGAGTGGGGGGCGGGCGCAAAACGATCGCAAAACGACTTTTCCGTACGATATATCGTACCATCTAAACGCTGATCGTTATGAAAAAAAATCGTTACTCCGACATCGTTAATCGTACGATTGGGCCAATTATCGTTTTGTGTAAACGCACCATAAATCCTTCTCTTCTGAAGTCATTGCCAACACAGAACTGCTGATATGATACTCGGATAGTGCAAGTACTTTGTGCAAAAATAGTCAATAACAATGCTTCAACAGGTAGATAGGTAAGTTACTAAAAGAAACAACAACAAGAGATCGGGATCAGATAGGAGGGCCCTTGCCTAATGTACTTTGTACTCAGCCAGCATGTGGTGAGCGCTTGTCAGTAGAGAGCAGCTGAACTTGCACACTATGGCAGTTTTTTAGACTTGTGCTGGTTGTAAAAAACAGAGTAAACAGGAATTCCAGACAGTACAGAAAATCAGGACTCAATGTGTTCATCAATTACTTGACTGCTTCATCTGTAGCCCTCAGATGACCTGGAAAAAACATGCCTTATTATAGTGCTTGAAAAGCACTATATTGTAATACGTATTCTTCTTCTTCTTCTTCTTCTTCTTCTTCCGTTTCTTCTTCTTCTTCTTCCAGCCATTTTTCTGCGCGTAATACAGCCCGAACCGCTTTGCGCACACACTCCATTCAAACTGCGTTTTGAAGCCCTCAGCGGTGTGTGGTGTGCTATCTATCTTTCCTTTCGATCGGATTTGTCGTTTTTAAGAAATTTACGTTAAACGACCCCAAATTTCCCATAGAAAATAATGGCCCATTGCAAATAATGGCCACACTCTAACCGCTAACAGCCAATCACAGCACATATGCAAATAGCTGAAAAATAGCAGCCAATAGTAACTCTTAGGTTTTGTCAGGCAATGTATCACACCATCCACAGTCACATGTCCACTATTGGCCAATAGAAGATGTAATATATGGAAGGTCCTTAATGATTTTGTCTCACTGACATGAGTAAGATTGTCATGGTAACCGAGCAATGATCTTTACCATTATAAGTACCCAGATCACTCTTAAAGGGACCCAAGTCGCCCTTAAAGGAACGCAAGTCGCTTTTAAAGGGACCCAAGTTGCTCTTAAAGGGGCGGGAGCCATGTCGCTCTTAAAGGGACCCAAGTCGTTCTTAAAGGGACCCAAGTCGCTCTTAAAAGGACGGGACCCAAGTCACTCTTAAAGGGTCCCATGTAGCTCTAAAAGGGATCCAAGCCGCTCTTAAAGTGACGGAACCCAAGTTGCTCTTAAACGGACGGGACGCATGTTGCTCTTAAAGGGACCCAAGTCACTCCAAAAGGTATGAGACCCATGTAGCTCTTAAAGAGACTCATGTCTCTAGAGTGACCTGGGTCCTTTTAATAGCGACCCGGGTCCCTTTAAGAGCATCCTGGGTCCCTTTAAAAGCATCCTGGGTCCCTTTAAGAGCAAAATATGTTCCTTTAAGTGTGAAATTGGTCCCTTTAAGAGTGAAATTGGTCCCTTTAAGAGCGAAATATGTCCCTTTAAGAGCAAAATGGGTCCCTTTAAGAGCGACCTGGGTCCCTTTAAGAGCAAAATATGTCCCTTTAAGAGCGACCTGGGTCCCTTTAAGAGCGAAATGGGCCCCTTTAAGAGCGACCTGGGTCCCTTTAAGAGCAAAATATATCCCTTTAAGCGTAAAATTGGTCCCTTTAAGAGCGAAATGGGTCCCTTTAAGAGCGACCTGGGTCCCTTAAAGAGCGTCCTGGGTCCCTTAAAGAGCATCCTGGGTCCCTTTAAGAGCGACCTGGGTCCCTTTAAGAGCTAAATGGGCCCCTTTAAGAGCGACCTGGGTCCCTTTAAGAGCAAAATATATCCCTTTAAGCGTAAAATTGGTCCCTTTAAGAGCAAAATGGGTCCCTTTAAGAGCGACCTGGGTCCCTTAAAGAGCGTCCTGGGTCCCTTAAAGAGCGTCCTGGGTCCCTTTAAGAGCGAAATGGGTCCCTTTAAGAGCGAAATGGGTCCCTTTAAGAGCAAAATATATCCCTTTAAGTGTGAAATTGGTCCCTTAAAGAGCGACCTGGGTCCCTTTAAGAGCGAAATATGTCCCTTTAAGAGCAAAATGGGTCCCTTTAAAAGCTACCTGGATCCCTTTAAGAGCAAACTGGGTCCCTTTAAGCGTGAAATTGGTCCCTTTAAGAGTGAAATTGGTCCCTTTAAGAGCGACCTGGATCCCTTTAAGAGCGATCTGGGTCCCTTTAAGAGCGAAATGGGTCCCTTTAAGAGCAACCTGGGTCCCATTAAGAGCGAACTGGGTCCCCTTAAGAGCGAACTGGGTCCCTTTAAGCGTGAAATTGGTCCCTTTAAGAGCGATCTGGGTCCCTTTAAGAGTGAAATGGGTCCCTTTAAGAGTGACCTGGGTCCCATTAAGAGCATCCTGGGTCCCTTTAAGAGCGTCCTTGGTCCCTTTAAGAGCGACCTGGGTCCCTTTAAGAGCAAAATATGTCCCTTTAAGCGTGAAATTGGTCCCTTTAAGAGTGAAATTGGTCCCTTTAACAGCGAAATATGTCCCTTTAAGAGCAAAATGGGTCCCTTTAAGAGCGACCTGGGTCCCTTTAAGAGCAAAATATGTCCCTTTAAGAGCGACCTGGGTCCCTTTAAGAGCGAAATGGGTCCCTTTAAGAGCGAAATGGGCCCCTTTAAGAGCGACCTGGGTCCCTTTAAGAGCAAAATATATCCCTTTAAGCGTAAAATTGGTCCCTTTAAGAGCGACCTGGGTCCCTTTAAGAGCGAAATATGTCCCTTTAAGAGCAAAATGGGTCCTTTTAAGAGCGACCTGGGTCCCTTTAAGAGCGACCTTGGTCCCTTTAACCCCTTAAGGATGGGGCCCATTTTCGTTTTTGCGTTTTCGGTTTTTCCTCCTTGTGTTTAAAAGGCCATAGCACTTGCATTTTTCCACCAAGAAACCCACATGAGCCCTTATTTTTTGCGTCACTAATTGTACTTTGCAATGACAGGCTGAATTTTTGCATTTGGTACACTACGAAACCAGAAAAAAATTCAAAGTGTGGGGAAATTGAAAAATAAAACGCATTTCTTTTATTTTGGGGAACTGTGTTTTTACGCCCATTGCCCTGGGGTAAAACTGACTTGTTATGCACGTTCCTCAAGTCGTTACAATTAAAACGATATATAACATGTATAACTTATATTGTATCTGATGGCCTATAAAAAATTCAAACCATTGTTAACAAATATACGTTCCTTAAAATCGCTCCATTCCCATGCTTATAGCGCTTTTATCCTTTGGTCTATGGCGCTGTGTCAGGTGTAATTTTTTGCGCCATGATGTGGTCTTTCTATCGGTACCTTGATTGCGCATATACAACTTTTTGATCGCTTTTTATTACATTTTTTCTGGATTTGATGCGACCAAAAATGCGCAATTTTGCTCTTTGGGATTCTTTTGCGCTGATGCCGTTTACCGTGCGAGATCAGGAATGTGATTAATTAATAGTTCGGGCGATTACGCACGCGGCGATACCAAACATGTTTATTTATTAATTTATTTGTTTACTTTTATTTAAAACCTGGGAAAAGGGGGTGATTCAGACTTTTATTGGGGGAGGGGGCTTTTTACTATAAACAGTCCCTGGGGGACTTCTAGTATATATACTTTGATCTCTCATTGAAATCTCTGCAGCATAGATATGCTGCAGAGATCAATGAGATAGGCACTCGTTTACTTCTGGCTGCTGCAGCCGGAAGTAAACGAGTGCCGAACCGGCATCAGTCCCCGGCCGGCATCAGTAACGGATGTTGACGTTGACGTTGTCCCGGAGGAGCGATCTCCCCCACTAGACACCAAGGAAAGGTTGCCTCCGGTAATCGGAGGCAGCTGTCAACTTTGACAGCTGCCTGCGATTAGCTAATTAGCGGGCACAGCGATCAGATCGTGCCCGCTAATAGCGGCGGTCCCGGGCTACACGCGGCACCCGGGACCGCGGCGCTTCAAAGCGGGGCCGCCAGTGTATACTGTCCGCCCTCAGAAGAAACGCAATGCTCCTGCCTCCCCACCGAGGGATGCGACTCCCCGGAGGCACTCCAAGAAGCCCTGACTGGTTCACTTTTACTAGTTTTCTCTTATTTAGGGCCCAGACCACCCTTTACAATTTAGCCAACTCACCTTTATAGTTGATATTTTTAGCAATGTTTGCCGTTTTTCCCGCTAACATATGCTGGTTTTATTACTTAAGTAGATGTGGAGTACCGCACGTTGTTATGTTATGACTCTCACTCCTCCCTCCCTCTTCCTGCTTCTTCTATCCCTTTCCCCCATTACCCCGCTGAACTGGGTGCTGCTCACCCTATTTGGCCTGTCCAGTGGGTGGAGCACCACTTGGCTGATTGTTTCCCCCTTTCTTCCCCTCTCTCAGCGGGGTCCAGCAGAGCATGGGCAGCTCCGCTGGTATAAGAGTTTTCTGGTTATTGTTGTGTATTCGTGTTGTCCCTTGTCTTATATGTTTTTTCCTTATGTTTTTCCCTTTGTATTGCAGGATCTGTTTTTATCACTCTATTTCTGTCCTCGGACCTGGAGCAGTCTGGCTGGTTATATATCCTCTCGTTCACCGTGCTCTCTGCTATTTCTCTTTCAGGCTGGGGCTCGCTGGGACCCCAACCTGTCAGCTCTACAGCCCTGCCACCCTGGGCTCAGGTACATGTTTAACCCTGTAAGGTCTCTTTGCAACTCATCATGGTGAGCTTACTGACGCTTAATGTAAAGGGTCTTAACAGTAATGTTAAGAGACGCCTCCTGCTTAAAGAGCTGGCTACTCTAAAAGTAGACATAGCTTTTGTTCAGGAAACGCACCATGATAGAACGTCAACATTCAATTTTGCCTACTTTAAATACCCGATGGTCTATTCTGCCACTAATGACAAAAAAACTGCAGGGGTTGCCATTATGTTTAGCAGTTCCGTACCTTTCCAGGTAGAAGATACGGACATTGACCCTCAGGGCCGTTATGTCATTGTGAGGGGGAAATTAGAAGGCTCTCCTGTCACCCTTTGTAATCTGTATGCCCCTACTGAAGGCCAGACTCGGTTTATGAAACGGATTTATGCTAAATTAGCAAAGCTACCCCCGTCCTTGCTGCTGCTGGGTGGGGACTTTAATACCCCTCCATCTGAGGTTTGGGATAGGATGGCGGTCACTCGTTCAGCCCCTTCCAAACAAACAATCTCTCTCTCCTCGGCCTTCCGTAGATTGATGAGGGCTCATAACCTCTTTGATTTATGGAGGGTATCCCACCCCACAGAAAAAACCTACACTTTCTTCTCTCACCCCCATTCCACACACACTCGGATAGACTTTTTTCTGGGGAACATTTTGGGGCTTAGGGCCTTGCGTTCTTCCGAAATTCACCCTATTACGTGGTCTGACCACGCACCAGTAACGATTGACCTGAAGCTGTCCCATCAAACTAATCGAGTCTGCCACTGGTGTCTTAATGAGTCGCTACTGAAACATACGGCACATAAAGAAAAGTTAATGCAAGATCTTCGAGATTACTTTCAGCTTAATGGGGATAGTGTCTCAGAGCCTTCCACCCTGTGGGAAGCTCATAAGGCGGTCCTTCGTGGCCGCTGCATCGCCCTTTCCTCACACCTTAAAAAGACCGCATCTCACTTGACGACAATATATGGACAACAACTTAAGGCTAAGGAAGCCCTGTTGGCCCGTAAGCCTTCCCTTCGCGTACTTAGGGACATAGTGGCGTTACGTAACAAGTTGAAGGACCTGGCTCTTTCGCATACTGAGAAACTGCTGTCCTTCACTAAACATAAATACTATGACAAGGCCAATAAGATCCATACGCTGCTGGCCTCCCAGCTTAAAGACAGGGCCTTGAAAACGTCACCTTATGTCCTTAAGGATGAGAAAGGAACCTTAAGATATGACCCAGATGGAATAGCTGCAGTGTTTTCCAAATATTACTCTTCCTTATACTCCCTTCCTAATCAACTTCCTAGCGATCCTCAGGCACGTACTCGCCTTCTGCAGGAATATTTAGCAACATGTCAGCTGCCCAGAATAACAGGTGATGACCTTACCCTACTTAACAAAAATATCACCGAGGAGGAACTATCTGAGGTTATTAAGGCCCTCCCAAATGGAAAATCGCCAGGCCCTGATGGTCTCCCCATTCCTATTACAAATCTTTCTTCTCTATCCTTGCTCCACACATGTTGATCTTGTTCAATTCCTTCCTTGAAGGGAGGCCTATCCCCACCACTATTCTCAACTCTTTTATAACAGTCATCCTTAAAACCGGAAACGATCCGGCGGATCCTGCAAGCTATAGGCCCATCTCACTGCTTAATGCAGATTTAAAGAATTTTACTAAAATATTGGCGTTAAGATTGGGAGGAATTTTACCTGACTTAATCCATAAAGATCAGGTGGGCTTCCTTCTTAATCGTCAAGCTGGCGTTAATACTAGGAGGACCATAAACTTGGTGGATGTCATGAACAGGACTGGATCAAAGGGGCTACTCCTGAGTTTAGACGCAGAGAAAGCCTTTGATAGGCTAAATTGGGAGTTTGTTTTTGCGGTCTTGCACCACTGTGGTATATCAGGCTCCTTTCTACGCGCAGTAAGGGCTCTCTATGTGGGGCCTACTGCCCGAGTAAAGTTGCCACACGCCACCTCTGACCCTGTTCTAATTCAGAATGGGACGAGACAGGGGTGCCCCCTTTCACCCCTCCTGTTCGTGCTCAGCATTGAGCCCCTTGCAGCCCTCATACGATTATCTCCAGACGTACAGGGAATCTTAGTGAGGGGAAGAGAGTTTAAGCTCTCACTTTTTGCTGACGACATATTACTAACGCTCCGTAACCCCATGGTATCCCTCCCTAACCTACACTCCATATTGGACTCTTACGGTATCCTCTCTGGTTATAGGATAAACACTCATAAAACGGAAGCACTACCTATAAACCTCCCTGATCCAGTGATTTCTTCACTGAAATCAGCATTCCCATATAAATGGAATGACACCTCGATCCGTTACTTGGGCACTAACATTACTTCCCAATACCGAACTCTTTACTCCCATAACTTTCCCCCTCTTTTCCAAACCATTAAAGCAGACCTTACTAAATGGACTACCCTCCCACTGTCGTTACTAGGGAGAGTCAATACCATCAAAATGAATGTCCTCTCTCGCTTTTTATATCTGCTGGAAACTCTTCCAGTTCACATACCACGAGGGGTTCTGCGGAGATTCCAGGGGGCATTGCTGCACTTTGTGTGGAATGGGGGCCGCCACAGAATCTCCCAAACTGTGTTCTATGCCGGTAAAACGGCTGGAGGCCTAGCTATGCCTAATATGTATGTCTACTACTTGTCTACTCACTTGCGGTCCATACCGCGGTGGACGGCTAGACCTGCGTTTACTAAATGGATGGAACTGGAGAAAATCTGGCTGGCCCCCATACACCCATGCGAACTGTTGTGGTCCCCAGCATCTTCGACGGATCATTCCACCCTCTTGGGACCTATGAGGCACACAGTAGACATTTGCTCCACTGCCTGTAAAACCTATCCTCTACGTTCTACCCCCTCTCCGTTGGCCCCCATTATATACACTAGTATGGTCCCTGAGGGTTGTTCCTATGAGACCATAGCCCCATGGCAGTCTGCAGGTCTGTTTCATTTTGCTGACGTGGTTGACCCCTTCACCAGACGGGTACTGCCCTTCCCTACGTTAAGAGATAGAAAGGACCTCCCTCTGAGAGCCACGACGTACCATGCAGCTCTATCCTATGCAGCGGCAGCAATGACGGGGTACGCTTCCTTCCTTAAACCTACAGCCTTTGAAAGGCTTTGTAAATATAATCCCTCTACTAATGGCCTTATCTCTTCCATTTACTCTCTGCTCACTTGTCCCTCTGAGGGTCAAGAGGTGTCACACGCCTACATGGCTAAGTGGGAGACTTACCTTGGGAGAAGGATTCCCCCCCCCCCCCCCCCATATGGCAGATTATTTGGTCCCAGGCGGCTAAGTCCTCCTCCTGTGTCTCCTTTCGGGAAAATCAATATAAAATTATATTCTACTGGTACCATACACCTGACCTACTCCATCGCCTCTACCCAGAGACCCCGCCCACCTATTGGAGATGTCTGTCCTGAGTGGGCACACTCCAACACATTTTCTGGGACTGCCCGAAGCTACGCCCTTTCTGGGGGGGCATACAGGGTTTACTGACCTCAGTTCTTGGTAAAGTCCTCCCGATGGACCCCATGATATTTCTTCTTAATGTACCACCTAAAACTATGTCCAAAGACACAGCCAGACTGCTCCTCCATATATTGACAGCCGCAAAATGCCTGCTAGCCAAATACTGGAAGCAGACTTCTATTCCCACTGCGGCTGAGCTCGTTGCTCGTATCCTAGAAATTAGACGGATGGAAATGATGATGGCTGCACAAGACCTCCGGATGGAGAAAGGTAAAAAAATTTAGTCCTTGTGGGACGAGTATTACAATCGATCCTACAATGTCTCGACAACCTGACTGCTCCCCTTGTGAAAAATAGTTTGTGATCCTGCCCTTCCCCTTCCTTCCCTGGTCTTCGTCTTGTCTGGGTCTTGTCTCCCCCTGTCTTAGTGTTCTGACATGTTTTTATAAGCTTATTGGTCAGGTTTTTATACCTATATTGGATTGTTCTTTTAATGTTATAAGAGTGATTTAGGTTCTATTGCTACGATTACTGGCGACCTCTTGATGCTGTACAATGTAGTAATCACACGCTGCCTATGGCCGCCTTGTCTTTCCAGATCCAATTTGCCACTTCTTGATTGTTGTACTGTCTGTTTTATTGAAAAATCTTTATAAATAAACAATTTATTAAAAAAAAAGAGCGACCTGGGTCCCTTTAAGAGTGACCTGGGTCCCTTTAAGAGCGACCTGGGTCCCTTTAAAAGCGACCTGGGTACATTTAAGAGCGACCTGGGTCCCTTTAAGAGCGAAATATGTCCCTTTAAGAGCAAAATGGGTCCTTTTAAGAGCGACCTGGGTCCCTTTAAGAGCGACCTTGGTCCCTTTAAGAGCGAAATGGGTCCCTTTAAGCATGAAATTGGTCCCTTTAAGAGCGACCTAGGTCCCATTAAGAGCGAAATGGGTCCCTTTAAGAGCGACCTGGGTCCCTTTAAGAGCGAAATATGTCCCTTTAAGAGCCAAATGGGTCCTTTTAAGAGCGACCTGAGTCCCTTTAAGAGCAACCTAAGTCCCTTTAAGAGCGATCTGGGTCCCTGTAAGAGTGAAATTGGTCCCTTTAAGAACGAAATGGGTCTCTTTAAGAGCGAACTGGGTCCCTTTAAGAGCGACCTTGGTCCCTTTAAGAGCGAAATGGGTCCCTTTAAGAGCGACCTGGGGCTGTCTAAGAGCGAATTATGTCCCTTTAAGAGCGACCTGGGTCCCTCTAAGAGCGACCTGGGGCACTTTAAGAGAGAAATTTGTACCTTTAAGGGCAAAATGGGTCCCTTTAAATGCGACCTGGGTCCCTTTAAGAGCGACCTGGGTCCCTTTAAGAGCGACCTAGGTCCCTTTAAGTGCAACAGGGGGCCCTTTAAGTGCAACAGGGGGCCCTTTAAGAGCGAAATGGGTCCCTTTTAAGAATGAAATTGGTCCCTTTAAGAGCGATCTGGATCCCTTTAAGAGCGACCTGGGTCTCTATTAGAGTGATCTGGGTCCCATAAAGAGCCAAATAGGTCCCATTAAGAGCGACCTGGGTCCCTTTAAGAGCGACCTGGGTCCCTTTAAGAGCGAAATGGGTCCCTTTAAGAGCGAAGAGACCCACGTCTCTCTTAAAGCAACCCAGGTCGCTCCTAAAGGGACCCATGTCGCTCTTAAAGGGATGGGACCCAAGTCGCTCTTAAAGGGACGGCACCCCGGATTAAAGTTGAAAGGAAGTCACTGGTAAAGGGGCACTCTTTTCAAGCACTATGTATTTCCCTGGAAATGCAGATCTAGTTTAACATCTACTGTTGATTTAGATTTTAAAAGTCATAACGACAGTGACACTTTAACTTTATGGTCACTACTCACTAACTTTTTTTTTTTTATTCCTTTACAGGCCACAAGAGGGCAATAAAGCATGATCATGAGGTTATATTTCTAACTATTATTTTTGAGATTTTGCATGATTTGTTAGACACATGTTTCAATATGATGACAAAAATACGTTATATTATTTAGATGTGCCGGTGCTTCAAATCTAAATTAACTTCTTTATCTAACATTTTCATGCAGCAAACACAATAAATGGTCGCTAAAGAAAGAGCAAAAGGAGACAAAACATGTAACAATAGGATTAGGGCCAATTTTAGGTAAAATGTTGCCCTGGGCAAAATTTAAAGATGAGGCCCCAAGTGTACCACAATATAGTCATATTTACATAAAGAAGGTGGTCTGATGGGAGTGTTGCTTGGGTCTTAAAAGATCAGAAGCACAAGCCCCCTACACATGCAAACAAAATAATTCTATGTATTGGTACCAAATCATTTTGCTTTAAAGCGGTTGTCCGGCATAAAGTACAAATTTACACTGCTGCTGGGTTTGCGGAGAACACAACAGAGCAGTCCTGTTCCACTGCAGCTGGTGGTTCCTGGGCCGCTGCTGTCATCATTTTGACAATTTCCACTGAAGGTTCATTCCCCCAGGAAATTGCCCCTCAGCATAGATGGCACTATGCTGTGCTATACACTATACTGTGCTATGCTAAGTGGTCATTTCCTGTAGGAATGGCACATCAGTGGAAGTTGTCAAAATGATGATATCGTTGGACAGTGGGAAGCCCAGGAAAAGAGCAAGAGAGGTTAGTATACCACAATGGCATGTCCCCAGCAGCAACAGAGTAGATTTGTAGTAACACAAGTGGTAGTTAGTGTGAGTTCTACTGCTAATGACTTGGCGAGGTTAACCTATATGTTGTCTATACCCTAAAGACAATGGTAAATGTAGTAAAGAAAAAAGGAGGTTTATAGGTCCTCTAGACAAGTCTAAATGAGGTAAATGACAAGATGTGAAGATGATTTGCAGGATAATTTTACTGGTAGATAATTAAAAAATGTAATGTAACCAAAAGCATGATAAAAACATGGATTAAATCACAAGTGACATGGTAGAATACAGATAGATACAGATATATTATATAGAATGTAATTTGTACCAGAAAAAGAACGATGACAATAAATAGGAAAAGTAGGATAAGAAAAAATATAAAAATAACAATAAATAATGAAAAATGAAAAATGGAGAGATGAAAAATAAAATGAAAAAATCAAAAATGGAGTGATGAAAAATGAAAAAGATGAAAAAACACTGATAAAAAGGTTAAAAAATTGTGCACATAATTGGTATACCAAATAAACTCAATTCATCAGCACTATGTGCTAGAATTAATAATGATAAATCATATATAGAACCAAGTTCATAGTAAAATGGCGCTTTTGTACCACTTAGTTATGTCACACATGTATGAATATGTGCTACTCAAAACCAGTTGTAAAGTCTTACGTGGTAGCACTCATATGGCGAACTGTTCCTATGGCAAATGCGCCTGATATACAGTCAGCTGGAATAGGTTGAGTGTTAGTTATCGCGTATATGTAGCGATGAGCATGCGTTTGCTAATAAAGTTAAGTGGTGTATATTACACCTCTCACCGTTCCTGCGGAATGTAGGGTCCCCGGAGTGGCTGGCTCGTATGTTCAGACTTGCCGGGCTTGGTTAAGCTGTTCCGTGCTCAGACGCTGAGAGCGAGTGCCATGCTCTGATGCTGGGAGCAAGTGCCGTGCTTAGGTGCTGGAAGCGAGTGCCGTGCTCAGCCCAGGTATATATACAGATCGGAGCTCCGTACATGCGCAGTGAGGTGTGTTGCCCGCGGGACCTCGTGGTGGTTTTAGCGCCAAATTGGAAAAAGCTGTAAGCGTGGTAAGCTTTTAGGTAATGGTTCTTAGGTAAGGTTCTGTTGATGGCTGATAGGATATTGTTAGTAGCTGGACGCGTTTCGATACTTTCTTAGTATCTTTTTCAACAGCAAGAAAGAAAATTTTCTTTCTTGCTGTTGAAAAAGATACTAAGAAAGTATCGAAACGCGTCCAGCTACTAACAATATCCTATCAGCCATCAACAGAACCTTACCTAAGAACCATTACCTAAAAGCTTACCACGCTTACAGCTTTTTCCAATTTGGCGCTAAAACCACCACGAGGTCCCGCGGGCAACACACCTCACTGCGCATGTACGGAGCTCCGATCTGTATATATACCTGGGCTGAGCACGGCACTCGCTTCCAGCACCTAAGCACGGCACTTGCTCCCAGCATCAGAGCATGGCACTCGCTCTCAGCGTCTGAGCACGGAACAGCTTAACCAAGCCCGGCAAGTCTGAACATACGAGCCAGCCACTCCGGGGACCCTACATTCCGCAGGAACGGTGAGAGGTGTAATATACACCACTTAACTTTATTAGCAAACGCATGCTCATCGCTACATATACGCGATAACTAACACTCAACCTATTCCAGCTGACTGTATATCAGGCGCATTTGCCATAGGAACAGTTCGCCATATGAGTGCTACCACGTAAGACTTTACAACTGGTTTTGAGTAGCACATATTCATACATGTGTGACATAACTAAGTGGTACAAAAGCGCCATTTTACTATGAACTTGGTTCTATATATGATTTATCATTATTAATTCTAGCACATAGTGCTGATGAATTGAGTTTATTTGGTATACCAATTATGTGCACAATTTTTTAACCTTTTTATCAGTGTTTTTTCATCTTTTTCATTTTTCATCACTCCATTTTTGATTTTTTCATTTTATTTTTCATCTCTCCATTTTTCATTTTTCATTATTTATTGTTATTTTTATATTTTTTCTTATCCTACTTTTCCTATTTATTGTCATCGTTCTTTTTCTGGTACAAATTACATTCTATATAATATATCTGTATCTATCTGTATTCTACCATGTCACTTGTGATTTAATCCATGTTTTTATCATGCTTTTGGTTACATTACATTTTTTAATTATCTACCAGTAAAATTATCCTGCAAATCATCTTCACATCTTGTCATTTACCTCATTTAGACTTGTCTAGAGGACCTATAAACCTCCTTTTTTCTTTACTAGATTTGTAGTAACATTTAAAAATTCTGTTATCTGGAATATCCCATAATAAGAGATGTGCAGCAGCTGGTGGAGGAAGTGCACAGTCAATTATAGTCAGATTCTCGGGGGAGAAAGACACACAGAGCAAACATCCCTGCTATAGCCAAGCCAGGGCCTGGCTTATGCCAGCACTCTTGTCCGGGACAACAGTTCAGTTGAGTCTAGTCCAGACACGAGTGTGTTCTAGTGATGAGCGAGCATGCTCGTCCGAGCTTGGTACTCTATCGAGTATTAGGGTACTCAATGGTACTCTTTACTCTGACAAGCATCTTGCGATACTCGAGAAAATCTCATCATCCGTTTCCTGTAAGTTTGGGCGCTATTTCTCAGCCAATAAACATGCAGGAGACTCTTTGGTACATCCTGCGATCATGTGGGACTCATACATGTTGATAGCAGCGATTGGTTGGCCAGATCAGATGACCTACCATATAAAATGCGCAGTTCTCGCTTCAGACGCATGCTGGAAGAGATCAGGGACAGAGCTGCTGCTGGTCAGGGAGAGTGTCAGTGTAGGATTTAGCGTTCCAGTAGGCAGGGAATACTAGCAATACAAACAAACAGCCCTTTTCAGGGCTTCAAATCGTTTTTTAATAGTATTACTACAGACTGCTGGCTGGGACTTGCAGTGCTGCTACCACGATTTAACCAGCACACTGTGGTGATCGGCTGCTGGCAGAAAGGGGACATTAGATGTTGCATACAGACCCCTAAGAAATGCTCAGTGTACTCTTTTTTTATTTTGGGGCTGGTGGTGCTGCTGTACTACATTGGACTGCTGGGATTTGTAGTACACCTGCATAGAACTTCACTGCTCATTGGTCGAGGGTATCACAGAGTGTGTATCTAGGTCCAACCACTACCAGTTTGTACCGTACAGCCCCCCTAAACTAGTGGGTACTACACTGTATTGCTGGGATTTATAGTACACCTGAATAAAACTTCACTGCTCATTGTAAGGGGTATCACAGCGTGTGTCTAGGTCCAGCCACTACCACATTGTACCGTACAGCCCCCCCTAAACTAGTGGGTACTACACTGTATTGCTGGGATTTGTAGTACACCTGCATAGAACTTCAACTAGTACAGGAACCAATAAGAGGGGGGGCCCTTCTGGACCTGATCTTAACCAATAGGCCAGACAGAATATCAAAAATAGAGGTGGGGGGGGGTCACCTAGGTAATAGTGACCATAATATAGTAAGTTTTCAATTATCCTTCAATAAAATAATTAGCAGAGGGGCTACAAAAACATTAAATTTCAGGAAGGCTAATTTCCAAAAACTAAGAGAGGACCTTGGGAACATAGACTGGGACAATGCCTTCAGAAATAAAAGTACACAAGAGAAATGGGACATATTTAAGAGCATCCTGGGTAAATCGTGTGAACGACACATACCATATGGGAATAAACGTAGTAGAAATAAGAGATATCCAATGTTTTCAACTTCCGCTGTAAGGGGTTCAATAAATGATAAGAAACAAGCATTCAGACTAATAAAACAAGAAGGTAGTGGGGAAGCATTGAGCAACTATAGACAGAAGAATAGAATGTGTAAAAAGCAAATAAAAGAAGCAAAAATAGCAACAGAAAGGATAGCCACAGAAAGTAAAACGAATCCCAAAATGTTCTTCACTTATATAAACAACAAAAGACTTAAAACTGAAAATATTGGTCCCCTCAAAAATAATCTGGGTGTAATGGTGGAGGGGGAAGAGGAAAAGGCCAATCTACTAAATACATTCTTCTCTACTGTATTCACAGAGGAGAATCCCATAACAGACGACATGACTAGGGATAATATAAATCCTCCCATAAATCTCACCTGCCTAACACAACAAGAAGTGGGGAGACTCCCTAAAAACATTAAAATCCATAAGTCACAGCGCCCAGAAGGTATCCATCCTAGAGTTTTGCAAGAATTAAATACTGTGTTAGACAGACCGTTATTCCTAATATTTAAAGATTCTATTACGACAGGGATTGTTCCACAGGACTGGCGCATAGCTAATGTTGTACCAATATTCAAGAAGGGGTCAAAAAACGATCCTGGAAACTACAGGCCCGTAAGTCTAACATCTATAGTAGGAAAAGTATTTGAGGGGTTTGTAAGAGATGCTATACTGGAGTATCTTAATGAAAACAATCTTGTGACGCAGCATCAGCATGGATTTATGAGGGATCGATCCTGTCAGACTAATCTGATTGGCTTCTATGAAGAGGTAAGTTATAGACTGGACCTGGGGGAGGCTGTGGATGTTGTGTATCTGGACTTTTCAAAGGCATTTGATACTGTGCCGCATGAAAGGTTGGTCTACAAAATGAGGATGCTGGGACTCGGGGAAAACGTATGCAAATGGGTAAGTAACTGGTTGTGTGATAGAAAACAGAGGGTGGTCATTGATGGAACATATTCAGATTGGGTTTTAGTTACTAGTGGGGTACCACAGGGGTCAGTGTTGGGTCCACTTCTTTTTAATATTTTTATTAATGATCTTTATGAGGGGCTACAGAGTAGAATCTCCATTTTTGCAGATGATACTAAACTGGGTAAAGTAATCACCACAGAGGATGATAATATCATATTACAGAGGGATTTAGAGAAGCTAGAGGCTTGGGCGGTGAAATGGCAAATGAAGTTTAATGTGGATAAATGTAAGGTTATGCACTTGGGCCATAGAAATAATAAATACAGTTATGTGCTAAATAATAAAACACTGGGTGAAACTACTTCCGAAAAGGACCTGGGGGTATTGGTGGACAGTAAACTCAACTTTAGTGATAAGTGCCAGGCAGCAGCTGCCAAGGCTAATAAAATAATGGGATGCATCAAAAGAGGTATAGATGCTAAAGATGAGAACATAGTTTTGCCTCTTTATAAATCACTAGTCAGACCACATATGGAATACTGTGTACAGTTTTGGGCACCGGTATATAAGAAGGACACAGCTGAACCAGAGCGGGTGCAGAGGAGGGCAACAAAGGTCATTAAGGGAATGGGTGGGTTACAGTACCAGGACAGGTTATCACGCTTGGGGTTATTTACGCTAGAAAAAAGACGTCTTAGGGGCGATCTGATCACAATGTACAAATATATGAATGGACAGTACAGAGATCTTTGTAGTGGTCTTTTTACTCCTAGGTCTGTAACCATGACAAGGGGGCATCCTCTACATCTAGAGGAAAGAAGATTTTATCATCAGCATCGACGCGGGTTCTTTACTGTACGAACGGTAAGACTGTGGAACTCTCTGCCATGGCCGATTCATTAAATAAGTTCAAGGGAGGCCTGGATGCTTTTCTTGAACAATATAATATTACAAGTTATGGGCATTAGATTTCCGGTGATACGTTGATCCAGGGATTGTTCTGGTTGCCATTGGAGTCGGGGGGGGGGGGGGAGTTTTCGCCCTGTGGTGGGGTGGTTGTCGTCTCCCTAGTGGGGGGTTTTGCCTTCCCTGGATCAACACAGTAGGGTTTCCCTAGGTTGAACCTGATGGACTTTTGTCTTCTTTCAACCTTATTTACTATGTTACTATGTTACTATGTTTCAATAGAATATTAACCCAACTGCTACAGTCAAATTGAAAATCGAAAGGGTGCTGGGAGTAGAAGGCTACTTGTTGGCTACTGCTGGGCTTTAACTGGCATCCATGTTGACTACTGCTGGGCCTTTACTGGCATCCATGTTGACTACTGCTGTGCCTGCCCTTGCCTCCACATTGGCTGCTGCTGGGCCTTAACTGGAATCCATGTTGACTACTGCTGGGCCTTAACTGGCATCCATGTTGACTACTGCTGTGCCTGCCCTTACCTTACCCATACACACAGCACCGTACACCTTGGGTAATTTTTCCCTGGACTGTGGGTGGCGGTAGGGATAGTCCGGATGGGTCAGTTTCCACTCAGTACTACCATGACAAGAGCTCAAGGGACCCATACCAACCCGACAGGTCACCGACCATTGGGGCTGGTGGTGCTGCTGTACTACATTGGACTGCTGGGATTTGTAGTACACCTGCATAGAACTTCACTGCTCGGTTGTCATGGCCTTTCACTCCGGCCGGGGGTCTGCGCCATAATGGCGCTGATCCTGGCTCAGCAATCTCATTGATCTATGCAGTTTATCTATACTGCATAGATCTCAATGAGAGATCAGAGTAGTGATACTAGAAGTCCCCTAGGGGGACTTCTATTAAGGGGCCATTTACACAGAAAGATTATCTGACAGATTATCTGACAGATTTATAGCCAAAGCCAGAAACAGACTATAAACAGAGATTCAAAGGAAAGCCTGAGATTTCTCCTCTTTTTAAATCCATTCCTGGCTTTGGCTTCAAATCTTTGGCAGATAATCTGTCAGGTAAACTTTCTGTGTAAATGATCCTTAGAGTTAAAAAAAAAAAATTATTATAAAAATTCCCTTCTCTAATAAAAGTCTTAATCACCCTATTTTATAAATAAAAATAAACATATTTGATATCGCAGCGTGCATAATTGCCCAAACTACTATTTTATTTAATTCCTAACACGCTAATTGTCGTAAGCGCAAAAAAACATTATTTTTGGTCGCATCAAATCCAGAAAAATTGTAATAAAAAGTTATCAAAAAGTCACATATACACAAGGTACCAATAGAAAGTAGAGATTATGGCCAAAAAAATGACACCTCACACAACCCCATAGCCCAAAGGATAAAAGCGTTATAAGGATGGAAATAGAGCAATTTTAAAGAACATTTAATTTTTAAGGTTTACATTTTTTAAAAACCATCAAATAAATTAAAAGTTACATAAGTTACATATCGTTGTAATCGTACTAACTTGAGGAACATGCATAATAAGTCAGTTTTACCCTAGGGAGAACGGCGTAAACACAAAATTGCTTTTTTTTTTTTCTGCTTTCGCAGCATACTTTATGCAAAAATTAAGCCTTTCATTGCAAAGTACAATTAGTGGCTCAAAAAATAAAGACTTATGTTGGTCTCAATTTCAATTTTTGCCCTTATTTTTTGCGCTGCTAATTGTACTTTGCAATGACAGGCTTAATTTTTTCATAAAGTACACTGCGAAACCAGAAAAAAATTCAATGTGTGGTGAAATTGAAAATAAAAACGCATTTCTTTTATTTGTTTTTTTTTCGTTTTTAAGCCGTTCGCCCAGGGGTAAAACTGACTTGTTATATATGTTCCTCAAGTCGTTACGATTACAACGATATGTAACATGTATAACTTTTATTGTATGTGATGGCCTGTAAAAAATTCAAACCATTGTTAACAAATATATGTTCCTTAAAATCGCTCCATTCCCAGGCTTATAGCGCTTTTATCCTTTGGTCTATGGGGCTGTGTCAGGTGTCATTTTTTGCACCATGATGTGTTCTTTCTATCGGTACCTTGATTGAGCATATGCATCTTTTTGATTGCTTTTTATTACAATTTTCCGGGATTTGATGTGACCAAAAATGCGCAATTTTGCACTTTGCGCTTAGGCCGCTTACCGTGCGAGATCGGGAATGTGATAAATTTATAGTTCGGGCGATTACACACGCGGCTATACCAAACATGTTTATTTATTTATTTTTATTTATAACATGGGAAAAGGGGGGTGATTCTGACTTTTATTAGGGGAGGGTGCTTTTTACTAATAATAAGACTTTATTTTTTACTTTTACACTTATACTAAAAGTCCCCAAGGAAGGCTTCTAGTATAAGTACTGTGATCTCTCATTGAGATCTATGCTGCATAGATATGCAGCATAGATCGATGACATAGGCACATTGATTGCTTCCAGCTGTTGTAGCCGGAAGCAATCGAGTGCCGAGTCGGGATCAGTGCCATTACGGCGCTGAGCCCGGCGGCAGCAGGATGTGTGGACCGCTCCTCCGGGACAACATCCCGGAGGAGCGATCCACACCAATAGACACCAGGGAACAGCTGCATCAAGTAATCGGATGCAGCTGTCAACTTTAACAGCTGCATCTGATTACTTTATTAGCGGGCACAGCGATTGGCACCCGGGACCGCGGCGGTTCAGAGCGCGGTCCCGCTCTGAACACATGTAGGCGGCCCTCCATGTACGGGTACGTCCAGGGTTGCCTAAGGGTTAAGGGGTTAAAGGGGTTGGCCTCTTTATAGTAAAATTTTTCCATGTACAGTATTAGTAAGTGTAATTACTGTACTTGGGTTGGGTTGGGTTGCCCTGCTCTGTGGTGTTCACACTGAGTAAAATAGGCGTAATTCCAGAGAGTTCCGCCGGGGAATTACGCCTTCCTCAGTCTGTCATAGCATCTCAATGAGAGAGTGCGCGCTCATCTACAGCCGCCGCACTCTGCTCAAAGAAGTGACATGTCACTTCTTTAAGCAGGTAGCGGCGGCTACGGAGGAGCGCGCGCTCTGTCATTGAGAAGCTATGACACACTGAGGCAGGCGGGAAAGTTCAGCTGCGAAATTCCGCCTGTTTTACTCAATGTGAACATACCCTTTCTGTTCATAAAATGGCTTACATGGAGGAGCATATTCACATCTTATGGACAGACTCACCACAGACCAGGGCAGCACAGCCTTGAGGAGGGGAGTCTGATTTTAGCTCTATGAGGTACACAGAGAGCTGCTGCATCTTAGTTATCCTGTGATCCACCCTAGGGACTTTATCAGAAGTCTAGTGTTTGGAATGAGAAGTCTAGCAGTGGTAAGCACATATTAAAACTGAAGCGGTAAAGGTTTTCTGAGAGTGGATGTGAAATTACAGATAGAGCTAGACCAATTGCTAGGGGGAAATAAAAGAACTTTATTGAAGAGATTACAATTGAAAGACAAGCTATCCAGACAAGTTATCCAGCAGACAGCCAGTGTTGTCAGCTGACTCATTGGAAAGGACTTATCATTAATTCATGTCTCTCATCTAAAGCTATGTTCACACATGCCGTTTAATTAGTGTTAATTACGCGATCGCTGAAAAACGGCACAATTTTGCAGTGGTTTTGACAGAATCACAGCAAAAATAATACTAACTTACAGTAATTTGTGCAATTTGCAGCAAAATCACTGCAAAAAACATACTTAACTCTAAGTAAATTCCATGTGTGAACATAGCCTAAAGGTGCCTTTAAAGACAAAGTGATCACATCAAAGTCAACAATTGACCAGCGATGATTTGACTACATGTCAGAGAACTAGAATAAACTATTTCTCGCTTATCGCTTAATCATTGCCTGTATTTAGACAAGAAAATAATCGCTCCAATGCAATTGTTAGTGTGAAATTATCATTCTGTGTAAAAGGACCATTACACAGTGAAATGTATTTGAAATTTTTTTGAAGCCAAAGCCAGGAACAGACTATAAACAGAGAACAGGTCATAAACAAAAGACTGAGATTTCTCCTCTTTTCAAATCCTTTCCTGGCTTTGGCTTTAAAAATCTGTCCGATAAATCTCTCTGTGTACAGGAACCCTAAGAATTCTCCGCCACAGAATGCCGCCAGCCTCCCTGTCATAATGACAGTCTATGCGCGCCTCCTCTCCCCGTGCTGTTCATTCTTCAGCGCAGAGAGAGGAGGCACGCGATCCTCCCATAGACTGTCATTATGACAGGGAGGCTGGTGGCATTTTGCAGCGGAGAATTCTGCCACTTTTGCTTTATGTGCACGGAGCCTAAGGGGCAGAGGTGCAGAACCCAATATGGTAATATATATAGTTTGCAATATTGTGCTAGAGAAGTCGTTTTTCTTCAGGGGCGGGCTGGCCCGGGGGCAGGGCAGTGCTTTTTATGCCTAAGTCCTTGACTATGCACTATGAAAGTTGCATTAGTATCTGAGCATCATGTCATGGGCCATAGAGACAGTAAGAAACCAAGTCCAATACCAAGTGCAGTAAGGAAATGTGACCAGAAATCATCCGGTCTGGTGTCATGTGCTTTAGACGCTGCATCTAAGTATTATGTCATGCACTATAGAGAGACAGAACTAGAAAGATGCCACGTGCTATTTAATATCAAGAGCATACCTCTTATACAGAGAGGCAATCAGATAGAATACAAGTCCATTGTCTTGGCATACCATTTAAAAAAAGGTTTTCCTATTGGATAACTCATGTGTAATTTTTACAACCACTTCCAAAACTAATGCGGATTATTGTGATAGCATGCAGCTTAAGTTCGCTCATCACTAATAGTTAGGGTTTTTAAAATTGCACTTGGTATAATTTTCATGAGTTACATGAAAAATTTACTATTCATAATTAATAAAAGTTAAGGTTATAGAGGTTATGCATGATTTAAAAAAAAAAAAAAAACAACTTACTTTCTTCCAAAAACAGTGTTGTGGTTGTGTGTTGTATTACTATTAATCCAACAAAGGAGACAAAGAAGCTTGCACTCACCAAAAAACCGCTGCGGTATAGGTCCGTTTATTTGGTCTTGGTCCCCAGGCCAGAAGAGGCGTGATTAGTCACGTGAAACGGCTGTAGCCACTGGACGCCCCTGCTTTCACTTCCCCTCCCCACTCTTGTCTATCAAGACGAAATAAACGGACCTATACCGCAGCGGTTTTTTGGTGAGTGCAAGCTTCTTTGTCTCCTTTGTTGGATTATCTACACACTTTGTTTAAGCTTTGCACCCCTATGCTGCACACCGTTAGCCTACTATCCTCACCTTACAAGTCCTAGCTCGTGGGTACACATGACATGATATCGGACTTTGGTGCAAACTCAGATCTTCTCTCCTAGTATTACTATTAAGCTTCATTCACTTCAGTGAAACTGAGCTGTAATACGACACACAAACAAGGGCTGTGGAGTCGGAATCATGGAGTCGGAGCTAGTTTGTGAGTCGGAGTCGGAAAAAATGTACCGACTCCAACTCCAGCTTTTTTAAACAATCTTTTAAAAAATTAGAATTTAGTTTTGATATGAATTTTATAAGTTTTGCTCATCAATATATTTTATGAGCAACATTCTAATAGGGCACTGGCCTTATTAGATAAGGGTGGTCAGGGAATAGTTGTCGGTCACTATTTGGCAGTTTGTTTCTGGAAGCTGGAAGAGTCCATTGTGTGGGGGGAGATCTGTGCAATTCTGTTCCTGGATGATGGATAACTGTATATGAGCAGCAGTGTAATATAAAGATATCCTGTGTAATACAGAGGAGGAGAATTCATAAGTAGTGTAGTAGTAACCTCAGTCACCAATGTGGTGTTTTCTCTCTGAGAGAAGATTGTGTGTTGTGTGTTCTTCAGTATTCTATGGCTGCAGCAGGCTGTGTGTGTGTGTGTGTGTGTGTGTGTGTGCGCGTGTGCCATGGTTGCGCAGGCTGTGTGTGTTAATGTGTGTGCTATGGCTGCAGCAGGCTGCGCATATGTGTGCTATGGCTGCAGCAGGCTGTGTGTATGTGTTCTATGGCTGCAGCAGGCTGTGTGTGTACTATGGCTGCAGCAGGCTGTGTGTGTATGCTATGGTTTCAGCAGGGTGTGTGTGTGTGTGTGTGTGTGTGTGTGTGTGTGTGTGTGTGTGTGTGTGGACAACAACCCACAGGTGCAAGGGCTTACCGTATATACTCCTCCCAGCGTACACGGTAAACAACTGCTCTGCAGATATTTAAATTTAAAATATATATATATTTTTTTTTTGTCTGTACTTAAGCCACAAGCAGCGTGCAAACTGCAGTGTGAACAGAGTCATAGACGTGCTGCCAAAATTTCCTTTTTTTCCTGTGTGTGTGCATGTGTGTGTGCTATGGCTGCAGCAGGCTATGTGTGTATGCTATGGCTGCAGCAGGCTGTACATGTGTGTGTGTGTGTGTGTGTGTGTGTGTGTGCTATGGCTGCAGCAGACTGTGTGTGTGTGTGTGTGTGTGTGCTATGGCTGCAGCAGGCTGTGTGTGTGTGTGTGTGTGTGTGTGTGCTATGGCTGCAGCAGACTGTGTGTGTTTGTGTGTGTGTGCACTATGGCTGCAGCAGACTCTGTGTGTGTGTGTGTGTGTGTGTGTGTGTGCTATGGCTGCAGCAGGATGTGTGTGTGTGTGTGTGTCTGTGTGTCTGTGTGTGTGTGTGTATGCTATTCCTGCAGCAGGCTGTGTGTGTGTTATGGCTGCAGCAGGCTGTGTGTGTGTGTGTGTGCGTGTGTATGTTATGGCTGCAGAAGGCTGGTGTGTGTGTGTGTGTATGTGTGTGTGTACTCAATGGCTGCAGCTGGCTGTGTGTATGTTATGGCTGCTGCAGGGTGTGTGTGTGTGTGTGTGTGTGTGTGCATGTGTTATGGCTGCAGCAGTCTGTGTGTATGTCTGCTATGCCTTCAGCTGGCTTTGTGTGTGTGTGTGTGTGTGTGTGTGTTTGCGCGCGCTATGGCTGCAGCAGGGTGTGTGTGTGTGTGTGTGTGTGTGTGTGCGCTATGGATGCAGCAGGCTGTGTGTGCTCTATGGCCACAGCAGCCTATGTGTGTGCTATGACTGTAGCAGGCCGTGTTTTATGGTTGCACCAGGCTGTGTGTGTGCTATTGCTGCAGCAGGCTGTGTGTGTGTTTGTGCTATGGCTGCAGCAGGCTGTGTGTGTATGTATATGTGTGTGTG